>NC_084985.1:24260887-24860887 GCF_963691925.1 Scomber scombrus
ACGATTTTTCACAATAAAATTCCCCAAAAATATACAATTTCCCCCCCCCCTGAAATAACTGTTGTAGTATGATTATCAGGTGACCCTTGTTGTGTATCATGATTTTGGTCATGTTGTAGTATGATTATCAGGTGACCCTTGTTGTGTATCGTGATTTTGGTCATCCCTACACTCTTTAATATTAACGCTATTGACGATTTTTCACAATAAAATTCCCCAAAAATATGCAAAAAGATTTTTTGTCTGAAATGACTGTTGTAGTATGATTATCAGGTGACCCTTGTTGTGTATCATGATTTTGGTCATCCTACACTATATAATATTAACGCTATTGATGATTTTTTCACAATAAAATTCCCCAAAAATATGCAAAAAGATTTTTTTTGTCTGAAATGACTGTTGTAGTATGATTATCAGGTGACCCTTGTTGTGTATCATGATTTTGGTCATCCTACACTGTATAATATTAACGCTATTGATGATTTTTCACAATAAAATTCCCCAAAAATATGCAAAAAGATTTTTTGTCTGAAATGACTGTTGTAGTATGATTATCAGGTGACCCTTGTTGTGTATCATGATTTTGGTCATCCTACACTGTATAATATTAACGCTATTGATGATTTTTCACAATAAAATTCCCCAAAAATATGCAAAAAGATTTTTTGTCTGAAATGACTGTTGTAGTATGATTATCAGGTGACCCTTGTTGTGTATCGTGATTTTGGTCAACCTACACTGTATAATATTAACGCTATTGACGATTTTTCACAATAAAAGTCCCCAAAAATATGCAAAAAGATTTTTTTGTCTGAAATGACTGTTGTAGTATGATTATCAGGTGACCCTTGTTGTGTATCATGATTTTGGTCATCCTGCACTGTATAATATTAACGCTATTGACGATTTTTCACAATAAAATTCCCCAAAAATATGCAAAAAGATTTTTTTTCTGAAATGACTGTTGTAGTATGATTATCAGGTGACCCTTGTTGTGTGGAGTGAATTTGGTGAGACTACAGTGAATAATATTAACGCTATTGACGATATTTCAAAATAAAATTACCCAAAAATATGCAATTTTTTTTTTCCTGAAATAACTGTTGTAGTATGATTATCAGGTGACCCTTGTTGTGTATCATGATTTTGGTCATCCTACACTGTATAATATTAGCGCTATTGATGATTTTTCAGAATAAAATTCCCCAAAAATATGCAAAAAGATTTTTTGTCTGAAATGACTGTTGTAGTATGATTATCAGGTGACCCTTGTTGTGTGGAGTGAATTTGGTGAGACTACAGTGAATAATATTAACGCTATTGACGATATTTCAAAATAAAATTCCCCAAAAATATGCAAAAAGATTTTTTTTCCTGAAATAACTGTTGTAGTATGATTATCAGGTGACCCTTGTTGTGTATCATGATTTTGGTCATCCTACACTGTATAATATTAACGCTATTGACGATTTTTCACAATAAAATTCCCCAAAAATATGCAAAAAGATTTTTTGTCTGAAATGACTGTTGTAGTATGATTATCAGGTGACCCTTGTTGTGTATCATGATTTTGGTCATCCTACACTGTATAATATTAACGCTATTGACGATTTTTCACAATAAAATTCCCCAAAAATATGCAAAAAGATTTTTTGTCTGAAATGACTGTTGTAGTATGATTATCAGGTGACCCTTGTTGTGTATCATGATTTTGGTCATCCTACACTGTATAATATTAACGCTATTGACGATTTTTCACAATAAAATTCCCCAAAAATATGCAAAAAGATTTTTTGTCTGAAATGACTGTTGTAGTATGATTATCAGGTGACCCTTGTTGTGTGGAGTGTATCTGGTGAGACTACAGTGAATAATATTAACGCTATTGACGATTTTTCACAATAAAATTCCCCAAAAATATGAAAAAAGATTTTTTGTCTGAAATGACTGTTGTAGTATGATTATCAGGTGACCCTTGTTGTTTATCATGATTTTGGTCATCATACATTATATAATATTAACGCTATTGACGATTTTTCACAATAAAATTCCCCAAAAATATACAATTTCCCCCCCCCCTGAAATAACTGTTGTAGTATGATTATCAGGTGACCCTTGTTGTGTATCATGATTTTGGTCATGTTGTAGTATGATTATCAGGTGACCCTTGTTGTGTATCGTGATTTTGGTCATCCTACACTCTTTAATATTAACGCTATTGACGATTTTTCACAATAAAATTCCCCAAAAATATGCAAAAAGATTTTTTGTCTGAAATGACTGTTGTAGTATGATTATCAGGTGACCCTTGTTGTGTATCATGATTTTGGTCATCCTACACTATATAATATTAACGCTATTGATGATTTTTCACAATAAAATTCCCCAAAAATATGCAAAAAGATTTTTTGTCTGAAATGACTGTTGTAGTATGATTATCAGGTGACCCTTGTTGTGTATCATGATTTTGGTCATCCTACACTGTATAATATTAACGCTATTGATGATTTTTCACAATAAAATTGCCCAAAAATATGCAAAAAGATTTTTTGTCTGAAATGACTGTTGTAGTATGATTATCAGGTGACCCTTGTTGTGTATCATGATTTTGGTCATCCTACACTGTATAATATTAACGCTATTGATGATTTTTCACAATAAAATTCCCCAAAAATATGCAAAAAGATTTTTTGTCTGAAATGACTGTTGTAGTATGATTATCAGGTGACCCTTGTTGTGTATCGTGATTTTGGTCAACCTACACTGTATAATATTAACGCTATTGACGATTTTTCACAATAAAAGTCCCCAAAAATATGCAAAAAGATTTTTTTGTCTGAAATGACTGTTGTAGTATGATTATCAGGTGACCCTTGTTGTGTATCATGATTTTGGTCATCCTACACTGTATAATATTAACGCTATTGACGATTTTTCACAATAAAATTCCCCAAAAATATGCAAAAAGATTTTTTTTCTGAAATGACTGTTGTAGTATGATTATCAGGTGACCCTTGTTGTGTGGAGTGAATTTGGTGAGACTACAGTGAATAATATTAACGCTATTGACGATATTTCAAAATAAAATTACCCAAAAATATGCAATTTTTTTTTTCCTGAAATAACTGTTGTAGTATGATTATCAGGTGACCCTTGTTGTGTATCATGATTTTGGTCATCCTACACTGTATAATATTAGCGCTATTGATGATTTTTCAGAATAAAATTCCCCAAAAATATGCAAAAAGATTTTTTGTCTGAAATGACTGTTGTAGTATGATTATCAGGTGACCCTTGTTGTGTGGAGTGAATTTGGTGAGACTACAGTGAATAATATTAACGCTATTGACGATATTTCAAAATAAAATTCCCCAAAAATATGCAAAAAGATTTTTTTTTTGAAATGACTGTTGTAGTATGATTATCAGGTGACCCTTGTTGTGTGGAGTGAATTTGTTGAGACTACAGTGAATAATATTAACGCTATTGACGATATTTCAAAATAAAATTCCCCAAAAATATGCAATTTTTTTTCCCCTGAAATAACTGTTGTAGTATGATTATCAGGTGACCCTTGTTGTGTATCATGATTTTGGTCATCCTACACTGTATAATATTAACGCTATTGACGATTTTTCACAATAAAATTCCCCAAAAATATGCAAAAAGATTTTTTGTCTGAAATGACTGTTGTAGTATGATTATCAGGTGACCCTTGTTGTGTATCATGATTTTGGTCATCCTACACTGTATAATATTAACGCTATTGACGATTTTTCACAATAAAATTCCCCAAAAATATGCAAAAAGATTTTTTGTCTGAAATGACTGTTGTAGTATGATTATCAGGTGACCCTTGTTGTGTATCATGATTTTGGTCATCCTACACTGTATAATATTAACGCTATTGACGATTTTTCACAATAAAATTCCCCAAAAATATGAAAAAAGATTTTTTGTCTGAAATGACTGTTGTAGTATGATTATCAGGTGACCCTTGTTGTGTATCATGATTTTGGTCATCCTACACTCTTTAATATTAACGCTATTGACGATTTTTCACAATAAAATTCCCCAAAAATATGAAAAAAGATTTTTTGTCTGAAATGACTGTTGTAGTATGATTATCAGGTGACCCTTGTTGTTTATCATGATTTTGGTCATCCTACACTGTATAATATTAGCGCTATTGACGATTTTTCACAATAAAATTCCCCAAAAATATGCAAAAAGATTTTTTGTCTGAAATGACTGTTGTAGTATGATTATCAGGTGACCCTTGTTGTGTATCATGATTTTGGTCATCCTACACTGTATAATATTAACGCTATTGACGATTTTTCACAATAAAATTCCCCAAAAATATGCAAAAAGATTTTTTGTCTGAAATGACTGTTGTAGTATGATTATCAGGTGACCCTTGTTGTGTATCATGATTTTGGTCATCCTACACTGTATAATATTAACGCTATTGACGATTTTTCACAATAAAATTCCCCAAAAATATGCAAAAAGATTTTTTGTCTGAAATGACTGTTGTAGTATGATTATCAGGTGACCCTTGTTGTGTGGAGTGAATCTGGTGAGACTACAGTGAATAATATTAACGCTATTGACGATTTTTCACAATAAAATTCCCCAAAAATATGAAAAAAGATTTTTTGTCTGAAATGACTGTTGTAGTATGATTATCAGGTGACCCTTGTTGTTTATCATGATTTTGGTCATCATACATTATATAATATTAACGCTATTGACGATTTTTCACAATAAAATTCCCCAAAAATATACAATTTCCCCCCCCCCTGAAATAACTGTTGTAGTATGATTATCAGGTGACCCTTGTTGTGTATCATGATTTTGGTCATGTTGTAGTATGATTATCAGGTGACCCTTGTTGTGTATCATGATTTTGGTCATCCTACACTCTTTAATATTAACGCTATTGACGATTTTTCACAATAAAATTCCCCAAAAATATGCAAAAAGATTTTTTGTCTGAAATGACTGTTGTAGTATGATTATCAGGTGACCCTTGTTGTGTATCATGATTTTGGTCATCCTACACTGTATAATATTAACGCTATTGACGATTTTTCACAATAAAATTCCCCAAAAATATGCAAAAAGATTTTTTGTCTGAAATGACTGTTGTAGTATGATTATCAGGTGACCCTTGTTGTTTATCATGATTTTGGTCATCATACATTATATAATATTAACGCTATTGACGATTTTTCACAATAAAATTCCCCAAAAATATACAATTTCCCCCCCCCCTGAAATAACTGTTGTAGTATGATTATCAGGTGACCCTTGTTGTGTATCATGATTTTGGTCATGTTGTAGTATGATTATCAGGTGACCCTTGTTGTGTATCATGATTTTGGTCATCCTACACTCTTTAATATTAACGCTATTGACGATTTTTCACAATAAAATTCCCCAAAAATATACAAAAAGATTTTTTGTCTGAAATGACTGTTGTAGTATGATTATCAGGTGACCCTTGTTGTGTATCATGATTTTGGTCATCCTACACTGTATAATATTAACGCTATTGACGATTTTTCACAATAAAATTCCCCAAAAATATGCAAAAAGATTTTTTGTCTGAAATGACTGTTGTAGTATGATTATCAGGTGACCCTTGTTGTGTATCATGATTTTGGTCATCCTACACTGTATAATATTAACGCTATTGACGATTTTTCACAATAAAATTCCCCAAAAATATGAAAAAAGATTTTTTGTCTGAAATGACTGTTGTAGTATGATTATCAGGTGACCCTTGTTGTGTATCATGATTTTGGTCATCCTACACTCTTTAATATTAACGCTATTGACGATTTTTCACAATAAAATTCCCCAAAAATATGCAAAAAGATTTTTTGTCTGAAATGACTGTTGTAGTATGATTATCAGGTGACCCTTGTTGCGTATTATGATTTTGGTCATCCTACACTGTATAATATTAACGCTATTGATGATTTTTCACAATAAAATTCCCCAAAAATATGCAAAAAGATTTTTTGTCTGAAATGACTGTTGTAGTATGATTATCAGGTGACCCTTGTTGTGTATCATGATTTTGGTCATCCTACACTGTATAATATTAACGCTATTGACGATTTTTCACAATAAAATTCCCCAAGAATATACAATTTTCCCCCCCCCTGAAATAACTGTTGTAGTATGATTATCAGGTGACCCTTGTTGTGTATCATGATTTTGGTCATGTTGTAGTATGATTATCAGGTGACCCTTGTTGTGTATCATGATTTTGGTCATCCTACACTCTTTAATATTAACGCTATTGACGATTTTTCAGAATAAAATTCCCCAAAAATATGCAAAAAGATTTTTTGTCTGAAATGACTGTTGTAGTATGATTATCAGGTGACCCTTGTTGTGTATCATGATTTTGGTCATCCTACACTGTATAATATTAACGCTATTGACGATTTTTCAGAATAAAATTCCCCAAAAATATGCAAAAAGATTTTTTGTCTGAAATGACTGTTGTAGTATGATTATCAGGTGACCCTTGTTGTGTATCATGATTTTGGTCATCCTACACTGTATAATATTAACGCTATTGACGATTTTTCAGAATAAAATTCCCCAAAAATATGCAAAAAGATTTTTTTTCTGAAATGACTGTTGTAGTATGATTATCAGGTGACCCTTGTTGTGTGGAGTGAATTTGGTGAGACTATAGTGAATAATATTAACGCTATTGACGATATTTCAAAATAAAATTCCCCAAAAATATGCAATTTTTTTTTTCCTGAAATAACTGTTGTAGTATGATTATCAGGTGACCCTTGTTGTGTATCATGATTTTGGTCATCCTACACTGTATAATATTAACGCTATTGACGATTTTTCACAATAAAATTCCCCAAAAATATGCAAAAAGATTTTTTGTCTGAAATGACTGTTGTAGTATGATTATCAGGTGACCCTTGTTGTTTATCATGATTTTGGTCATCCTACACTGTATAATATTAGCGCTATTGACGATTTTTCACAATAAAATTCCCCAAAAATATACAAAAAGATTTTTTGTCTGAAATGACTGTTGTAGTATGATTATCAGGTGACCCTTGTTGTGTATCATGATTTTGGTCATCCTACACTGTATAATATTAACGCTATTGTCGATTTTTCACAATAAAATTCCCCAAAAATATGCAAAAAGATTTTTTGTCTGAAATGACTGTTGTAGTATGATTATCAGGTGACCCTTGTTGTGTATCATGATTTTGGTCATCCTACACTGTATAATATTAACGCTATTGACGATTTTTCACAATCAAATTCCCCAAAAATGTACAATTTTTTCCACCCCTGAAATAACTGTTGTAGTATGATTATCAGGTGACCCTTGTTGTGTATCATGATTTTGGTCATCCTACACAGTATAATTTTAGCGCTATTGATGATTTTTCACAATAAAATTCCCCAAAAATATGCAAAAAGATTTTTTGTCTGAAATGACTGTTGTAGTATGATTATCAGGTGACCCTTGTTGTGTATCATGATTTTGGTCATGTTGTAGTATGATTATCAGGTGACCCTTGTTGTGTATCATGATTTTGGTCATCCTACACTGTATAATATTAACGCTATTGACGATTTTTCAGAATAAAATTCCCCAAAAATATGCAAAAAGATTTTTTTTCTGAAATGACTGTTGTAGTATGATTATCAGGTGACCCTTGTTGTGTGGAGTGAATTTGGTGAGACTACAGTGAATAATATTAACGCTATTGACGATATTTCAAAATAAAATTCCCCAAAAATATGCAAAAAGATTCTTTTTCCTGAAATAACTGTTGTAGTATGATTATCAGGTTACCCTTGTTGTGTATCATGATTTTGGTCATCCTACACTGTATAATATTAACGCTATTGACGATTTTTCACAATAAAATTCCCCAAAAATATGCAAAAAGATTTTTTGTCTGAAATGACTGTTGTAGTATGATTATCAGGTGACCCTTGTTGTGTGGAGTGAATTTGGTGAGACTACAGTGAATAATATTAACGCTATTGACGATATTTCAAAATAAAATTCCCCAAAAATATGCAAAAAGATTTTTTTTCCTGAAATAACTGTTGTAGTATGATTATCAGGTGACCCTTGTTGTGTGTCATGATTTTGGTCATCCTACACTGTATAATATTAACGCTATTGACGATTTTTCACAATAAAATTCCCCAAAAATATGCAAAAAGATTTTTTGTCTGAAATGACTGTTGTAGTATGATTATCAGGTGACCCTTGTTGTGTATCATGATTTTGGTCAACCTACACTGTATAATATTAACGCTATTGACGATTTTTCACAATAAAATTCCCCAAAAATATACAAAAAGATTTTTTGTCTGAAATGACTGTTGTAGTATGATTATCAGGTGACCCTTGTTGTGTATCATGATTTTGGTCATCCTACACTGTATAATATTAACGCTATTGACGATTTTTCACAATCAAATTCCCCAAAAATGTACAAATTTTTCCACCCCTGAAATAACTGTTGTAGTGTGATTATCAGGTGACCCTTGTTGTGTATCATGATTTTGGTCATCCTACACTGTATAATATTAACGCTATTGACGATTTTTCACAATAAAATTCCCCAAAAATATGCAAAAAGATTTTTTGTCTGAAATGACTGTTGTAGTATGATTATCAGGTGACCCTTGTTGTGTATCATGATTTTGGTCATCCTACACTGTATAATATTAACGCTGTGGAGGATTTTTTACAATCAAATTCCTCAAAAATATGAAAAAAGATTTTTTGTCTGAAATGACTGTTGTAGTATGATTATCAGGTGACCCTTGTTGTGTATCATGATTTTGGTCATCCTACACTGTATAATATTAACGCTATTGACGATTTTTCACAATAAAATTCCCCAAAAATATACAATTTTTTCCCCCCCTGAAATGACTGTTGTAGTATGATTATCAGGTGACCCTTGTTGTGTATCATGATTTTGGTCATCCTACACTATATAATATTAACGCTATTGACGATTTTTCACAATAAAATTCCCCAAAAATATGCAAAAAGATTTTTTGTCTGAAATGACTGTTGTAGTATGATTATCAGGTGACCCTTGTTGTGTATCATGATTTTGGTCATCCTACACTGTATAATATTAACGCTATTGACGATTTTTCACAATAAAATTCCCCAAAAATATGCAAAAAGATTTTTTGTCTGAAATGACTGTTGTAGTATGATTATCAGGTGACCCTTGTTGTGTATCATGATTTTGGTCAACCTACACTGTATAATATTAACGCTATTGACGATTTTTCACAATAAAATTCCCCAAAAATATGCAAAAAGATTTTTTGTCTGAAATGACTGTTGTAGTATGATTATCAGGTGACCCTTGTTGTGTGGAGTGAATTTGGTGAGACTACAGTGAATAATATTAACGCTATTGACGATATTTCAAAATAAAATTCCCCAAAAATATGCAATTTTTTTTTTCCTGAAATAACTGTTGTAGTATGATTATCAGGTGACCCTTGTTGTGTATCATGATTTTGGTCATCCTACACTGTATAATATTAGCGCTATTGACGATTTTTCACAATAAAATTCCCCAAAAATATGCAAAAAGATTTTTTGTCTGAAATGACTGTTGTAGTATGATTATCAGGTAACCCTTGTTGTGTATCATGATTTTGGTCATCCTACACTGTATAATATTAACGCTATTGACGATTTTTCACAATAAAATTCCCCAAAAATATGCAAAAAGATTTTTTTTCTGAAATGACTGTTGTAGTATGATTATCAGGTGAACCTTGTTGTGTGGAGTGAATCTGGTGAGACTACAGTGAATAATATTAACGCTATTGACGATATTTCAAAATAAAATTCCCCAAAAGTATGCAATTTTTTTTTTCCTGAAATAACTGTTGTAGTATGATTATCAGGTGACCCTTGTTGTGTATCATGATTTTGGTCATCCTACACTGTATAATATTAACGCTATTGACGATTTTTCACAATAAAATTCCCCAAAAATATGAAAAAAGATTTTTTGTCTGAAATGACTGTTGTAGTATGATTATCAGGTGACCCTTGTTGTGTATCATGATTTTGGTCATGTTGTAGTATGATTATCAGGTGACCCTTGTTGTGTATCATGATTTTGGTCATCCTACACTGTATAATATTAACGCTATTGACGATTTTTCAGAATAAAATTCCCCAAAAATATGCAAAAAGATTTTTTTTCTGAAATGACTGTTGTAGTATGATTATCAGGTGACCCTTGTTGTGTGGAGTGAATTTGGTGAGACTACAGTGAATAATATTAACGCTATTGACGATATTTCAAAATAAAATTCCCCAAAAATATGCAAAAAGATTCTTTTTCCTGAAATAACTGTTGTAGTATGATTATCAGGTTACCCTTGTTGTGTATCATGATTTTGGTCATCCTACACTGTATAATATTAACGCTATTGACGATTTTTCACAATAAAATTCCCCAAAAATATGCAAAAAGATTTTTTGTCTGAAATGACTGTTGTAGTATGATTATCAGGTGACCCTTGTTGTGTGGAGTGAATTTGGTGAGACTACAGTGAATAATATTAACGCTATTGACGATATTTCAAAATAAAATTCCCCAAAAATATGCAAAAAGATTTTTTTTCCTGAAATAACTGTTGTAGTATGATTATCAGGTGACCCTTGTTGTGTGTCATGATTTTGGTCATCCTACACTGTATAATATTAACGCTATTGACGATTTTTCACAATAAAATTCCCCAAAAATATGCAAAAAGATTTTTTGTCTGAAATGACTGTTGTAGTATGATTATCAGGTGACCCTTGTTGTGTATCATGATTTTGGTCAACCTACACTGTATAATATTAACGCTATTGACGATTTTTCACAATAAAATTCCCCAAAAATATACAAAAAGATTTTTTGTCTGAAATGACTGTTGTAGTATGATTATCAGGTGACCCTTGTTGTGTATCATGATTTTGGTCATCCTACACTGTATAATATTAACGCTATTGACGATTTTTCACAATCAAATTCCCCAAAAATGTACAAATTTTTCCACCCCTGAAATAACTGTTGTAGTGTGATTATCAGGTGACCCTTGTTGTGTATCATGATTTTGGTCATCCTACACTGTATAATATTAACGCTATTGACGATTTTTCACAATAAAATTCCCCAAAAATATGCAAAAAGATTTTTTGTCTGAAATGACTGTTGTAGTATGATTATCAGGTGACCCTTGTTGTGTATCATGATTTTGGTCATCCTACACTGTATAATATTAACGCTGTGGAGGATTTTTTACAATCAAATTCCTCAAAAATATGAAAAAAGATTTTTTGTCTGAAATGACTGTTGTAGTATGATTATCAGGTGACCCTTGTTGTGTATCATGATTTTGGTCATCCTACACTGTATAATATTAACGCTATTGACGATTTTTCACAATAAAATTCCCCAAAAATATACAATTTTTTCCCCCCCTGAAATGACTGTTGTAGTATGATTATCAGGTGACCCTTGTTGTGTATCATGATTTTGGTCATCCTACACTATATAATATTAACGCTATTGACGATTTTTCACAATAAAATTCCCCAAAAATATGCAAAAAGATTTTTTGTCTGAAATGACTGTTGTAGTATGATTATCAGGTGACCCTTGTTGTGTATCATGATTTTGGTCATCCTACACTGTATAATATTAACGCTATTGACGATTTTTCACAATAAAATTCCCCAAAAATATGCAAAAAGATTTTTTGTCTGAAATGACTGTTGTAGTATGATTATCAGGTGACCCTTGTTGTGTATCATGATTTTGGTCAACCTACACTGTATAATATTAACGCTATTGACGATTTTTCACAATAAAATTCCCCAAAAATATGCAAAAAGATTTTTTGTCTGAAATGACTGTTGTAGTATGATTATCAGGTGACCCTTGTTGTGTGGAGTGAATTTGGTGAGACTACAGTGAATAATATTAACGCTATTGACGATATTTCAAAATAAAATTCCCCAAAAATATGCAATTTTTTTTTTCCTGAAATAACTGTTGTAGTATGATTATCAGGTGACCCTTGTTGTGTATCATGATTTTGGTCATCCTACACTGTATAATATTAGCGCTATTGACGATTTTTCACAATAAAATTCCCCAAAAATATGCAAAAAGATTTTTTGTCTGAAATGACTGTTGTAGTATGATTATCAGGTAACCCTTGTTGTGTATCATGATTTTGGTCATCCTACACTGTATAATATTAACGCTATTGACGATTTTTCACAATAAAATTCCCCAAAAATATGCAAAAAGATTTTTTTTCTGAAATGACTGTTGTAGTATGATTATCAGGTGAACCTTGTTGTGTGGAGTGAATCTGGTGAGACTACAGTGAATAATATTAACGCTATTGACGATATTTCAAAATAAAATTCCCCAAAAGTATGCAATTTTTTTTTTCCTGAAATAACTGTTGTAGTATGATTATCAGGTGACCCTTGTTGTGTATCATGATTTTGGTCATCCTACACTGTATAATATTAACGCTATTGACGATTTTTCACAATAAAATTCCCCAAAAATATGAAAAAAGATTTTTTGTCTGAAATGACTGTTGTAGTATGATTATCAGGTGACCCTTGTTGTTTATCATGATTTTGGTCATCCTACACTATATAATATTAACGCAATTGACGATTTTTCACAATAAAATTCCCCAAAAATATACAATTTCACCCCCCCCTGAAATAACTGTTGTAGTATGATTATCAGGTGACCCTTGTTGTGTATCATGATTTTGGTCATGTTGTAGTATGATTATCAGGTGACCCTTGTTGTGTATCATGATTTTGGTCATCCTACACTGTATAATATTAACGCTATTGACGATTTTTCACAATAAAATTCCCCAAAAATATGCAAAAAGATTTTTTGTCTGAAATGACTGTTGTAGTATGATTATCAGGTGACCCTTGTTGTGTATCATGATTTTGGTCATCCTACACTGTATAATATTAACGCTATTGACGATTTTTCACAATAAAATTCCCCAAAAATATGCAAAAATGTTTTTGTCTGAAATGACTGTTGTAGTATGATTATCAGGTGACCCTTGTTGCGTATTATGATTTTGGTCATCCTACACTGTATAATATTAACGCTATTGACGATTTTTTAGAATAAAATTCCCCAAAAATATGCAAAAAGATTTTTTGTCTGAAATGACTGTTGTAGTATGATTATCAGGTGACCCTTGTTGTGTGGAGTGAATTTGGTGAGACTACAGTGAATAATATTAACGCTATTGACGATATTTCAAAATAAAATTCCCCAAAAATATGCAAAAAGATTTTTTTTCCTGAAATAACTGTTGTAGTATGATTATCAGGTGACCCTTGTTGTGTATCATGATTTTGGTCATCCTACACTGTATAATATTAACGCTATTGACGATTTTTCACAATAAAATTCCCCAAAAATATGCAAAAAGATTTTTTGTCTGAAATGACTGTTGTAGTATGATTATCAGGTGACCCTTGTTGTGTATCATGATTTTGGTCAACCTACACTGTATAATATTAACGCTATTGACGATTTTTCACAATAAAATTCCCCAAAAATATGAAAAAAGATTTTTTGTCTGAAATGACTGTTGTAGTATGATTATCAGGTGACCCTTGTTGTTTATCATGATTTTGGTCATCCTACACTGTATAATATTAGCGCTATTGACGATTTTTCACAATAAAATTCCCCAAAAATATGCAAAAAGATTTTTTGTCTGAAATGACTGTTGTAGTATGATTATCAGGTGACCCTTGTTGTGTATCATGATTTTGGTCATCCTACACTGTATAATATTAACGCTATTGACGATTTTTCACAATAAAATTCCCCAAAAATATGAAAAAAGATTTTTTGTCTGAAATGACTGTTGTAGTATGATTATAAGGTGACCCTTGTTGTGTATCATGATTTTGGTCATCCTACACTGTATAATATTAACGCTATTGACGATTTTTCACAATAAAATTTCCCAAAAATATGCAAAAAGATTTTTTGTCTGAAATGACTGTTGTAGTATGATTATCAGGTGACCCTTGTTGTGTATCATGATTTTGGTCATCCTACACTGTATAATATTAACGCTATTGACGATTTTTCACAATAAAATTCCCCAAAAATATGCAAAAAGATTTTTTGTCTGAAATGACTGTTGTAGTATGATTATCAGGTGACCCTTGTTGTGTATCATGATTTTAGTCATCCAACACTCTTTAATATTAACGCTATTGACGATTTTTCACAATAAAATTCCCCAAAAATATACAAAAAGATTTTTTGTCTGAAATGACTGTTGTAGTATGATTATCAGGTGACCCTTGTTGTGTATCATGATTTTGGTCATCCTACACTGTATAATATTAACGCTATTGACGATTTTTCACAATCAAATTCCCCAAAAATATGCAAAAAGATTTTTTTTCTGAAATGACTGTTGTAGTATGATTATCAGGTGAACCTTGTTGTGTGGAGTGAATCTGGTGAGACTACAGTGAATAATATTAACGCTATTGACGATATTTCAAAATAAAATTCCCCAAAAGTATGCAATTTTTTTTTTCCTGAAATAACTGTTGTAGTATGATTATCAGGTGACCCTTGTTGTGTATCATGATTTTGGTCATCCTACACTGTATAATATTAACGCTATTGACGATTTTTCACAATAAAATTCCCCAAAAATATGCAAAAAGATTTTTTGTCTGAAATGACTGTTGTAGTATGATTATCAGGTGACCCTTGTTGTTTATCATGATTTTGGTCATCCTACACTATATAATATTAACGCAATTGACGATTTTTCACAATAAAATTCCCCAAAAATATACAATTTCACCCCCCCCTGAAATAACTGTTGTAGTATGATTATCAGGTGACCCTTGTTGTGTATCATGATTTTGGTCATCCTACACTGTATAATATTAACGCTATTGACGATTTTTCACAATAAAATTCCCCAAAAATATGCAAAAAGATTTTTTGTCTGAAATGACTGTTGTAGTATGATTATCAGGTGACCCTTGTTGTGTATCATGATTTTGGTCATCCTACACTGTATAATATTAACGCTATTGACGATTTTTCACAATAAAATTCCCCAAAAATATGCAAAAATGTTTTTGTCTGAAATGACTGTTGTAGTATGATTATCAGGTGACCCTTGTTGCGTATTATGATTTTGGTCATCCTACACTGTATAATATTAACGCTATTGACGATTTTTTAGAATAAAATTCCCCAAAAATATGCAAAAAGATTTTTTGTCTGAAATGACTGTTGTAGTATGATTATCAGGTGACCCTTGTTGTGTGGAGTGAATTTGGTGAGACTACAGTGAATAATATTAACGCTATTGACGATATTTCAAAATAAAATTCCCCAAAAATATGCAAAAAGATTTTTTTTCCTGAAATAACTGTTGTAGTATGATTATCAGGTGACCCTTGTTGTGTATCATGATTTTGGTCATCCTACACTGTATAATATTAACGCTATTGACGATTTTTCACAATAAAATTCCCCAAAAATATGCAAAAAGATTTTTTGTCTGAAATGACTGTTGTAGTATGATTATCAGGTGACCCTTGTTGTGTATCATGATTTTGGTCAACCTACACTGTATAATATTAACGCTATTGACGATTTTTCACAATAAAATTCCCCAAAAATATGAAAAAAGATTTTTTGTCTGAAATGACTGTTGTAGTATGATTATCAGGTGACCCTTGTTGTTTATCATGATTTTGGTCATCCTACACTGTATAATATTAGCGCTATTGACGATTTTTCACAATAAAATTCCCCAAAAATATGCAAAAAGATTTTTTGTCTGAAATGACTGTTGTAGTATGATTATCAGGTGACCCTTGTTGTGTATCATGATTTTGGTCATCCTACACTGTATAATATTAACGCTATTGACGATTTTTCACAATAAAATTCCCCAAAAATATGAAAAAAGATTTTTTGTCTGAAATGACTGTTGTAGTATGATTATAAGGTGACCCTTGTTGTGTATCATGATTTTGGTCATCCTACACTGTATAATATTAACGCTATTGACGATTTTTCACAATAAAATTTCCCAAAAATATGCAAAAAGATTTTTTGTCTGAAATGACTGTTGTAGTATGATTATCAGGTGACCCTTGTTGTGTATCATGATTTTGGTCATCCTACACTGTATAATATTAACGCTATTGACGATTTTTCACAATAAAATTCCCCAAAAATATGCAAAAAGATTTTTTGTCTGAAATGACTGTTGTAGTATGATTATCAGGTGACCCTTGTTGTGTATCATGATTTTAGTCATCCAACACTCTTTAATATTAACGCTATTGACGATTTTTCACAATAAAATTCCCCAAAAATATACAAAAAGATTTTTTGTCTGAAATGACTGTTGTAGTATGATTATCAGGTGACCCTTGTTGTGTATCATGATTTTGGTCATCCTACACTGTATAATATTAACGCTATTGACGATTTTTCACAATCAAATTCCCCAAAAATATGCAAAAAGATTTTTTTTCTGAAATGACTGTTGTAGTATGATTATCAGGTGAACCTTGTTGTGTGGAGTGAATCTGGTGAGACTACAGTGAATAATATTAACGCTATTGACGATATTTCAAAATAAAATTCCCCAAAAGTATGCAATTTTTTTTTTCCTGAAATAACTGTTGTAGTATGATTATCAGGTGACCCTTGTTGTGTATCATGATTTTGGTCATCCTACACTGTATAATATTAACGCTATTGACGATTTTTCACAATAAAATTCCCCAAAAATATGCAAAAAGATTTTTTGTCTGAAATGACTGTTGTAGTATGATTATCAGGTGACCCTTGTTGTTTATCATGATTTTGGTCATCCTACACTATATAATATTAACGCAATTGACGATTTTTCACAATAAAATTCCCCAAAAATATACAATTTCACCCCCCCCTGAAATAACTGTTGTAGTATGATTATCAGGTGACCCTTGTTGTGTATCATGATTTTGGTCATCCTACACTGTATAATATTAACGCTATTGACGATTTTTCACAATAAAATTCCCCAAAAATATGCAAAAAGATTTTTTGTCTGAAATGACTGTTGTAGTATGATTATCAGGTGACCCTTGTTGTGTATCATGATTTTGGTCATCCTACACTGTATAATATTAACGCTATTGACGATTTTTCACAATAAAATTCCCCAAAAATATGCAAAAATGTTTTTGTCTGAAATGACTGTTGTAGTATGATTATCAGGTGACCCTTGTTGCGTATTATGATTTTGGTCATCCTACACTGTATAATATTAACGCTATTGACGATTTTTCAGAATAAAATTCCCCAAAAATATGCAAAAAGATTTTTTGTCTGAAATGACTGTTGTAGTATGATTATCAGGTGACCCTTGTTGTGTGGAGTGAATTTGGTGAGACTACAGTGAATAATATTAACGCTATTGACGATATTTCAAAATAAAATTCCCCAAAAATATGCAAAAAGATTTTTTTTCCTGAAATAACTGTTGTAGTATGATTATCAGGTGACCCTTGTTGTGTATCATGATTTTGGTCATCCTACACTGTATAATATTAACGCTATTGACGATTTTTCACAATAAAATTCCCCAAAAATATGCAAAAAGATTTTTTGTCTGAAATGACTGTTGTAGTATGATTATCAGGTGACCCTTGTTGTGTATCATGATTTTGGTCAACCTACACTGTATAATATTAACGCTATTGACGATTTTTCACAATAAAATTCCCCAAAAATATGCAAAAAGATTTTTTGTCTGAAATGACTGTTGTAGTATGATTATCAGGTGACCCTTGTTGTTTATCATGATTTTGGTCATCCTACACTGTATAATATTAGCGCTATTGACGATTTTTCACAATAAAATTCCCCAAAAATATGCAAAAAGATTTTTTGTCTGAAATGACTGTTGTAGTATGATTATCAGGTGACCCTTGTTGTGTATCATGATTTTGGTCATCCTACACTGTATAATATTAACGCTATTGACGATTTTTCACAATAAAATTCCCCAAAAATATGAAAAAAGATTTTTTGTCTGAAATGACTGTTGTAGTATGATTATAAGGTGACCCTTGTTGTGTATCATGATTTTGGTCATCCTACACTGTATAATATTAACGCTATTGACGATTTTTCACAATAAAATTTCCCAAAAATATGCAAAAAGATTTTTTGTCTGAAATGACTGTTGTAGTATGATTATCAGGTGACCCTTGTTGTGTATCATGATTTTGGTCATCCTACACTGTATAATATTAACGCTATTGACGATTTTTCACAATAAAATTCCCCAAAAATATGCAAAAAGATTTTTTGTCTGAAATGACTGTTGTAGTATGATTATCAGGTGACCCTTGTTGTGTATCATGATTTTAGTCATCCAACACTCTTTAATATTAACGCTATTGACGATTTTTCACAATAAAATTCCCCAAAAATATACAAAAAGATTTTTTGTCTGAAATGACTGTTGTAGTATGATTATCAGGTGACCCTTGTTGTTTATCATGATTTTGGTCATCCTACACTGTATAATATTAGCGCTATTGACGATTTTTCACAATAAAATTCCCCAAAAATATGCAAAAAGATTTTTTGTCTGAAATGACTGTTGTAGTATGATTATCAGGTGACCCTTGTTGTGTATCATGATTTTAGTCATCCAACACTCTTTAATATTAACGCTATTGACGATTTTTCACAATAAAATTCCCCAAAAATATACAAAAAGATTTTTTGTCTGAAATGACTGTTGTAGTATGATTATCAGGTGACCCTTGTTGTGTATCATGATTTTGGTCATCCTACACTGTATAATATTAACGCTATTGACGATTTTTCACAATCAAATTCCCCAAAAATATGCAAAAAGATTTTTTTTCTGAAATGACTGTTGTAGTATGATTATCAGGTGAACCTTGTTGTGTGGAGTGAATCTGGTGAGACTACAGTGAATAATATTAACGCTATTGACGATATTTCAAAATAAAATTCCCCAAAAGTATGCAATTTTTTTTTTCCTGAAATAACTGTTGTAGTATGATTATCAGGTGACCCTTGTTGTGTATCATGATTTTGGTCATCCTACACTGTATAATATTAACGCTATTGACGATTTTTCACAATAAAATTCCCCAAAAATATGAAAAAAGATTTTTTGTCTGAAATGACTGTTGTAGTATGATTATCAGGTGACCCTTGTTGTTTATCATGATTTTGGTCATCCTACACTATATAATATTAACGCAATTGACGATTTTTCACAATAAAATTCCCCAAAAATATACAATTTCACCCCCCCCTGAAATAACTGTTGTAGTATGATTATCAGGTGACCCTTGTTGTGTATCATGATTTTGGTCATCCTACACTGTATAATATTAACGCTATTGACGATTTTTCACAATAAAATTCCCCAAAAATATGCAAAAAGATTTTTTGTCTGAAATGACTGTTGTAGTATGATTATCAGGTGACCCTTGTTGTGTATCATGATTTTGGTCATCCTACACTGTATAATATTAACGCTATTGACGATTTTTCACAATAAAATTCCCCAAAAATATGCAAAAATGTTTTTGTCTGAAATGACTGTTGTAGTATGATTATCAGGTGACCCTTGTTGCGTATTATGATTTTGGTCATCCTACACTGTATAATATTAACGCTATTGACGATTTTTCAGAATAAAATTCCCCAAAAATATGCAAAAAGATTTTTTGTCTGAAATGACTGTTGTAGTATGATTATCAGGTGACCCTTGTTGTGTGGAGTGAATTTGGTGAGACTACAGTGAATAATATTAACGCTATTGACGATATTTCAAAATAAAATTCCCCAAAAGTATGCAATTTTTTTTTTCCTGAAATAACTGTTGTAGTATGATTATCAGGTGACCCTTGTTGTGTATCATGATTTTGGTCATCCTACACTGTATAATATTAACGCTATTGACGATTTTTCACAATAAAATTCCCCAAAAATATGAAAAAAGATTTTTTGTCTGAAATGACTGTTGTAGTATGATTATCAGGTGACCCTTGTTGTTTATCATGATTTTGGTCATCCTACACTATATAATATTAACGCAATTGACGATTTTTCACAATAAAATTCCCCAAAAATATACAATTTCACCCCCCCCTGAAATAACTGTTGTAGTATGATTATCAGGTGACCCTTGTTGTGTATCATGATTTTGGTCATCCTACACTGTATAATATTAACGCTATTGACGATTTTTCACAATAAAATTCCCCAAAAATATGCAAAAAGATTTTTTGTCTGAAATGACTGTTGTAGTATGATTATCAGGTGACCCTTGTTGTGTATCATGATTTTGGTCATCCTACACTGTATAATATTAACGCTATTGACGATTTTTCACAATAAAATTCCCCAAAAATATGCAAAAATGTTTTTGTCTGAAATGACTGTTGTAGTATGATTATCAGGTGACCCTTGTTGCGTATTATGATTTTGGTCATCCTACACTGTATAATATTAACGCTATTGACGATTTTTCAGAATAAAATTCCCCAAAAATATGCAAAAAGATTTTTTGTCTGAAATGACTGTTGTAGTATGATTATCAGGTGACCCTTGTTGTGTGGAGTGAATTTGGTGAGACTACAGTGAATAATATTAACGCTATTGACGATATTTCAAAATAAAATTCCCCAAAAATATGCAAAAAGATTTTTTTTCCTGAAATAACTGTTGTAGTATGATTATCAGGTGACCCTTGTTGTGTATCATGATTTTGGTCATCCTACACTGTATAATATTAACGCTATTGACGATTTTTCACAATAAAATTCCCCAAAAATATGCAAAAAGATTTTTTGTCTGAAATGACTGTTGTAGTATGATTATCAGGTGACCCTTGTTGTGTATCATGATTTTGGTCAACCTACACTGTATAATATTAACGTTATTGACGATTTTTCACAATAAAATTCCCCAAAAATATGAAAAAAGATTTTTTGTCTGAAATGACTGTTGTAGTATGATTATCAGGTGACCCTTGTTTTTTATCATGATTTTGGTCATCCTACACTGTATAATATTAGCGCTATTGACGATTTTTCACAATAAAATTCCCCAAAAATATGCAAAAAGATTTTTTGTCTGAAATGACTGTTGTAGTATGATTATCAGGTGACCCTTGTTGTGTATCATGATTTTGGTCATCCTACACTGTATAATATTAACGCTATTGACGATTTTTCACAATAAAATTACCCAAAAATATGAAAAAAGATTTTTTGTCTGAAATGACTGTTGTAGTATGATTATAAGGTGACCCTTGTTGTGTATCATGATTTTGGTCATCCTACACTGTATAATATTAACGCTATTGACGATTTTTCACAATAAAATTTCCCAAAAATATGCAAAAAGATTTTTTGTCTGAAATGACTGTTGTAGTATGATTATCAGGTGACCCTTGTTGTGTATCATGATTTTGGTCATCCTACACTGTATAATATTAACGCTATTGACGATTTTTCACAATAAAATTCCCCAAAAATATGCAAAAAGATTTTTTGTCTGAAATGACTGTTGTAGTATGATTATCAGGTGACCCTTGTTGTGTATCATGATTTTAGTCATCCAACACTCTTTAATATTAACGCTATTGACGATTTTTCACAATAAAATTCCCCAAAAATATACAAAAAGATTTTTTGTCTGAAATGACTGTTGTAGTATGATTATCAGGTGACCCTTGTTGTTTATCATGATTTTGGTCATCCTACACTGTATAATATTAGCGCTATTGACGATTTTTCACAATAAAATTCCCCAAAAATATGCAAAAAGATTTTTTGTCTGAAATGACTGTTGTAGTATGATTATCAGGTGACCCTTGTTGTGTATCATGATTTTGGTCATCCTACACTGTATAATATTAACGCTATTGACGATTTTTCACAATAAAATTCCCCAAAAATATGCAAAAAGATTTTTTGTCTGAAATGACTGTTGTAGTATGATTATCAGGTGACCCTTGTTGTGTATCATGATTTTGGTCATCCTACACTGTATAATATTAACGCTATTGACGATTTTTCACAATAAAATTCCCCAAAAATATGCAAAAAGATTTTTTGTCTGAAATGACTGTTGTAGTATGATTATCAGGTGACCCTTGTTGTGTATCATGATTTTAGTCATCCAACACTCTTTAATATTAACGCTATTGACGATTTTTCACAATAAAATTCCCCAAAAATATACAAAAAGATTTGTTGTCTGAAATGACTGTTGTAGTATGATTATCAGGTGACCCTTGTTGTGTATCATGATTTTGGTCATCCTACACTGTATAATATTAACGCTATTGACGATTTTTCACAATAAAATTCCCCAAAAATATACAATTTTTTCCCCCCCTGAAATGACTGTTGTAGTATGATTATCAGGTGACCCTTGTTGTGTATCATGATTTTGGTCATCCTACACTATATAATATTAACGCTATTGACGATTTTTCACAATAAAATTCCCCAAAAATATGCAAAAAGATTTTTTGTCTGAAATGACTGTTGTAGTATGATTATCAGGTGACCCTTGTTATGTATCATGATTTTAGTCATCCTACACTGTATAATATTAACGCTATTGATGATTTTTCACAATAAAATTCCCCAAAAATATGCAAAAAGATTTTTTGTCTGAAATGACTGTTGTAGTATGATTATCAGGTGACCCTTGTTGTGTATCATGATTTTGGTCAACCTACACTGTATAATATTAACGCTATTGACGATTTTTCACAATAAAAGTCCCCAAAAATATGCAAAAAGATTTTTTGTCTGAAATGACTGTTGTAGTATGATTATCAGGTGACCCTTGTTGTGTATCATGATTTTGGTCATCCTACACTGTATAATATTAACGCTATTGATGATTTTTCACAATAAAATTCCCCAAAAATATGCAAAAAGATTTTTTTTCTGAAATGACTGTTGTAGTATGATTATCAGGTGACCCTTGTTGTGTGGAGTGAATTTGGTGAGACTACAGTGAATAATATTAACGCTATTGACGATATTTCAAAATAAAATTCCCCAAAAATATGCAATTTTTTTTTTCCTGAAATAACTGTTGTAGTATGATTATCAGGTGACCCTTGTTGTGTATCATGATTTTGGTCATCCTACACTATATAATATTAACGCTATTGACGATTTTTCACAATAAAATTCCCCAAAAATATGCAAAAAGATTTTTTGTCTGAAATGACTGTTGTAGTATGATTATCAGGTGACCCTTGTTGTGTATCATGATTTTGGTCATCCTACACTGTATAATATTAACGCTATTGATGATTTTTGACAATAAAATTCCCCAAAAATATGCAAAAAGATTTTTTGTCTGAAATGACTGTTGTAGTATGATTATCAGGTGACCCTTGTTGTGTATCATGATTTTGGTCAACCTACACTGTATAATATTAACGCTATTGACGATTTTTCACAATAAAAGTCCCCAAAAATATGCAAAAAGATTTTTTTGTCTGAAATGACTGTTGTAGTATGATTATCAGGTGACCCTTGTTGTGTATCATGATTTTGGTCATCCTACACTGTATAATATTAACGCTATTGATGATTTTTCACAATAAAATTCCCCAAAAATATGCAAAAAGATTTTTTTTCTGAAATGACTGTTGTAGTATGATTATCAGGTGACCCTTGTTGTGTGGAGTGAATTTGGTGAGACTACAGTGAATAATATTAACGCTATTGACGATATTTCAAAATAAAATTTCCCAAAAATATGCAATTTTTTTTTTCCTGAAATAACTGTTGTAGTATGATTATCAGGTGACCCTTGTTGTGTATCATGATTTTGGTCATCCTACACTGTATAATATTAGCGCTATTGATGATTTTTCAGAATAAAATTCCCCAAAAATATGCAAAAAGATTTTTTGTCTGAAATGACTGTTGTAGTATGATTATCAGGTAACCCTTGTTGTGTATCATGATTTTGGTCATCCTACACTGTATAATATTAACGCTATTGACGATTTTTCACAATAAAATTCCCCAAAAATATGCAAAAAGATTTTTTTTCTGAAATGACTGTTGTAGTATGATTATCAGGTGAACCTTGTTGTGTGGAGTGAATCTGGTGAGACTACAGTGAATAATATTAACGCTATTGACGATATTTCAAAATAAAATTCCCCAAAAGTATGCAATTTTTTTTTTCCTGAAATAACTGTTGTAGTATGATTATCAGGTGACCCTTGTTGTGTATCATGATTTTGGTCATCCTACACTGTATAATATTAACGCTATTGATGATTTTTCACAATAAAATTCCCCAAAAATATGAAAAAAGATTTTTTGTCTGAAATGACTGTTGTAGTATGATTATCAGGTGACCCTTGTTGTTTATCATGGTTTTGGTCATCCTACACTATATAATATTAACGCTATTGACGATTTTTCACAATAAAATTCCCCAAAAATATACAATTTTCCCCCCCCCTGAAATAACTGTTGTAGTATGATTATCAGGTGACCCTTGTTGTGTATCATGATTTTGGTCATGTTGTAGTATGATTATCAGGTGACCCTTGTTGTGTATCATGATTTTGGTCATCCTACACTGTATAATATTAACGCTATTGACGATTTTTCACAATAAAATTCCCCAAAAATATGCAAAAAGATTTTTTGTCTGAAATGACTGTTGTAGTATGATTATCAGGTGACCCTTGTTGTTTATCATGATTTTGGTCATCCTACACTGTATAATATTAGCGCTATTGACGATTTTTCACAATAAAATTCCCCAAAAATATGCAAAAAGATTTTTTGTCTGAAATGACTGTTGTAGTATGATTATCAGGTGACCCTTGTTGTGTATCATGATTTTGGTCATCCTACACTGTATAATATTAACGCTATTGACGATTTTTCACAATAAAATTCCCCAAAAATATGCAAAAAGATTTTTTGTCTGAAATGACTGTTGTAGTATGATTATCAGGTGACCTTTGTTGTGTATCATGATTTTGGTCATCCTACACTGTATAATATTAACGCTATTGACGATTTTTCACAATAAAATTCCCCAAAAATATGCAAAAAGATTTTTTGTCTGAAATGACTGTTGTAGTATGATTATCAGGTGACCCTTGTTGTGTATCATGATTTTAGTCATCCAACACTCTTTAATATTAACGCTATTGACGATTTTTCACAATAAAATTCCCCAAAAATATACAAAAAGATTTGTTGTCTGAAATGACTGTTGTAGTATGATTATCAGGTGACCCTTGTTGTGTATCATGATTTTGGTCATCCTACACTGTATAATATTAACGCTATTGACGATTTTTCACAATAAAATTCCCCAAAAATATACAATTTTTTCCCCCCCTGAAATGACTGTTGTAGTATGATTATCAGGTGACCCTTGTTGTGTATCATGATTTTGGTCATCCTACACTATATAATATTAACGCTATTGACGATTTTTCACAATAAAATTCCCCAAAAATATGCAAAAAGATTTTTTGTCTGAAATGACTGTTGTAGTATGATTATCAGGTGACCCTTGTTATGTATCATGATTTTAGTCATCCTACACTGTATAATATTAACGCTATTGATGATTTTTCACAATAAAATTCCCCAAAAATATGCAAAAAGATTTTTTGTCTGAAATGACTGTTGTAGTATGATTATCAGGTGACCCTTGTTGTGTATCATGATTTTGGTCAACCTACACTGTATAATATTAACGCTATTGACGATTTTTCACAATAAAAGTCCCCAAAAATATGCAAAAAGATTTTTTGTCTGAAATGACTGTTGTAGTATGATTATCAGGTGACCCTTGTTGTGTATCATGATTTTGGTCATCCTACACTGTATAATATTAACGCTATTGATGATTTTTCACAATAAAATTCCCCAAAAATATGCAAAAAGATTTTTTTTCTGAAATGACTGTTGTAGTATGATTATCAGGTGACCCTTGTTGTGTGGAGTGAATTTGGTGAGACTACAGTGAATAATATTAACGCTATTGACGATATTTCAAAATAAAATTCCCCAAAAATATGCAATTTTTTTTTTCCTGAAATAACTGTTGTAGTATGATTATCAGGTGACCCTTGTTGTGTATCATGATTTTGGTCATCCTACACTATATAATATTAACGCTATTGACGATTTTTCACAATAAAATTCCCCAAAAATATGCAAAAAGATTTTTTGTCTGAAATGACTGTTGTAGTATGATTATCAGGTGACCCTTGTTGTGTATCATGATTTTGGTCATCCTACACTGTATAATATTAACGCTATTGATGATTTTTCACAATAAAATTCCCCAAAAATATGCAAAAAGATTTTTTGTCTGAAATGACTGTTGTAGTATGATTATCAGGTGACCCTTGTTGTGTATCATGATTTTGGTCAACCTACACTGTATAATATTAACGCTATTGACGATTTTTCACAATAAAAGTCCCCAAAAATATGCAAAAAGATTTTTTTGTCTGAAATGACTGTTGTAGTATGATTATCAGGTGACCCTTGTTGTGTATCATGATTTTGGTCATCCTACACTGTATAATATTAACGCTATTGATGATTTTTCACAATAAAATTCCCCAAAAATATGCAAAAAGATTTTTTTTCTGAAATGACTGTTGTAGTATGATTATCAGGTGACCCTTGTTGTGTGGAGTGAATTTGGTGAGACTACAGTGAATAATATTAACGCTATTGACGATATTTCAAAATAAAATTCCCCAAAAATATGCAATTTTTTTTTTCCTGAAATAACTGTTGTAGTATGATTATCAGGTGACCCTTGTTGTGTATCATGATTTTGGTCATCCTACACTGTATAATATTAGCGCTATTGATGATTTTTCAGAATAAAATTCCCCAAAAATATGCAAAAAGATTTTTTGTCTGAAATGACTGTTGTAGTATGATTATCAGGTGAACCTTGTTGTGTGGAGTGAATCTGGTGAGACTACAGTGAATAATATTAACGCTATTGACGATATTTCAAAATAAAATTCCCCAAAAGTATGCAATTTTTTTTTTCCTGAAATAACTGTTGTAGTATGATTATCAGGTGACCCTTGTTGTGTATCATGATTTTGGTCATCCTACACTGTATAATATTAACGCTATTGATGATTTTTCACAATAAAATTCCCCAAAAATATGAAAAAAGATTTTTTGTCTGAAATGACTGTTGTAGTATGATTATCAGGTGACCCTTGTTGTTTATCATGGTTTTGGTCATCCTACACTATATAATATTAACGCTATTGACGATTTTTCACAATAAAATTCCCCAAAAATATACAATTTTCCCCCCCCCTGAAATAACTGTTGTAGTATGATTATCAGGTGACCCTTGTTGTGTATCATGATTTTGGTCATGTTGTAGTATGATTATCAGGTGACCCTTGTTGTGTATCATGATTTTGGTCATCCTACACTGTATAATATTAACGCTATTGACGATTTTTCACAATAAAATTCCCCAAAAATATGCAAAAAGATTTTTTGTCTGAAATGACTGTTGTAGTATGATTATCAGGTGACCCTTGTTGTTTATCATGATTTTGGTCATCCTACACTGTATAATATTAGCGCTATTGACGATTTTTCACAATAAAATTCCCCAAAAATATGCAAAAAGATTTTTTGTCTGAAATGACTGTTGTAGTATGATTATCAGGTGACCCTTGTTGTGTATCATGATTTTGGTCATCCTACACTGTATAATATTAACGCTATTGACGATTTTTCACAATAAAATTCCCCAAAAATATGCAAAAAGATTTTTTGTCTGAAATGACTGTTGTAGTATGATTATCAGGTGACCCTTGTTGTGTATCATGATTTTGGTCATCCTACACTGTATAATATTAACGCTATTGACGATTTTTCACAATAAAATTCCCCAAAAATATGCAAAAAGATTTTTTGTCTGAAATGACTGTTGTAGTATGATTATCAGGTGACCCTTGTTGTGTATCATGATTTTAGTCATCCAACACTCTTTAATATTAACGCTATTGACGATTTTTCACAATAAAATTCCCCAAAAATATACAAAAAGATTTTTTGTCTGAAATGACTGTTGTAGTATGATTATCAGGTGACCCTTGTTGTGTATCATGATTTTGGTCATCCTACACTGTATAATATTAACGCTATTGACGATTTTTCACAATAAAATTCCCCAAAAATATGCAAAAAGATTTTTTGTCTGAAATGACTGTTGTAGTATGATTATCAGGTGACCCTTGTTGTGTATCATGATTTTGGTCATCCTACACTGTATAATATTAACGCTATTGACGATTTTTCACAATAAAATTCCCCAAAAATATGCAAAAAGATTTTTTGTCTGAAATGACTGTTGTAGTATGATTATCAGGTGACCCTTGTTGTGTATCATGATTTTAGTCATCCAACACTCTTTAATATTAACGCTATTGACGATTTTTCACAATAAAATTCCCCAAAAATATACAAAAAGATTTTTTGTCTGAAATGACTGTTGTAGTATGATTATCAGGTGACCCTTGTTGTGTATCATGATTTTGGTCATCCTACACTGTATAATATTAACGCTATTGACGATTTTTCACAATCAAATTCCCCAAAAATGTACAAATTTTTCCACCCCTGAAATAACTGTTGTAGTGTGATTATCAGGTGACCCTTGTTGTGTATCATGATTTTGGTCATCCTACACAGTATAATATTAGCGCTATTGACGATTTTTCAGAATAAAATTCCCCAAAAATATGCAAAAAGATTTTTTGTCTGAAATGACTGTTGTAGTATGATTATCAGGTGACCCTTGTTGTGTATCATGATTTTGGTCATCCTACACTGTATAATATTAACGCTATTGACGATTTTTCAGAATAAAATTCCCCAAAAATATGCAAAAAGATTTTTTTTCTGAAATGACTGTTGTAGTATGATTATCAGGTGACCCTTGTTGTGTGGAGTGAATTTGGTGAGACTACAGTGAATAATATTAACGCTATTGACGATATTTCAAAATAAAATTCCCCAAAAATATGTAAAAAGATTATTTTTCCTGAAATAACTGTTGTAGTATGATTATCAGGTTACCCTTGTTGTGTATCATGATTTTGGTCATCCTACACTGTATAATATTAACGCTATTGACGATTTTTCACAATAAAATTCCCCAAAAATATGCAAAAAGATTTTTTGTCTGAAATGACTGTTGTAGTATGATTATCAGGTGACCCTTGTTGTGTGGAGTGAATTTGGTGAGACTACAGTGAATAATATTAACGCTATTGACGATATTTCAAAATAAAATTCCCCAAAAATATGCAAAAAGATTTTTTTTCCTGAAATAACTGTTGTAGTATGATTATCAGGTGACCCTTGTTGTGTGTCATGATTTTGGTCATCCTACACTGTATAATATTAACGCTATTGACGATTTTTCACAATAAAATTCCCCAAAAATATGCAAAAAGATTTTTTGTCTGAAATGACTGTTGTAGTATGATTATCAGGTGACCCTTGTTGTGTATCATGATTTTGGTCAACCTACACTGTATAATATTAACGCTATTGACGATTTTTCACAATAAAATTCCCCAAAAATATGAAAAAAGATTTTTTGTCTGAAATGACTGTTGTAGTATGATTATCAGGTGACCCTTGTTGTGTATCATGATTTTGGTCATCCTACACTGTATAATATTAGCGCTATTGACGATTTTTCACAATAAAATTCCCCAAAAATATGCAAAAAGATTTTTTGTCTGAAATGACTGTTGTAGTATGATTATCAGGTGACCCTTGTTGTGTATCATGATTTTGGTCATCCTACACTGTATAATATTAGCGCTATTGACGATTTTTCACAATAAAATTCCCCAAAAATATGCAAAAAGATTTTTTGTCTGAAATGACTGTTGTAGTATGATTATCAGGTGACCCTTGTTGTGTATCATGATTTTGGTCATCCTACACTGTATAATATTAACGCTATTGACGATTTTTCACAATAAAATTCCCCAAAAATATGCAAAAAGATTTTTTGTCTGAAATGACTGTTGTAGTATGATTATCAGGTGAACCTTGTTGTGTATCATGATTTTGGTCATCCTACACTGTATAATATTAACGCTATTGACGATTTTTCACAATAAAATTCCCCAAAAAATATACAATTTTTTCCCCCCCTGAAATGACTGTTGTAGTATGATTATCAGGTGACCCTTGTTGTGTATCATGATTTTGGTCATCCTACACTGTATAATATTAACGCTATTGACGATTTTTCACAATCAAATTCCCCAAAAATGTACAAATTTTTCCACCCCTGAAATAACTGTTGTAGTGTGATTATCAGGTGACCCTTGTTGTGTATCATGATTTTGGTCATCCTACACAGTATAATATTAGCGCTATTGACGATTTTTCACAATAAAATTCCCCAAAAATATGCAAAAAGATTTTTTGTCTGAAATGACTGTTGTAGTATGATTATCAGGTGACCCTTGTTGTGTATCATGATTTTGGTCATCCTACACTGTATAATATTAACGCTATTGACGATTTTTCAGAATAAAATTCCCCAAAAATATGCAAAAAGATTTTTTTTTCTGAAATGACTGTTGTAGTATGATTATCAGGTGACCCTTGTTGTGTGGAGTGAATTTGGTGAGACTACAGTGAATAATATTAACGCTATTGACGATATTTCAAAATAAAATTCCCCAAAAATATGCAAAAAGATTATTTTTCCTGAAATAACTGTTGTAGTATGATTATCAGGTTACCCTTGTTGTGTATCATGATTTTGGTCATCCTACACTGTATAATATTAACGCTATTGACGATTTTTCACAATAAAATTCCCCAAAAATATGCAAAAAGATTTTTTGTCTGAAATGACTGTTGTAGTATGATTATCAGGTGACCCTTGTTGTGTGGAGTGAATTTGGTGAGACTACAGTGAATAATATTAACGCTATTGACGATATTTCAAAATAAAATTCCCCAAAAATATGCAAAAAGATTTTTTTTCCTGAAATAACTGTTGTAGTATGATTATCAGGTGACCCTTGTTGTGTGTCATGATTTTGGTCATCCTACACTGTATAATATTAACGCTATTGACGATTTTTCACAATAAAATTCCCCAAAAATATGCAAAAAGATTTTTTGTCTGAAATGACTGTTGTAGTATGATTATCAGGTGACCCTTGTTGTGTATCATGATTTTGGTCAACCTACACTGTATAATATTAACGCTATTGACGATTTTTCACAATAAAATTCCCCAAAAATATGAAAAAAGATTTTTTGTCTGAAATGACTGTTGTAGTATGATTATCAGGTGACCCTTGTTGTGTATCATGATTTTGGTCATCCTACACTGTATAATATTAGCGCTATTGACGATTTTTCACAATAAAATTCCCCAAAAATATGCAAAAAGATTTTTTGTCTGAAATGACTGTTGTAGTATGATTATCAGGTGACCCTTGTTGTGTATCATGATTTTGGTCATCCTACACTGTATAATATTAGCGCTATTGACGATTTTTCACAATAAAATTCCCCAAAAATATGCAAAAAGATTTTTTGTCTGAAATGACTGTTGTAGTATGATTATCAGGTGACCCTTGTTGTGTATCATGATTTTGGTCATCCTACACTGTATAATATTAACGCTATTGACGATTTTTCACAATAAAATTCCCCAAAAATATGCAAAAAGATTTTTTGTCTGAAATGACTGTTGTAGTATGATTATCAGGTGACCCTTGTTGTGTATCATGATTTTGGTCATCCTACACTGTATAATATTAACGCTATTGACGATTTTTCACAATAAAATTCCCCAAAAATATACAATTTTTTCCCCCCCTGAAATGACTGTTGTAGTATGATTATCAGGTGACCCTTGTTGTGTATCATGATTTTGGTCATCCTACACTATATAATATTAACGCTATTGACGATTTTTCACAATAAAATTCCCCAAAAATATGCAAAAAGATTTTTTGTCTGAAATGACTGTTGTAGTATGATTATCAGGTGACCCTTGTTGTGTATCATGATTTTGGTCATCCTACACTGTATAATATTAGCGCTATTGATGATTTTTCACAATAAAATTCCCCAAAAATATGCAAAAAGATTTTTTGTCTGAAATGACTGTTGTAGTATGATTATCAGGTGACCCTTGTTGTGTATCATGATTTTGGTCATCCTACACTGTATAATATTAACGCTATTGACGATTTTTCACAATAAAATTCCCCAAAAATATGCAAAAAGATTTTTTTTCTGAAATGACTGTTGTAGTATGATTATCAGGTGACCCTTGTTGTGTATCATGATTTTGGTCAAGCTACACTGTATAATATTAACGCTATTGACGATTTTTCACAATAAAATTCCCCAAGAATATACAATTTCCCCCCCCCCTGAAATAACTGTTGTAGTATGATTATCAGGTGACCCTTGTTGTGTATCATGATTTTGGTCATGTTGTAGTATGATTATCAGGTGACCCTTGTTGTGTATCATGATTTTGGTCATCCTACACTCTTTAATATTAACGCTATTGACGATTTTTCACAATAAAATTCCCCAAAAATATGCAAAAAGATTTTTTGTCTGAAATGACTGTTGTAGTATGATTATCAGGTGACCCTTGTTGTGTATCATGATTTTGGTCATCCTACACTGTATAATATTAACGCTATTGACGATTTTTCAGAATAAAATTCCCCAAAAATATGCAAAAAGATTTTTTTTCTGAAATGACTGTTGTAGTATGATTATCAGGTGACCCTTGTTGTGTGGAGTGAATTTGGTGAGACTACAGTGAATAATATTAACGCTATTGACGATATTTCAAAATAAAATTCCCCAAAAATATGCAATTTTTTTTTCCTGAAATAACTGTTGTAGTATGATTATCAGGTGACCCTTGTTGTGTATCATGATTTTGGTCATCCTACACTGTATAATATTAACGCTATTGACGATTTTTCACAATAAAATTCCCCAAAAATATGCAAAAAGATTTTTTGTCTGAAATGACTGTTGTAGTATGATTATCAGGTGACCCTTGTTGTGTATCATGATTTTGGTCAACCTACACTGTATAATATTAACGCTATTGACGATTTTTCACAATAAAATTCCCCAAAAATATGAAAAAAGATTTTTTGTCTGAAATGACTGTTGTAGTATGATTATCAGGTGACCCTTGTTGTGTATCATGATTTTGGTCATCCTACACTCTTTAATATTAACGCTATTGACGATTTTTCAGAATAAAATTCCCCAAAAATATGCAAAAAGATTTTTTTTCTGAAATGACTGTTGTAGTATGATTATCAGGTGACCCTTGTTGCGTATTATGATTTTGGTCATCCTACACTGTATAATATTAACGCTATTGATGATTTTTCACAATAAAATTCCCCAAAAATATGCAAAAAGATTATTGTCTGAAATGACTGTTGTAGTATGATTATCAGGTGACCCTTGTTGTGTATCATGATTTTGGTCATCCTACACTGTATAATATTAACGTTATTGACGATTTTTCACAATAAAATTCCCCAAGAATATACAATTTCCCCCCCCCCTGAAATAACTGTTGTAGTATGATTATCAGGTGACCCTTGTTGTGTATCATGATTTTGGTCATGTTGTAGTATGATTATCAGGTGACCCTTGTTGTGTATCATGATTTTGGTCATCCTACACTCTTTAATATTAACGCTATTGACGATTTTTCACAATAAAATTCCCCAAAAATATGCAAAAAGATTTTTTGTCTGAAATGACTGTTGTAGTATGATTATCAGGTGACCCTTGTTGTGTATCATGATTTTGGTCATCCTACACTGTATAATATTAACGCTATTGACGATTTTTCACAATAAAATTCCCCAAAAATATGCAAAAAGATTTTTTGTCTGAAATGACTGTTGTAGTATGATTATCAGGTGACCCTTGTTGTGTATCATGATTTTGGTCATCCTACACTGTATAATATTAACGCTATTGACGATTTTTCACAATCAAATTCCCCAAAAATGTACAATTTTTTCCACCCCTGAAATAACTGTTGTAGTATGATTATCAGGTGACCCTTGTTGTGTATCATGATTTTGGTCATCCTACACAGTATAATATTAGCGCTATTGACGATTTTTCACAATAAAATTCCCCAAAAATATGCAAAAAGATTTTTTTTCCTGAAATAACTGTTGTAGTATGATTATCAGGTGACCCTTGTTGTGTATCATGATTTTGGTCATCCTACACTCTTTAATATTAACGCTATTGACGATTTTTCACAATAAAATTCCCCAAAAATATGCAAAAAGATTTTTTGTCTGAAATGACTGTTGTAGTATGATTATCAGGTGACCCTTGTTGTGTATCATGATTTTGGTCATCCTACACTGTATAATATTAACGCTATTGACGATTTTTCACAATCAAATTCCCCAAAAATGTACAATTTTTTCCACCCCTGAAATAACTGTTGTAGTATGATTATCAGGTGACCCTTGTTGTGTATCATGATTTTGGTCATCCTACACAGTATAATATTAGCGCTATTGACGATTTTTCACAATAAAATTCCCCAAAAATATGCAAAAAGATTTTTTGTCTGAAATGACTGTTGTAGTATGATTATCAGGTGACCCTTGTTGTGTATCATGATTTTGGTCATCCTACACTGTATAATATTAACGCTATTGACGATTTTTCACAATAAAATTCCCCAAAAATATGCAAAAACATTTTTTTTCTGAAATGACTGTTGTAGTATGATTATCAGGTGACCCTTGTTGTGTGGAGTGAATTTGGTGAGACTACAGTGAATAATATTAACGCTATTGACGATATTTCAAAATAAAATTCCCCAAAAATATGCAAAGAGATTTCTTGTCTGAAATGACTGTTGTAGTATGATTATCAGGTGACCCTTGTTGTGTATCATGATTTTGGTCATCCTACACTGTATAATATTAACGCTATTGACGATTTTTCACAATAAAATTCCCCAAAAATATGCAAAAAGATTTCTTTTCTGAAATGACTGTTGTAGTATGATTATCAGGTGACCCTTGTTGTGTATCATGATTTTGGTCATCCTACACTGTATAATATTAACGCTATTGACGATTTTTCACAATCAAATTCCCTAAAAATATGCAAAAAGATTTTTTTCCTGAAATGACTGTTGTAGTATGATTATCGGGTGACCCTTGTTGTGTGGAGTGAATTTGGTGAGACTACAGTGAATAATATTAACGTATTGACGATATTTAAAAATAAAATTCCCCAAAAAATGCAATTTTTTTTTTCCTGAAATAACTGTTGTAGTATGATTATCAGGTGACCCTTGTTGTGTATCATGATTTTGGTCATCCTACACTGTATAATATTAACACTATTGATGATTTTTCACAATCTATTTATCAAAAAATATACAATTTTTTCCCCCCCTGAAATAACTGTTGTAGTATGATTATCGGGTGACCCTTGTTGTGTGGAGTGAATTTGGTGAGACTACACTGTATAATATTAACGCTATTGACGATTTTTCACAATAAAAGTCCCCAAAAATATGAAAAAAGATTTTTTGTCTGAAATGACTGTTGTAGTATGATTATCAGGTGACCCTTGTTGTGTATCATGATTTTGGTCATCCTACAATGTATAATATTAACGCTATTGACGATTTTTCACAATAACATTCCCCAAAAATATACAATTTTTTCCCCCCCTGAAATAACTGTTGTAGTATGATTATCAGGTGACCCTTGTTGTGTATCATGATTTTGGTCATCCTACACTATATAATATTAACGCTATTGACGATTTTTCACAATAAAATTCCCCAAAAATATGCAAAAAGATTTTGTGTCTGAAATGACTGTTGTAGTATGATTATCAGGTGACCCTTGTTGTGTATCATGATTTTGGTCATCCTACACTCTTTAATATTAACGCTATTGACGATTTTTCACAATAAAATTCCCCAAAAATATGCAAAAAGATTTTTTGTCTGAAATGACTGTTGTAGTATGATTATCGGGTGACCCTTGTTGTGTGGAGTGAATTTGTTGAGACTACAGTGAATAATATTAACGCTATGGACGATTTTTCACAATAAAATTCCCCAAAAATATGCAAAAAGATTTTTTGTCTGAAATGACTGTTGTAGTATGATTATCAGGTGACCCTTGTTGTGTATCATGATTTTGGTCATCCTACACTCTTTAATATTAACGCTATTGACGATTTTTCACAATAAAATTCCCCAAAAATATGCAAAAAGATTTTTTTCCACCTGAAATGACTGTTGTAGTATGATTATCGGGTGACCCTTGTTGTGTGGAGTGAATTTGGTGAGACTACAGTGAATAATATTAACGCTATTAACGATATTTCAAAATAAAATTGCCCAAAAATATGCAATTTTTTTTCCTGAAATAACTGTTGTAGTATGATTATCAGGTGACCCTTGTTGTGTATCATGATTTTGGTCATCCTACACTCTTTAATATTAACGCTATTGACGATTTTTCACAATAAAATTCCCCAAAAATATGCAAAAAGATTTTTTGTCTGAAATGACTGTTGTAGTATGATTATCAGGTGACCCTTGTTGTGTATCATGATTTTGGTCATCCTACACTGTATAATATTAACGCTATTGACGATTTTTCACAATAAAATTCCCCAAAAATATGCAAAAACATTTTTTTTCTGAAATAAATGTTGTAGTATGATTAACAGTTGACCCTTGTTGTGTGGAGTGAATTTGGTGAGACTACAGTGAATAATATTAACGGTATTGACGATATTTAAAAAATAAAATTCCCCAAAAATACGCAATTTTTTTCCACCTGAAATAACTGTTGTAGTATGATTATCAGGTGACCCTTGTTGTGTATCATGATTTTGGTCATCCTACACTGTATAATATTAACACTATTGATGATTTTTCACAATCAAATTCCTCAAAAATATGCAAAAAGATTTTTTGTCTGAAATGACTGTTGTAGTATGATTATCAGGTGACCCTTGTTGTGTATCATGATTTTGGTCATCCTACACTGTATAATATTAACGCTATTGACAATTTTTCACAGTAAAATTCCCCAAAAATATGCAAAAAGATATTTTTTCTGAAATAACTGTTGTAGTATGATTATCAGGTGACCCTTGTTGTGTGGAGTGAATTTGGTGAGACTACAGTGAATAATATTAACGCTATCGACGATATATCAAAATAAAATTACCCAAAAATACGCAATTTTTTTCCACCTGAAATAACTGTTGTAGTATGATTATCAGGTGACCCTTGTTGTGTATCATGATTTTGGTCATCCTACACTGTATAATATTAACACAATTGATGATTTTTCACAATCAAATTCCTCAAAAATATGCAAAAAGATTTTTTGTCTGAAATGACTGTTGTAGTATGATTATCAGGTGACCCTTGTTGTGTATCATGATTTTGGTCATCCTACACTGTATAATATTAACGCTATTGACGATTTTTCACAATAAAATTCCCCAAAAATATGCAAAAAGATTTTTTTCCACCTGAAATGACTGTTGTAGTATGATTATCGGGTGACCCTTGTTGTGTGGAGTGAATTTGGTGAGACTACAGTGAATAATATTAACGCTATTAACGATATTTCAAAATAAAATTGCCCAAAAATATGCAATTTTTTTTCCTGAAATAACTGTTGTAGTATGATTATCAGGTGACCCTTGTTGTGTATCATGATTTTGGTCATCCTACACTGTATAATATTAGCGCTATTGACGATTTTTCACAATCAAATTCCCCAAAAATGTACAATTTTTTCCACCCCTGAAATAACTGTTGTAGTATGATTATCAGGTGACCCTTGTTGTGTATCATGATTTTGGTCATCCTACACTGTATAATATTAACGCTATTGACGATTTTTCACAATAAAATTCCCCAAAAATATGCAAAAAGATTTTTTGTCTGAAATGACTGTTGTAATATGATAATCAGGTGACCCTTGTTGTGCGGAGTGAATTTGGTGAGACTACAGTTAATAATATTAACGCTATTGACGATATTTCAAAATAAAATTCCCCAAAAAATGCAATTTTTTTTTTCCTGAAATAACTGTTGTAGTATGATTATCAGGTGACCCTAGTTGTGTATCATGATTTTGGTCATCCTACACTGTATAATATTAACACTATTGATGATTTTTCACAATCAAATTATCAAAAAATATACAATTTTCCCCCCCCCTGAATTATGTGTTGTAGTATGATTATCAGGTGACCCTTGTTGTGTATCATGATTTTGGTCATCCTACACTGTATAATATTAACGCTATTGACGATTTTTTACAATAAAATTCCCCAAAAATGTGAAAAAAGATTTTTTTTCTGAAATGACTGTTGTAGTATGATTATCAGGTGACCCTCGTTGTGTATCATGATTTTGGTCATCCTACACTGTATAATATTAACGCTATTGATGATTTTTCACAATAAAATTCCCCAAAAATATGCAAAAAGATTTTTTTCCACCTGAAATGACTGTTGTAGTATGATTATCAGGTGACCCTTGTTGTGTGGAGTGAATTTGGTGAGACTACAGTGAATAATATTAACGCTATTAACGATATTTCAAAATAAAATTGCCCAAAAATATGCAATTTTTTTCCCTGAAATAACTGTTGTAGTATGATTATCAGGTGACCCTTGTTGTGTATCATGATTTTGGTAATCCTACACTGTATAATATTAACGCTATTGACGATTTTTCACAATCAAATTCCCCAAAAATATACAATTTCCCCCCCCCCCTGAAATAACTGTTGTAGTATGATTATCATGTGACCCTAGTTGTGTATCATGATTTTGGTCATCCTACACTGTATAATATTAACGCTATTGACGATTTTTCACAATAAAATTCCCCAAAAATATGCAAAAAGATTTTTTGTCTGAAATGACTGTTGTAGTAATATTATCAGGTGACCCTTGTTGTGTATCATGATTTTGGTCATCCTACACTGTATAATATTAACGCTATTGACGATTTTTCACAATAAAATTCCCCAAAAATATACAATTTTTTTTTTCCTGAAATAACTGTTGTAGTATGATTATCAGGTGACCCTTGTTGTGTATCATGATTTTGGTCATCCTACACTGTATAATATTAACGCTATTGAATATTTTTGAATATAAAAAATCACCAAAATTATACAATTTTTCCCCCCCTGAAATAACTGTTGTAGTATGATTATCAGGTGACCCCTTGTTGTGTGGAGTAAATTTGGTGAGACTACAGTGAATAATATTAACGCTATTGACGATTTTTCACAATAAAATTCCCCAAAAATCTGCAAAAAGATTTTTTTTCAGAAATAACTGTTGTAGTATGATTATCAGGTGACCCTTATTGTGTAGCATGATTTTGGTGAGTATACAGTATATAATATTGACGATATTGAATATTTTTGAATATAAAAAATCACCAAAATCATACAATTTTTCCCCCCCCTGAAATAACTGTTGTAGTATGATTATTAGGTCACCCTTGTTGTGTAGCATGATTTTGGTCATCCTACACTGTATAATATTAACGCTATTGACGATTTTTCACAATAAAATTCCCCAAAAATATGCAAAAAGATTTTTTTTCTGAAATATCTGTTGTAGTATGATTATCAGGTGACCCTTGTTGTGTGGAGTGAATTTGGTGAGACTACAGTGAATAAAAGTGGAGATATTGAATATTTTTCGTTTTGGTACTGCACTTTGTAGACGGTCCCTAAGCGCTCGCCTCTCCGCCCGCAGCGCATAGAGAACAATATATTTCCTGCAGCCTGGATGACGACTCGTTTTGGCGAAAATTTGTTTGTAGTCAATAGTCTACCTTACCACGATAGGAAAGAGGCATTTTTTATGTTTTAACAATCTTTCGTTTGGGAGCTATTGATCGCTGAAATTCGAATCTGCCAATCTCTTTCTAACTTTACCAAAGTCTGTCACACTGGCATGCCATCATCTGTTGGTGTTTTGAGGACAGCATGAAAAGCACATTTTTAAAGTTTTGAACATCATGAAATGTCAGCTAAAGTTGTGACCACACTTTCAAGCATGAATACCCTAATGGCTACTCTTGTAGCTGTAACAACAAGTTAGCGAACATGAATTAACACAATACCAACCAGTCAGAAGAAAAAATGCCTGTCCTGTTTGAATGGTACTTGCACAGACAAGCTAGCGGCTAGCATCAGTTAGCCGCTAGCTTTCGCTAATGACTGTTAAGCTGTTTGTGTTTAAATGTTGAAAATGTGTAGGTCGCCCTCTCCATTAATATACAACGTACTGCACAACACTACTATTAATTAAACGAATGTATGATTTTAACTTAATTAAATTAAAGGTTGGTTAAAACTTACCTGCGTGGAGTCCAGCTAAAGGAGTGTCCAAATAAAGGAGCTTATCAATTTGTTTACAGATTTAAAAACGGATGCGTGTAGGTAACACGGGAGTGACTGAAACAGATAATTGAACCGTGGCAGTACGTTTATTTTTATAACATTAATTCTTCCGAGGAATGAAATAGGGATTTGATTCCAGTATTCCAATTCTTCTTTAACCTTTTGGAGTAATTTGACATCATTTAGATTAAATAAATATTTGAGTTTATGTGATACAGTCACCCCCAGACATTTTACCCCCACTTTTTTTTATTAAAAGCCTGGGTGAAATATTGTCAGCCTCTCAGTTCTTTCTCTCGTCTTTCTCTCGTCTTTCTTTTCTTTGTTTTTAGTTTTTGGAACCATGCTTGTATTTTATGAAGCTGTTGGGACATTGTGGTCAACTAGCTCCTCCTTACTCGCAATTCACTGTTAACAATTACCACACCTGGTTTGGATGCAGGACTGAACCATTTCATGTAAACAGAGGGGGGTGTTTGGGCAATATAGAAGCTTTAATACAAGAAAAATAAAGCATTAGTTTAATGAGTATATTGTAAATAAAATATTCTATAAATGTCTATTAATGATGATAAGTTAATAAAAAATGAACTTGTATTCTAATATTTTTTAGGGCCCCTGTCAGTCACAGGCCTTAGAATCGTCCTAAGTCCTTTCTACACTTACGGAAAATTGAAACTGAAAGCCAGTGACACTGAAAAAAAACTTTCATTTAAGAAAGACAGACATGAAAAAGAAAAAAAACTGCATATCAATTTATATATATATATATATATATATATATATATATATATATATATATATATATATATATATATATATATATATATATATATATATATATATAAAGTCTTCATAATGTAAAAATATCACAAAAATTAATTAATTAGTTTTTGTTAATGTCTGTGTTTTATTTTCAGTTAAACTTTTTTCAGCATTAATACAACTTTTTCTAGTAGTGTCTAATGTTTCATTATTTGGTTCAGATTTTGTTTTCAATGCCACATTTTATTTTCAGTGCCAAAATCTTACTGTTGATGTTCTGACTAAATTTAAATGACTTTTCATATTATTATGTAACATTAACAATGTCCAGTTTGAAGACCCAAACAAAATACTGCATGTCACCAAATAATCTGTAACTAAATTAGCAACTGCATACTTTCAAATCTGCATTCTGAGATTTTAAAGCGTCTTTATAATAATGACCTATTCTCATTGCAAGACTATATCTCTACCTGTCTATTTTTTAATATACATTTTATAATATAGTAACATTATGTGTTAGTCACAAGTGAACAGCACTACTGATAAAAGCTGCTGATTTTTTCATTGACACTGGTTATCCAGTTTAAAGATTCAGTCTTCGTTTGTACATGTACTGCAAACAGTCTGGCATACATGATAACATGACTCACCACTGTCAGCAAAGATTAACCAATACATAATCAGGAAACAGAAAACAAAACAACAAGAGAAGAGTCAATGATTCAGCTACATTGGCACACAACCACAAATCGGATCCAAACTCTGCATGAAATTTGTTAATAAAATCAACACGGCTCTGAAAAATCTCTGCGCTTCTGTGTTTGTCGTGTGTGTGTGTCAAGTATTGGTCATGTTGTGGGGACATGAATCTGTTCACACATTAACATTGTGGGGACTCGCCTAACTTTTGGGAACAAAAAGCAAGTCCCCCTAACGTAGATTGGTGAATTTTAGGACGAAGACTTAAGATTAAGGTAAGAGTTTGGGTTAGGCAAGGAGTGGTAGTGGTTGCAGTTAGGGATGAATGTATGTCCATGTTATGTCCCCTAAAGTAATGTGTGCTGTGTATGTGAGTGTGTGTGTGACCTGCCCCTGCTGAGTCATTACTTTCCACAATCATTTCCTGCTTCTAGCCTGTATAATCATTATTAACAGTGAATGTTTCAAGTCAATTACATTCAGGCATTCAGATGACTCATTTAAGTAAAAGCTGCAGAACCACAGTGTAAATATAATAAAAGTATTATCAGAAACGTATTATAATTAATTGTCAGTATTAGTTTCATATAGACATTTTTCATTTGTACAGTATACTCAGCTGTAATCATTCCTCTTGTTCATACTGACTAATAAAAGATTCCCTTCAAATGTGCAATCCAATCTGTCCACACAGTCATTTAAAAGTAGATGTGAAGCTTATATGAAGCTTCAGCAGTCTGAGTTAGTCATATCAAGTGGATATCTGACACATTTACAGTCTTTTTAGCATCAAATTCCCTCTTTGTGTTTCCCTGTTGAGCTGTGGTGGAAGTATAGTAACAAAAAGAGGGACTATGACACTAAAAAGACTAACAGAAAAAGATCAGTATCATGGTCAGTAAAAATTAAGGAATGGAAATGAGTGAAATGTATTAGAAAGTTATGATTTTTGAAGAGAAATAAGCACAAAGATGTGTATCTTAATATGTTTAAGATGCATATAAGAAACTATTTAATCAGAACAGTTTGATAAACCTGATAATATAATTTGTGCAAATGAAGTACAACCAACACATTTAGGAACTTCTAAAACTAGGGGCACAGTTGTAAAATCTTTAAAACGGGTAAAAATATATATCATTGCATGCTTTCATGCATTTTTGAAGTGTAAGTGGGGCACAGGTCAGGCAGCAGCCTGTGTGTTGACCCCATCAGTCCTTGATAGACTGGTACAGACATGATAAATGTCATTCACCCCGCCAGCTTCTGTATTTCTCTTCCCAGTGCAGCTGATTAGTTTAACTAGTCTTATCGCCTCCACATGGAGAACCCAGCTCTGTCTATATGGGAAGTCCAGGGTCACTGTTTTTTCTCCATGCACAGGCTTAAAAAAGGGGGGTCAAGGCTGAATAGGTGACATCCTGGATAAATACAGCTGGAGCTTGTGGAGTTGCGTGACACTATTCATGCTTTCTGGAGCCATATGTTTCGTTGTTAACCATATTTGACGGACGCCTACTATGTTTCCTCTGGAAGAGAAGAGTACGAACAACACTTGTTCAGGTTACTGGGATCAGCATCCGCACACCATCCTTTACAACATCTTGAGCTGCAGGAACAGTGGCTACCCCAAACACTTAAACAGCACAGTGCACAGCTGTCACTGTGAGCAGAAGAGGGCAGTTTACCTGAAGGACCCCCACGCTACCTGCCAAGTTGCCTCCAGTGTTCTGGTAAAAACTATTTGCTTCATGAGAAGTCTCCCATCTTTTAGTCAGCTTCCATCAGGAGATCAATTATCCTTATTAAGACAATGCTGGGTTCCTCTTTTTGTTCTGGGTCTTGCACAAGAAAAGATGGTATTTGAAATAACAGATATGCCAAATTCAAGTATCCTTAGACAGATTTTGCTTGGGTCAGGACTCACTGAAAAGGAGGCCAAACAACCAACTTTTGCTGGAGTCCACAATTTGAGAACTTGCCTGCATCACGTGTGGAATCTGGATCTCAGTCCAAAGGAATATGCTTACCTGAAGGGTACTATGTTGTTTAACCCAGGTAAAACATTTTGAATTTGAATACCTACACTTATTAATTTGTTGGACATGAGCTTAATTGGAACCTTTTCTTCATCTACCACAGCTGCCGAAGGTTTAAGCGCCTCGTTGTTTGTCGAAGGCCTCCAACAGGAGGCTCAGAGAGCTCTCCAAGAAGTCATCCACCACCTGAACCCAAAGGACAACGGCCGCTTCAGCCACATCCTCCAAGCTGCCTCTGCCATTCAGACTGTCAGCCACAGCTTGGTCACAGAGCTCTTCTTCAAACCAGTTATTGGCAACACAAATATGTTACATTTGTTAACAGAGATGTTATTTTTAAAGTAAGATCCCCATGAGGAAGACTTCTATGAGTGAGTGTTGTAATATTGAGTTTTATACAGTGTAACTATGATGAAATAAATAAACTTAACATCGTCTTTAGCTTGATTAAGTCTTAATCAAATTAATTCTAATACTATGTCTAATATTCTAAGTGTCCTTAAGGAAGGGTAATTGAAGCAGCAGCAAGGCCAGACCTTAAAATATTGGAATTTTGGCTCCCTCATGTGGCTATATGTGGCAAAAGCAAGAAAAAAAAGGCAAACAATACCTCTTTTGTTTTACTTTATTCATGATTTTTTTACATTGAGATCACTTTTTAAAGATGTGTTACTGTATCTGCCAACACACTTTGCTGAAAATATAAACTACCATATATTTCTATTGATGCAAGACCCAAAAATTGTACCTTGATTTTTTAGGGAAACTTCTTCTGAGAAAGTATAATACGTAAATGAAAACATAATGATGTAATAATCAGACAATTTGACGAGTTCAGTGAAATAAGAAATACAGTTACAGACACATTCATTACTTCCTAAATTGTCATGTGTTTTTGTTTTGTTTTGTTTTTTCTTCTTAGTTTAAACCAGAACAACAAGTTTCACACCATTTCATTCCATTACACCCTGGTGTTGAAACAAAATTCCTGACACACTAAACTGAAACCACGGCGTTATGTTTATTAGAGTATCTCATAGTATTTACCTCAAGTCAGAAAAGTAGTTCATTCATTGCGTTAAAACCAATATACTGTGTATTACATAAGGCACAAGAGGTTGGATCACGGGTAACAAGAACAAACACCGAAGGTCATCTGGACAGTCACATTGTACATTTAGCTACCTGAGTGTATTAACTGACTACAATAGGCTCTACAACCTATGGTAACCATAAGCTAGTGTTGATAAGAAGAGCACAGAGCTGAATGAATTCCACTGAGTCAGCTGGCAAAATTCCCACCAGGAGCAAATACAGCCAACATTTTGGAAAGAAAACAGACATTAACTTCATGAGTCGGCATGTGATAACATCACCAACAAGTGATTTACAATATATTACACTGCTCATCTAGCTACAATAAATCATCTTCAATAGAATATTTACAATGTAAATTTGAGTTATAGAGTATTACATGGCCACAGAATGAATTCCAACACCTGTTAACTTCATGTTATGACAGCAGTGATCTGCTTTTTCCACATCGTATGACACCTAAATCAAGTCACAAGAGAAAAAAAAATCCTTAGCTTTTTTTGGGAGCTTTAAACCCTATCTCTCAGTCTTCCTCACCAGAAGAACACATGCTATCATAATTATTAGAGTATATAAATGACTATATACTACAAGAACAGCTACAATGTGGAGCCTCTGGAGATGCACAATTGAATGAAAAGTCCAAGATCTCGGAGTGAACAGTTATGTTCAGGTACATACTAGTAATAGACAAGTGTAATGGTGTCCCTTTGAAGACAAAATCCACATCATCTTTTATGGCTCATTATACGATCATTTAAAAGCTACACTTTATTGTAAAATGTCCTTAATACCTAAATAGACGATTACAAACTAGAGCTTTCTTTAAGGAAGAGAACCAGCTTTTATTTGTACAGCTTGGGACAGAAATGTTAAGTTTCCATTTTAATTTTATATGGCAAAAGTTATGTTATTGTTTAAAAATGTTTAACCACTGCAATATCATTGTTTTATAAGTCCATGTGGGCTAACTATATTATAGACAGTATATATGTATGTGTAATATACAATGTATGTGTATATGTAAATCATAGTTATATCTAGATTAGAAGATGTTAAAACATATCTTCATTCCACTGAGGAAGGTTGTGAGATGAAGCTCCAAGCAAAAAGCTAATAAGTGGACCTTAAGTTACGATTTTTTTTCCCGGTAAAACTTTCCATGGACAAGCGAGAACTTGGTGGTTTTGTCACATTTAAAGATTTAAAACCCGGCCTGATAGTCAACCTGAATTGCCATTTTGTTTCACTTCATTCGTTCTATATGAATCTCTTGTTGAATCGGAGGTGTGGGTCACATAAAAATGTAAGAAACGTAAAATGTCCAACCAACCAAGTTCATCATTTTAACGTCTTTGAACTTCCATATAAAACTGCTCTTCTTCATTATGTCACACTATTGTCCTCGAGAGCCTTTATCATCAACTGGAAATCTGTCAAATTATCAAAACTACCATTTCTGATAACTAATCATAGATTACAAACTGCAAATGTGATAGCTTAAAATAGTTTAAAATCAAAACCCAAATGTCCTTTGCACAATAACACTACAATAATCCGACCATCAAAAATGAGGGTCAGGTTTCATGCAGATAACTTAGTTCTCCTTCAAGGACAAGGGGACGGTTAATCATATTTAAGATATAACAATATTTAAGAATCATCAAGAGCTACAGGTGATATCTGCAATCCTTCAAATATACACAGAATATTTATCAAACCATAAATATCTACACACAGAGTCCTGAGTTCACTGGAGTCCTTCAGACAATGTGACTGTTCACATTTTTTACCCCCACACAGCAAAACCTTGGTCTCTACAAAGAGCTTTGGCTGAGCCAGAGACTCCTGTGCAAGTGGTGTCCCCTTTCAACGTCTCGTATGTGACCTTGTGGACGCGGTATGACAAAATTCAAGTGTAGATCGTCGGCACGGAGCGCGAATCATGTTCTCACAGAAGTGCGAATTAGTGGGACACCTGAAGAATTAGTCTCGGTGTTAGAGGGCGAGTAGGCTGTTGGAGAACTAGAAGTGTTTCCTATAGGAAAAAAGAGACATAGTAGTTAAACAGCATATTGTTATTAATCTCACTGCCTTCCCTATTTATTCTGAAATATTTTTGATTCTATTCATGATCTACAATTTTCAGCACTAGCATTTACTTTCTGCACATTCGGTAATTACCTCTCTATATCATACTTTTCCTAGTCTTACATGCAAAATTCAAATTGCCTTCACAGGAAATGATGCAGTCTGTAATCCAGCGTCACTGTTTTTAATTTTATCTAATTGAAATCAGCCTCACTGTATACTGAACACTCTCCTACAGCTGTATCAGAGCTGTATTAAGTTACCACTAATACAAACCTAACATTTCTTACTACTGCCTCGCATTAAAAGTACTCGACTCAGAGTGGTTTTACTGTGATGCAATGAAAACAAAAATACATTTTTTTGACAGTGGATCAATTTGAAAAGAGTAGAGTAGTGAGTGATAGAACATGAAGGAGCAGCCACCTTGGGTCTTGTAGTATTACACTGTAATTACTGTTAGCATCAGTATGAAAAGGTGTCATCAAACCAACTAGGGCTGAAATCTTAGGGATTATAATTTATTACAATATTTAATAGCCAGGCAAATGCACATAACACCTTTTCAGAATGCATTCTATATAAAACAGAGCAATATTTCGCTATTCTCATTAGACATATATAGACATACAGAACCTAGAAATTATCTTTTTTTTTCAATCTCAGATTATTTCCATCTTCATTCACTGTAAAAGAAAACACTGGAGTCCAGTCAGTACAGCAGTATGTGAAACCTGTTGTACTGGACCTCTCCGCTGTAGCTTACTGATAAAAAAACTATTTACATTCAAATCTGTTACTGGTGCAGCCCTGAGCGCCAATGCACCAGGCGGAGTATGAATTTTAACAGTACCTTTGTGGAGGAAGTATCTGAAAGTTAGTCTGCATATGAATATTAGTCACCTTACTCACAAAGCCTGCTGTTGTTTGGCTTGTTTCCCCATACTAGATATGTTTGACGCTGTTAATCTGAGCAAATTCCAGCGACGGTTTACAAGAAAGAGGATCAAGACAAGTACAGTCTTTGTGTAGTTAAAAAAGGCGTTTATGGCAACATTAAAAAACTGACTTATAAAAGAGACATCCCATAGTGTCAATCAAACTGCACTATACATGCTCACAGCAGTGTAAATGTAGTCTTAGTGCTGGAACTATTAAACGTTCCTCTTACATGCCACTTCTGCTATTTTGTCTATCTTTCATAGATGCGTTACAGAATGTTGTGCAGTATAAAATCATGTTGCATTGTTAGTTGTGGTTACACAAAATCAAACAACAGTAATCAATCACTTGCACGGAGCCGTTGATGCTATGAAGGACACAGAACTAAATGTTTTCTTAGGAATTTAAGGGTTTTAGCAACGTGGGTGTGAGGACTTTACAGTCAGCTATTTAAAAAAACGTACACAGTGATTTTATAGGCTGATTCAAGTACTTTTAGACTCATTATATGTACATTTGAAATAATCAGATGTTACAAGATGGAACAGAACATAATTTATAAGAAAGTTAAACCAAATGCTCCATCCAACAGTGTTGTCAAATACATCCACAATACACTTTCCCTGTAATAACAGTCATGTGTAACCTAAATTGTTTTCCTGTTATGGAAGACAAAACATGCAATTTTTTCAATGGGAGGAAAAAAAGTGAATGACACACTCTTCAAGTTGTAACAGTATCCTGTTTGTGTGTGGTAACATGACACAATGGATTAAGATCAGTCACTCACCTCCATTGTTCCTCCACATGTCTCTGGCACACTTGTCAGAGGAGGTCAGTTCAGATATTTGGATGTTTGGATTAGATTTGTAGTCATCTGGAGGAAAACAGAAAACAAAAGTGATTCCCTTGTTGGCAGAAAAATATTTTGGTGTTAAGGTGGATCTTATTTATTTATTTATTTATGTTTTTGATGCTAGCATTCTTTTGGAGTAAAACTGCAGTTCGGAATTTTGCATTTACATGAACGACTTCTCAAATTAGTTCAACCAATGCTGATTAAGGCCGTGATCACACATAGCGCATTTTGCAGGTTGCTTTTTTTGTTGAAGCTTACAATTTAAAAAAAAAGGAGTAGCAAACAATTTTTTTTTTAAATTGCTGCTAGGCAACCACCAAATCACCTGTCCTTAGTGTAACCATTATTTTTCTGTGAAGTCAACTCACAGATCAGTACCTTTTTATTTTTAAGATAGTTATTGATCTTGGTAACCACGGTTGGTAAAGCATGTAATTCCAGGTAAACAGCTGCCACTTGTTTGTCCTCCCTGACCATGTTCGCTACCACCAGAGTAGGCCTTAAAATGCAAATGACGTTGGCTGCTTTTTTGCTTTTTTTCTCAAAATGTGAGGTGCATAGAGTGGCTCAGAAAAGCACTGAGCAAAAAGCCTCAATCTAATTGGAAACAATTTTAAAAAAGCCGGCCCTGGCCATGTTTTTTCAGCCAGCAATGATTTGCCGAAGTGACAGCTGCCAAAAGAGCATGTGCACCAGAAACTTTCGCCAACTGAGCCACCTAACTTCAAGTTTAGCCCTCTGCTAACATGATGGATAAAATAATGTAATCATGCAGCTCTTCTAGAATTTCCAAATGTCATCAGACTAAATGTAGCAAATTCTGATGGGAAAACTAATCATTTTGCAAGGCTGGGATGCTCAAAACTTACTGTTGTTGCTGAACATGAATGAATCGCTCTCCCTCATCGTCTCATTCCCGCTGTCCGACATTGTCCTCTCCGTCCTGGGGGTACGCGGCCTTCTCTTCGCGCTCTTTCGCGTGCTGATGCGGATGATGCCGCGCACCAGCCGACACTCTGCCTCCTGCTCGTCCATTTTGTGCTCCTCTGCCAACGAGTTGATGAGATGGTCGATGGCCTTGCTCTTCTTCAGGAACACAGAGTCCGTGGTGCACCTGGCCAACTCTTCGATCTGATATTCAGAGTAGAGCTCGAGAAGCTTCTTGGTAATCAGAGAGTCCACGTTCTCGTCACCTTCCTCCCAGTCATCGAACCTCATGGACTCCTGCAGGGACAGATGGCTGGGCTGTGTTTGAATGCTGGACAAATGCACATATTTGCTTTCAACCTCCAAATACTCTCTTGGACTGTCCACTTTGACTCCGGCGATGCGGACGTCCCCTAGCCAGTCCGTGCCGTCCTCTTCTTTGTTGTCTCCCTGGTTCACAGCTTGGAGGCTCACCTTCTCCGGTTCGTCTGGGGAGCTCTCGTTTGGCGCCAGGCACGGAGCGAGGACGGAACGCTGGCAGACCCTGTAGAGGCCGCACGTCAGCACGCTGCAGATAAAGGTCCTGCAGTTCTTTGGAGAAGCACAGGGATTGCAGGTTTGTGTCGAGGAGGAAGGGTCAGCTGAACCGGGAATGAAGCCAATGGTCTCAGACTCCTTCCCATTTGCATCCTTCAGGTGAGCTTTGTGGACTGACTTTGGCTCTAGGGTGTATGGCAAGTCTTCAACTGGGTCCACACAGCGCTCCTCATACGACGATCTCTGGCTGCTGCTCCGGCTGGGTCCATACCTGTTGCTGCCAGGCCCTGAGCTGCGTTTCAGACTGCCAGTACTGCCGGCGGACATGACTTAGTGGCTCCAAGGTCTGGACAGGATGATAGAAAATGAGGTGAATTGAGGTGTAACTAAATGATAAGGAAATGTTGACATGGCGTCACTAAATAACACACTTGTTATCAATTCAATGTGTCAGGGTAAAACCTAAAAGCACTTGTAGCGACCTGAGGGCATCTTTCGTCAAAACAAATGTGAAACTTCTATCCCCAGGTGGCAGGTAAAGTGACCCAACTGGTTCTCTTGAGGATGTGTAAGCACACAGTTCAACACAATTAACTACTGACATATCAAATTACTGTATGATGTCATGGGGATTTCTAACATTAAACTGAAACGTTTAATTGGATACAGCAGGTACTTATGACATGAAGACAAAAACATTTATACAAGGTTAAAATAATAAACCCTTTAATCCACAATTGCTGCATTTAAACCCATCTCCTGTGGTGAATCAAGACAAACCAAACTTCAATAGTAAATATAGAAATGTATTGTTTCCTTGCTTACAGGATAAGGTTGATAACACCCTGAGCATAACCAACCACTTCTCATGAATCTGATTTTTACCCTTTTCAGTTCCGCATATGTTAAAACAAACAATATAGATAGTAAAAGTTCCGAATTGAAGATTTAAAAACAAATTCGTTTTCTTCGATTATGTGATATGCTATTAAAAAGAGCTTTAAAGCGCAAATTTTTCAAACAGGGTCCTGCGTTAAGTGCCATGACAGCATGTATTAGGTTGTTTACAGTAAACTTACACAAGCTAAAGAACAAACTGAATACTTAATACTTTAAATATGATCAAGATGTTTTCTATCACATTTAACCACTATAACCACTATAACCATTAACCACAATAGGCCACACTCGCTTCCATGTATTACAATTATTTTCACTTTCATGGCGGCTTGTCATTGCTGTTCTTTTCCTCCATTAGAGGACTAACGAATTTTTCCTTAAACATTACTCACAGTGTTACACGGCGCGTCCACCAGCTGACTCCCAAATCAACGCTGTCCTGTCCACCACTCATTCAACATGTCTGTTTTTAATCCATTTTCATCGTTCTCTCTACTGGCTGCACCCCAAAACTCCAGTTTAAGTAAAGTTTTCGACCAAATCCGTGTAGGCTACCTGAGCGTCAAGGTGGAGCAGGCGCACCAGGTGCCTAGACCAAGGTTGGACTTCCGGTGAGGAAGTACAAAAATAAAACGCAAAGTGTTTCTCTCAGAATTACCCACCCAAGTGGTAATAATAACACACACCATAAAAGTATCTAAATCACGTAGTAATTAATCAAGAAGCCCACAGTAAAGTTTCATAGGCTACTGAAATCGAATACATCATTTTAGATTAAAAAAAAATCAGGCCTTAAAAAGCCCATTCACTGTTTTGATGGACTAATGTGCCACCATAAAACAAACAAACAAACAAACAAACAAACAGAAACACTCAATTAATCATAAGCACCAGCACATTAAATGCAAGCACCACTTTTTAAGGTAAAATAGACGCAATTCATCCTTTAAATCTCAGATTTTGCTTTTATTTCTTACTTGAAATTAGTCAGCTTGGATTCTTGAAACAGCAAAAACATATCAATTAATTTATTCATTATTTAAATTGAATTGAATTTATTAAAGAACTTAAATGTAACCCTTTTATTTTGTAATAATTTCCGGATATAGTCTAACGATGTTTCCTGACAAACTTTCGTCAATAGTTACCGGAAGTTATATCATTTTGCAACTTTGTATTATCAAATTGTGGATGTTTGACATTTATTGTTATTGAATTAAGAGAAGTAGAAGTATTCTTATGAATTATGTGGCCGTTTTTTGTCATGAGTGAATAATAAGATGTAAAGTTTTCATGCAGCTTTTATTTTTGAAAGAACAACCGGAAATTCAGATAGTGTTTGTATTGAGTTTGACAGCAGCCGGTGCACCTGGACGGACGGTTCGGTCTGTGGCAACGAAACTTAATAATAATCACGATTGTGTCAGGACTCCCGGTAGGAGAGCAACATGCATTCAAAATGACGAAGGTTTGGAGCTTCTTTTAAGTCATGCATATTAAATAAAATGGAGTAAAGCAGCTGAAATGTGCAACTCAAGCAAGCTAAGAAGCTATCAGTGGTAACAGTGCTTTGTTTTTTTTTTACGTTAAATAGCCCGCAGCTGGCTGAGCTACATCTTACTGGAGACTGTAAGAGGAATAAATGAAAAGGCATGGAAAGTAACGGGGATGTGATTTCCAGCACGGAGTCTGTGGGTTGTTTACAGCTGGAGAGCCATCACAGTGGATTAGCTCGTTTGCTCCGCGGAATGACGACATCTGCGGCGTCCAGCTGCCTCAAACACGGGTGTCGGTGATGCGGTCGGTCGCTGGCCAAATGCCCGGTTGTCCGAATTGGGACAGAGCAACCAAAACTACATTCTAAAATCATGAAAAACTGCGAGTATCAGCAAATCGACCCGCAGGCACTTCCGACACCAACCCCGACCCCTCCTCCACCGCATCATCACCATCACCATCACCATCATCATGGACACGACGGTGACAAGAGAGAGGAACCGAACAGACTGAGGAGGAAGTGGGAAGTTTTCCCCGGAAAGAATCGCTTCTTCTGCGGCGGGCGGATCATAGTGGCCCGGCAGAGCGGGGTCCTGCCCCTCACTCTGGGCCTCATTCTCGTCACTAGTGTATTATTCTTCATATTTGAGTGAGTTTACGAGTCACATTAAACCTACAAATCTGTCATAACACCAGCGTGTCCAGTCGTTGTCCTGGGGAGAATGGTATCCTACATTTCAATAAATGTCAGCTTCCACCACAGTACGACAATGCCAAAGCTCTATAAATATACATTTTATTGAATTGTCTCCAGGCTGTTGTAAGAGATTTACACCCAACTGTACAGCAGGCTCTAATGATTCATAAAAAAGTCTTTTTTAATGCTCTACAAGAGCTATTCCATTTAACTTAACTTAAAAATGTCAGATTTCTTAATGGAGTCTGGCACAAAGTACATATGGGAGCTAAATTCGTCCCATTCTTTGGCCATATAAATATATATTTTGGTTCTACATTATAAAATCAAATCTGAGTTTATTCTTGCAACTGTTAATGTATCATGATATTTTAAACCAAAGTGTTGTAAGGAGTAGTGCTTGGCTATGAAAATTACATCTTTCTCTCAGTTTTTTTGTGAAAACTGTGTTCTATCTCAAGGGATTCAGATGGTGATTAAAAGCACTGAATGTTAATTAAAACTTTATCCCCTAGTGGGTAAAAAAGTAGGTTCAGTCATATGAGACCTGGCTTTGTTTCCATCCTTTTTTCCAGCCTTTGATTTTGATTACGGTCAGCGTTCCTCTGTAATTCATCCTCTCTCTGTCTGTAGCTGTCCGTTCCTGGTCAAACACCTGACCAGCTGCATACCTGTTATCGGAGGAGTCCTCTTTATATTTGTGGTAATCACCCTGCTCCAGACCAGCTTCACCGACCCCGGCATCTTGCCCAGAGCAACACCGGACGAGGCGGCAGACATTGAAAAGCAGATTGGTAAGGACCTTAAAGTGGGGTCAGATGTTTATGGTGGTCTCTTAAAATCATAACATTTTTACAGTGTTGGTGTTTTCCTCCAGAGTGATGTTCCTGCTTACAGTTCTAGTTTATGGCACTATATTTAGTCCATAATTTTGCATGACAACCCTCCATCTGGACTTTTATATTACCTAAAGGAAATTTAATCGCTAAATCCCCAAACTGCTTAAGCTCAGCTCACTTTTTGGAAGTCACTGTTCAATTAAGTCAAACATAAAGGATGTTCTATTTTCAGTAAAGCCAACGTCACTTCCATAAGAGCTTTCACACGGTATATTATGCTACAGAGGAAGAATTCACAGTTGAGATTAAAGGCATTGTTCTGCCCCAAGAAACTGAAACTTTGAAGCTGAAACATTGGGAACAATCACCAGTCATACCGTTAATTTTGATGATGATGATGAAATCGCTGACACATCAAACAACAAGACTTCTAACAGTCTAATAAACATCACAGTGTTTCATTCGTCCTGTTGACTTCTAATTCTGAACTTGCCATCGTTCATCAGTTATCTTCCCTGTCAGTTTCAAGTCTTTCCAGCATGTTCTTTTCTTTCCATGTGTAGATGACCTCAGTGTCTATAGCTGGCTTCGTGTTCACCTTGTAACTCCTACTCAACACCAAAGTTTAGGCATCAGTGATGTAAGATGTTCATTTTACCTAACTGTACCGCTTTTGTTCCAGCTATTTTTGAAACAAAGACGCTGACTTAAATATTCAGAATTGACCTACCAGCACACCTTTTAAACAAAAGTTTTTGACATTTAGTTTCAAGAAAGTCAAAGCTCCAGCAACATTTGTAGTACAGAATAACTTTATTAATAGACCAACGCGTTTTTCGACTTGCAGCCTTCATCAGGATGACCCTGATGTTGCTGGAGCTTTGACTTCTTCCCTTTTCCATGCACCTTTTGAAGTAGGTGAAGTTGTGCCAGAAACCTCCACTCTGTTTCTATGACATTTAGTTATTCTCTGAACAGGTGTCTTGGTGCAGAACAGTGGTGGACTAGATGCTCGTTGAACTGTGTTTAGTGTATGTTAAATGGTAAAGTTATAGGTGCTAATAAGCCAGGTCATTATCCCTTTGTTCTCTCCGCTGTAGAGAACACCGGGAGCACCAGCTACCGGCCGCCACCGCGCACCAAAGAAGTCCTCATCAACCAGCAGGTGGTCAAGCTCAAGTACTGCTTCACCTGCAAGATGTTCCGGCCTCCGCGCACCTCCCACTGCAGCCTGTGTGACAACTGTGTGGGTGAGCTGCGGGCACGAACCAGCATGCTGACATTTATTGGTGATAAATAATAAATGAGGGCTTCACATGGCTAACGCAAAGCATCGTTCCATTACTGTAGCGCAGGCTGGACTGACTTGAATGACATATCAGTGTATTTCCCTATGTGGTGTGTGAATTTAAATGTAAATGTCAGCGGTTACTCTTGAGTTCACTGTGGATTCTCCTCGTTTCAGAGCGATTTGACCATCACTGCCCCTGGGTGGGGAACTGTGTGGGGAAACGCAATTACCGCTTCTTCTACACCTTCATCGTGTCACTCTCCTTTCTGACTGCATTTATCTTCGGCTGTGTGACCACACATCTGGCACTGAGTATGTTTTTCTGCTTCAGCAAGCGTGGCTTAAAGAGGCAGGACCTTACTGATAATAACTGCCAACACACCTGGCTCAAATAGCAACTTGCAAGCACCTTGTAGTGTTTGTTTTGTCTCGCCCTGAGCACCAGACAGTTGGGCTTTACCACATTAGCGCACCAGGTTTCTGATAAGAGAAGTATGCCGAGTGCTTTGCTGTGACTGTACAGTATGGTTTCATTTGGCAACTGAAAAAAACCCTTTTTACTATTTAGGGAAACAGAGTAATGCCAGAACACAGCTACACAACTTAATGCTCTTAGAAACATAGTTTGAGCCTTGTGTCAATGTGATTTCTTCCTCTCTTTCAGGGGCTCAAGGTGGAAAAGGCCTTGTGTTTGCTCTACAGGAGAGTCCAGGCAGATATCCTTCACTTGCAAATGTGTTTATATGATTTCTCAAACTTGTCAACATTGTCAATGAGCAGGTTTTGTTAAGTCCTACCTCCTACAACACACCAATACTAAGCCTTGACCTAACCCTTCACTGCAGTGGAGCTGGTGATATGCTTCTTCTCAGTCTGGTCCATCTTGGGCCTCTCAGGCTTCCATACATACCTGGTTGCTTCCAACCTGACCACCAATGAAGACGTGAGTAATGCCTGGAGTTGAATGTTGTTTCAAACTGAGTTGTTGCACTATTACTAAGTTTTATGCTTTATCTTCTCCATTGTAGATTAAAGGTTCTTGGTCAGGGAAGAGTGGAGCAGAGTGTGCCACTAACCCATACAGTCATAGAAACATCTTTATCAACTGCTGTTCTGTGCTCTGTGGACCCATGCCACCCAGGTTAGCCCCGAAATCACATGCAAAGTCCTCTTTTCGTTGTCATTATCATGTCTCATCTTGATGTAGGATAGATTTGGTTCCATAATACCTGCCGTGCTACAAGGGGACCCCTGGAAAACCTTGTCTATTTCATTCATTGCAAGGGTGTAATGAAAATAGTTTTAGGTTTATTGATTTACACCCGTATAATATACACATTGTACATTGTTGTATTTTTTAAAGTTTCTGTGTGTGCTTGCAGGCATGCAAAAGTTTTATCATTTTATTACCTGACACAAAGAGGAACACACATGGCTAATTTTTTAAAACTTCCTTTTTCAGTCTGATCGACAGACGAGGTTTCCTGCCTGTAGACGAATACGCTCAAACCAGCGGAACCGACATCGAGTTACCCACCCTGGCCGCTAAAAGCGAGATAAACGTGGTAGGAGGGTCTTCCCAGCTGGCTTTTGGCTTACAGGAATCCCCCTTTCCTGAACCCGCATTCCCCAACTCCCAACAAAACTCTTCCTGTGCCTGACAGAAGCATTGTTGCCTGTTGTAGCCCCAACTCAGCATTTGTCTTTTGCCTGTTGTTGACTTGTGTCTGGGTTAATCCCTCCATATACTATATTTACTCTACAGTTTACTTATTAGTATTCAGTATGTTAATGTGAAGACTTTTTAACTTTTGTTGAACAGCAGCCACTGTGGCTGAGCCATACAGCATAAAGCTAAATACCAAAATAGCACAAAATCAGGAAACTGACTCAGTAATGTCAGTCACGCAAAAATATCTATGCTAACAGAAGTTAACATTAGCCATAATAAGCCATTATACATACCATACCTTGCAGCCAACACTGCATTAAATTGAGCAACAGTATATTTTTTTATTGCTTATGACAGTTTTCTATTTGTAAGAGTAGGATTGTGTTATATCTTTCAAACGTTAAAATCTTTGTTTTAAGTACAGTCAGAGTTGGAGACAGGATACAGCATTAGCCTAGCTTAGTTTGAAAACGGGAAACAGGGAAACAATTAGCTTGACTCTGTCCAAAGTGAAGAAAAAAAAATCCACCTTTCAATACCTCAAAAGCTCACAAAGTAATATTATATTCTTTTACTAAAGATAAATGTAAAAAAATAATAATTTGTGATTTTATGTGGAAGTAACGTGCAGCTTAAAAAATAACTTTGATACGTAAGTTTGTACATATCTGTTTATATGCAAAATCAATAAGATACATTGTGAAAATAAGACATTTAGAGTTGTTTGTAGGCATATTTTCATACTTTGGTCAAAGCCAGGCTAGCTTGGAGTCTTCATGCTAAGCTAAGCCAAGCTAACGAAATTCTGACTCTATCCCTGTTCTTAATACGCAGCCATGAGATTGATATCGATCTTCTTATCTCTTTCCTGGGTATACAGGCTTTATGTCACATTGTGTGTTGAACTATTCCTGTAAGAATTATGATTTAGTAAGTGTGGCTGGCTGTTAATGCATTTCTGAACAGCCAACTCATAGAAACATAACAGTTTAAGATTTACAGCCTCCAGAATGAGGAACAGCAATCCCTTTATCACTATACATAAATGTCTATTTTTACATTTTCTATCTCAGTCTACACCTCAGTATTTTTGTTCCTGTGCAGTATATGGACTCAGGGTGTTTTTATGAGGAAGGAAGAGAGCAAGAGTTGTAAGGGGTGAAGGCCACTCACAGAGTGAGTGGCTCTCCTGTGTTCTACCTGACACCAGGTGATGTAAAAGAATGCCTGGATTTTTGTTTACAAGACATAACTACAGCACCGATAGCATTGCAGTCTGAGCCACAGTAGTCTCATATCAAGCAAGAGAGCAGCTTTTTTTGTTTTGAACAGGTCTGCTGTAAATTCCTTATTTTATTTGTGTGTACAGAATGAATTGAAAGCCAATAGAAGCCCTTTAGACTCAAATTAATTGAATTGTTGAGTTGGGTTTGGTGAGTGTCTGAAAATAGTCTTCTGAATTCAGCTGGTGACGATGCGAGTGAAGCCAGCAGATCCTCTTTTTGTATTCCGTGCCGTCTCATGTGAACAGTTATGTAGGTCTGCATTCGAAAGGTCAAAGTGCCAATCATCATCATTTCCCATTTGTGTTCCCCTTCATGCTTTTATTTAATGTTTTTTTTGTTTTGTTTGATTTGTTCATCATATTTTATACATATATCTATTTTATCAGTATCTAAGATGTATCACATATTAATAATTAAAAATGAATGAAACATGCATTTTGTCCATGCAGTGCAACATCTGTGTGAATTCATTTTTCTTGTTTGCCTGCCCATCTACTAATAATATTGGAGTATAACTTTTGTATTCCAAGAGAAGAAAAGCCCAAAACAAACTGTCCCAGTGTCCCTATATGTCCATCAACCCAATCCTAACCTGTTGTTATGTATGTGGTCTGTCTCTATGTGTGCCCATGTCCCGCCACCAACGCTAGGAGGAGAAATGTCTGGACTTTGCTGTGTCCTGCACTGGCTGATTAGCCACATTTAGAGCAGGAAAAGCGAGGCTTGAGCTTGGTAAGGCTGTTTACAGAGAGGGAAAGCGAGTGCAGAGTCTCTTGTGCCCACCACTGTGTCTTTTGCATGTCCTCTTGGCTGGCTGCTGTACTGCTGCATGGCTTTATTCATACGCTGTCATCTTGAATTACATTGCGGATTGCATAATTTAACACAACACAGGCTGTGCTGTATGTAAATTTAATTCACAATGTACAGTTGTGTTGCTATATCTCAACCAATTCTGGTATGCCATGTCAGTTTTATCTTTAAATTTAGCTATTCATTTTTTCATTTTTTTTGTGCCACAAATTAGCAAGAATTCAGTTTATTATATGCGATTTGTTCTTGTCAAAACACATTTGAAACAGCATTTTAGGCCACTGTGGGACATGAAAAATGTAAATTATATTAACAGAATACTTCATACGTGGGTTAGACAAGTAATGCTGAGCAGAGCAGACATGGAAATCATAAAAATATGAATATAGAAGGAAGCTCATTCAAAGAGAATAAACCAGTACGTAATGACTTCTGATGGATGCATTATTTAGAGACAGCAACTCCAAAGTGTTTTCTGCTGACAGCAGATTGGGCTGACCTGAATATTTACACAGTGAATAGGGAAGTTAAAATGTTTTAAACTAGATGATTGGTTAATGTTTCAAATTCTAAAAAAAATGGGACCCGCAACTTTTTATGCTCATGCAGTTTAACCATATTCACAGAGCTTCAGGTTTGCAGCCATTTCAGACTTAATTCAGGTGAGACACACTGATCAAAGCTGCATTAATCAACATTTTGTATTAACAATGGATCAAATATAACGCTAAAGGTGTTGCTAGTAGTAACAAACCCTCAGAGAATCATCTAACTGTTCCTAGGCCTGTCATGATATATTGTCTCAGAAATAATCATGATAAACAATATTATTGTCATTTGAAGATCATTTTATACCACTAATATAATGATAATATAATAGCATAGTAATGCAAGAGGGGTGGGGGGTGGGAGTGGAGAGTGGGCGCTACACTTCTGTAAAAAAACAGACTGCCATTATGGTTGGATACAGAGTTATTTACCTTTAATTCTTCTGCAGTCTCCACTTAGGACATGCACAGTGAATAATGGAGGACACTACTTGCTTAACCAATGTGACATGAATAGCTTCTTAGCTGTTAATGTGAAGTGTGACAATATTGAGGTCAAAAAATGATCAAGATCATGTCCATGTATTATATAAGTCCATATATATTGACAATTACCTTATTGTACGATAAGTCGATAAGGTAATTATTGAGACAAGCCTGGTTGTTCCTCTCAGCTCGCCATATCAACTTCAAGTGATGATATGTAATATGTTGTGTTCACAGTTTGTACTATTCTAATTGGTCAAGAAAATCTTGAATGCAAGTGTAACACTTGAAACTAAAAATATGACTGGCAGCAGGAGTCTTTAAAATGTCTTTGTGACCGTAATTGTCCTTAAAGCAGCATTACACATGAACCAAGAGCATAAAACTAGTGAGCTTCTCAATTGAGATCAGTGCCACTCACAGTTCAAGAAACCATTCTTACATGTCAGTTGTTCCTGACAGGTCAAAGGCAGTTTACTTGTCATGAGAAATAATACTCAACCTGTGAGAAGAGCTTTCTTCAGTAGCCCTGGAGGAGCTTTGTTCAGTCTGAGAAAATAACCCCTGATGATTTCCTCTAGATTCACTGAGATGATTCCTTTCCTCATTTCATTGAGTGAAATGGCTTGACAACTATTAGATGGATTGCCATAAAATGATCCGTGATGCTCAGAGGCTGAATCCTGATGATCCCCTGACTTTGCATTTAGCAAATTTAACTTTGTCCAATAATTGGACCAAATTCCTGTGAAATTGCCATCAACCTCAGCTGTACTTTGTGTTAGCATGCTGACTTAGCATTTAGATCAAAGCATTGCTGTAAAAAAGCACAGTCTCGCAGAGCTGCTAGTGTGACTGAGTGGTGTTTGCTTGCTAACAGAAAGCCTGCGTTACATACTGGGGGTTTGAAATATTTGGGTGTTTAGCAGGCAGGAATGGTGTAACAAAAGAGTTGCATTATATAGCAAATGCAGGATGCAGTGATAAAACTAAAAGTGAGGACATCTCTGCCACAATTTTGACCCTTTCTTTATAGATGTGTATCTTGAAAGCCTTGAAATACTATTCTCAAACTACTTTCTCATGTACCTTAAACTAAAATACTATGAAGTATGATTTTCCAGGTGTAATACATATCTTTTTGCAGATCTATGGCATGAAACACGTGGGAACTCTTACTTCAAACCTCATGTGTTGCTTACTCACACTCACAGCTTGCCTTTGATTCATCTTGCACATCTGTTGCTGCATTTGCTGAAGTGATTTAACACCCTGCTGCAGTCCTGCTTACTTCATTGGCTTGTCTCATCAGTTCGTGTCTTTTTTTACCCTCCCCTCTTCTTTCCCGTGCTTCTCCCAGTGCACACAGGGAACTAAAGGTCTGCTGGAGTCGGCCACTCGCTCTCCGCTCTTGTCTACCCCATGTCCTCAGGGGAAACCTCAGTCAGCTCATACCTGCCCAGACAACAGCCCCACGGTGAACTCTGACCCCTCGCCAGAGCTCTCCACGAGCTGTGGGGCCCGCCATACCGCCAGATCCCTCAGTGATACGTCCCCTCCACGTCACACCAAGACTCGGTCAAAGAAAAGTAAAAGAGCGGCTTTGCATATTCCCAACCCCGCCTTCGACGACCCTGCTTCCCCTACCTCTCCAGATGCAGGCCCCAGCACCAAAGGGAGCGGCCAAAAAGGTGCCACGTCCGCTTCTATGCACTGATTGACTTGGATGGCGGCTTTCTCAAGTGAAAACACACATTGTTCGAAGCTTGCATGCTGTAACACAGTCAGATTCAAGTGGTATAAAATATTACTTATTTTCTTTATCGTTTGTTGGTTCTCTAAAAGTGCTGGATACAGTCACTGAGTATGACAATCGTAAAGACGGACAGACAAATGGCTGTTTATCTTGCTGTGTGCTCCATCTGTAGGGGAAATAGAGGAGATTGGATGTCAATGGTGAAACTTAGCCTTTGGTATATGATGAAAAGCACATGTAAAGATGAAATCTTTAAGATTGAAGAATTGGCATTCTGATAGAGCCATGTGTCTTTCTGATGATTATCATTTAAAACATGAATTCTACCAGCACGTGGAGCTTGAAACATCAGTATCTTACCTGAAAAGCTTTTTATGGAGGGTTCAAGCTCAGAATTTATCTGCATCTGTAAAGAGTAAAGTTTCTCTTTAAGGGAAAGTCCACCCTAAATATGGAATTCACATATGTCATTTCTATAATATAGTGCAGCTCAGTTTATGGCGTGAAAGCCATTTCCTCTTTAAGCTGAACTGCAGAGAGACCGTTTGTACTGATGATGTCATCGTGAGACATACAGGCAGCAGATAATGGAACAAGTCACAGGACTTGGACAGCAATCATGACGAAATTTCAAGATTATGGGGACATTTTCTCATCCCTATCTGAAAGCTCTGAAAATGTCAAATCATTGTCATTTGGATGTGCTGCATAGATGAGTGAGAAATTTAATGAAAAAACAACATAAAGTAGATATTGGTCCACCATAAAAATGCCTTCAGGGCTTCTTGTCAACGATTCCCTAAGTCCTTAAACTCTACTAGAGTGATGAACACCATGCTTACAAAGGATATTCCATCGTTTTGATGATGATAATTAACACAAGGCATGATCTGACTGTTCCCGGATTTACTTTATGGCAGCAGTCTGTAGAAATTTCTCTCGAAATTTGAACCATCAAAGCACAATGTCAACTGACCTGATAAGGGCCTTCAAGAGGCACCAGCCTGGCAAGTCTAACTGAAATTAAATGGCATATTTTGGTCTGCATAAATCTACTATGTAAATCACTTAACTTGTGTTCAGACACCAAAAAAGTGACATTTTATTTTTTAGTTTCATAATAGCCCCCATATTTGCATTACTTCATCTGAATACTGTTGTTGGATGGCCAACTTGTATCCATTATATTATAGCATAAAGCTTACGAACAACCAGACAGCATCCTGCTCTAACGTCTCCCTCTTATCTAACTTACAAACATGAGGACACGTCTTGTGCTGAACCTTAACTTGTCGAACAAGCCTCTAAGCAGATTAAACAGAGTATGAATGCTGCTGCAAATGTCATTTTGGCCCATTTAGATGGTGATGTGGTACTTCAAAACCACTGCTTACAACACGCTGTCTGCCCATGGCTTGTAAGCTACAGTTTATGTTTGTTTACTTCACGTCTCGATGCCCTTGTGGGATTCAGCCTTCCACCTGCTGTCAATCAAACACAGACACTGACATGCTGCTCCAGCTGTTCAGTCTGATATTTCCCCAAACACCATTTTCAGCGTTTTAATGATTCAAAAATATTAACTACAAATTTAAAAAAACAGTTTTCAGTTGGACAAGCAGTCTTTCAGCAACTGGATTACACTGTTTAGTTTCTCTCTTAGGCTTTTTTCCCAGGGGCCTCTAACAGGTTAATAAAGCCATGTTACTCCAAAATCTCCCGTGACTGTTTAATTGAGAGATATGGTCACTGTAAAAGTTATAAGACATATGAGTAACAGAATTGTCATACTCATCAGACCTTTCAGTGTGGTCCATGTATCCACTGTATGGAGGAATTCATTGTTTCTCTGCTCATTTATTCAGGATTTTTCTGTAATAATAGTAGTTCAGTTACTTATTCAGCAACTCCAAAAACAGTCACATGATGTCATCATCAATTTGAATCTTGATGTTCTTATTTCCATCTTTATCAGCTTAATCTAAAATGACCAAAATAGCAAAATGTAAATTCCACTTTAGGGTGGAGTTTCCTTTTAAACATGTTCAAAGAGCACAGTGGGATTAGTGTGTATCAGTTGTATCAGCGTGTACTGTTGTTCAGATTTCTGTGCTGTAAAAATAGCAGCAAATGCAACTGCATGATAATGACAAAAGACATACAGTATTTTATGGTACTTTTGTTAACCGGTTCAAACACCACATTTTTACATTTCAGACGTCAGATACCAACTTGTTTCGTAGGAACGTTGTGTTTTGATTTCATGAATATTGTTGTGTACCTGAGCTGACGCAGTGTTGCTCACTGCCTGTGCTTCAGCACCTCCTGCTTTTGTTGTCATTATTGTCACACAAAGTCCTTTTTGAATTTCCACTTCCTGCTCACACTCTCTTCATCCCAGCAACAGCAATATCCGTTCTCTCCTCCTTGAAGTTGTTTTTTCTTTGTGCGCTTTGACAAATCTAAGAACATGTACGTGATCAGTGGGTGTGTTGGTTTGTTCTCAGGTTGGAAAGCTGTAATACACAGTAGGATTTAGGTATTCAATATGCAAGTTATATGTGACATATATCATGTTTGTCCATACTGTGACCTGATGGCAATAGTCGCACAAAAATGCAATGACCCAAACAATTTTCTCCATGCACTAAAAACGTAGGCATGCACCCACACACACACTGTCCGTCTGTAGTTTACCTACAGAGTGTTAACACTAAGTAGATCACCATCACTTCATGTGCAGTATTTGCTGTCAAAAAAAGCATCCCAACAGCTTCTGGATGTCAGTGAGAGCAAATGCAAGTAATGCATTTCCCAGGAGAAACATATTGTAATGTATGTGTATGGACTGTGAGGTTATTTTAGCCTTTATCTTGTCAAAATAAAGGAAAAGAAAAATAAAGCTCAGTGAAATTAAGAGCCAAGATTTGTTTTTTATGCCATTGAAGTGCACAATTTGGCCACTAGATGGCACTGATGACCTACAAACAGCTGCAGTCAGACGATCCATTTACAGTTACCCAGGGTAAAAAAAACTGCTGTTTTCTGCACGTCTCACATGTCTCAGCCTTAAAGTTCTAATTACTTTGCTTCTCATCGTCTTCCTCTCTTCTTTAATTACCTTTTGTCAAATAAGAGAATCCAATATCGAGTCAGTTTTTTTTTAACATTAAAATACCAAGTGCTCTTTACACTGCATTTTGTGTAAACACTATGAAACACTGCCTTACAGTGAAGACACGTGATTCAATATACAATACAGTGATAGCCTTGAGGCTAGACAGAGCATGTGATGATTTTGTTGCTATTGTTATTTGTTGTCTTAATTCCACAACTGACTATGAAATTAAAGATAGAGAAAAATTTAATGTATTGCATTCCCCCCACTGTCAGCAACCTCCATTCACCAACAGACTGTAGTTGTGTGGGGCACTTACAGTTGTTAAAGCCCCCTAAACACTAGTCATAAAAGTATACTGTCTGTAAAAAAGGTATTCCTATAGGTATTATTAAATCAGCTTTTAACACTCAAACATTCAGCTAATCTGCTTGATAAAGATGTGTTCGGACAGAAAGCAAAGCCTTGTGTCAGCCATTACATATCTTAAATTTGTTTGCGATCATTACGCCCTGCATTTCCTACATACCTACACACAATTATATGCACCTACACACAATTATGTGCACCTACACACAATTTTGTGCACCTACACACAGTTATTCATAGTGCAAGATCTGAACACACAGTTGGGACTAAATAGGTAGGGTTTGATCAAGTATGATTGACTGTGGCATCTCTGTAGCATAACAAAACCCAACAAAAGTCATCAATATAACACAATATACAGTATACTGTAATAAATGATAGAAAAGTAAATAGAACAATACAAATAAGTAAACAGAGTAAAAATAAGTACATTTAGTACATTTTAGGAAAAAAATAATACATAATACAATGAACTGCCATGCTGTCATCAGGTTCGGAGTCTGCCTCTGATGTTAAATCCTGACTATTCCATGGAAATTTCTGACTTTATCCTTCCCCAACAGAGTCCCTCCCTCCTTCAAATCAGTAAGAAGAGCACAGACAAAACACAATACAGAAACCTGTTCTGTGATAACAAACACTGTTCTAAGTTTGGCAGATAACAGCGTGTTCACATAGGAACTCTTCAGTCAAACACAGAAGGTGATTATGAAAAAAGGTTGTCAAGGCCTTTAATGTGCAAAGGACTGCTTAAACATACATTTCCAATAAATCAACACTACTGCATTCCACTGTTGACAAGATTTCCCAATTGCCAACTTATTTAGTTGAGTGACATTGAACTACCTTTGGCGGATCGACTCACCAAACTGATATCTGATTCAATTTTCCGGGTTTGAATTTTACCCTTGCTATTACTTGCTATGTTGGTACAAATCACAAACATCTTCATCATCATCCATTCATCTAACAATTTTCCATACTTATTGTCAGCTGGGCTGTGGGGAATTTGGAGCCTATCCAAACACACATCGGACAGGTTGCCAGTCCATCACAGTTTCCATTAACACGTTAGGATTCTCAAATGAACGTTCAAATGAACGTGTACAACAGGTCGTGGATTGTACTTAAAAGTGGGACATTTCTAAATTGCACCGTCTCGACCCAGCACATGTCCGGTGACACTTAATAAAAAGTCTTTTGTTCTCCTCTTTGCTAACCAAACATGGAGAAAAGGAGCAGATGTGCAGAAAAGATAATCATGACACCAAACCATCTGAGATATAGTATAGGAGTATTTTGGACACCACAGATGGAAAATTTGGGGAAGAGGGTGAAACTGTTTGTAAAATGCAGCTGCCCTACAGTAACATTAGCTTGTGACTCAAGTGAGACAGTCAAGGCGCTGCAGGGTTAATTCTACACATAGTTCAGGCTACTTGGGTTGCATTCAAATGAATTCAAACAACTTACATTACCCGTTTTTTAAAAATTGGTTCAAGCTTGGTGTTTGAAAAATTGACATCATATGCAGTAAAGTAAGTTCAAGAATGCTTGCTGCACCTGTATAGTATGCATAGCTTTGTAGCATTGATTACTGTGCCAAGTCTTAGATCAAAAGCGATCAAGAGCAAGTTCGTGTATGACCTGTTTACAAGACAACATTGTTAATGTGTGCTACGGGAACATGTCATGATAAATGCTATGACTCAAGGTACACAGTATGGGGTTTGTCACGCATTAGCTGCAGTTACATGCACACTTTTGTTTTCATTCTGAAAGAAATCATTCCAATTGAAGACTTTGGGTCTACTGTTTACATGGGATGTGATTTTAAATGGTCTGGTGTTTTCATGTGCCAAGTATTTCATCGGAACAGCTGTGTGACATGCATAAAAGGGATGAATACTTTTTTTGTTTTCCTCCAATAATATTCAGTTTTTATCAAAAACAAACAAAGCTTGGAAGCCACCATTTTTTTTAGAAGGGGAGGGTTTTGTCTGGGGTTTTTTCTGTTAGAGATGTTGATAGGGAACATTTTTATTCTGTTTCGGTTTTTAAACCAATTATAATTGGAATGTGAGGCTCCATGTAAACGCAATTATATTATAACGTCTTACTGGAATGACTCTACAGCACATGCCATGCTCATATAACATCACTGCATACCATCTTTTGTTGTTGTTTGCATATAACTCTACAGTAAGAATGTAGAACAGCAAGATTAAATTCATTAGGGTGGAAACCCTTTTACGATCATGACAGTCAATGATTGGGAAGTGGCCAAAGGATGTCACAGTCATTAACCAGGTTTACATGGAGACTTTTTTTCTTTCTGATTGAAGATTTCAGGACAACTGTTTACATGTGACGTGATATATTCCGATCTGGTGTTTACATGCGCCGCTGCATTTAATCAGAATAGACGTTTTGCAGCTGTGTGACATGTGCAGATTGATGTAAACATCACGTGATTGACCAAAGATGGAGATCTGTCAACTGATTAGCACAGTAGTTGCTATTGTTTGCGGTCTATCCCGGCTTCGTTCAGTTTTTCATGGACTTTTTTGAACAGTTAAGTATTTCTTGTTTTCTTCCATCTAAAAGTACAATAATATTTAAGTCTTTTAAAGTTTGAATTAGCTCTCTGCCATGGACCAGTTGCTCTGCTTGGTGAAGAAAGTGAAGAAGTGAAGAAACGTCACGTGCATTTAGGCTACGTCAAGGCGGAGCATGCGCAGAAAGAACGCAGTGAAAACTTTCTGTTTCATCGTTTACATGATAAAATTTTACCTTTGATCGGTTTGGGAAAAGGAATATTCTACTCCTCTGAAACCGAATTAAATTTAATTCGGTTTCGGTTTGGGCCTGTTTAGTTTATTAAACCATTATTGGTCTGACAGGTTTTGCTTTCTTTCTTTTGTTTGTTTTTTATTAAAAAAAAATATAACCAGATGTTCTTCTGTCAACCACATATGTTGTGCTTAAATTGTCTCCTGCATATGCTGAAAACTCATGTATGAATATTTTTGGGGAAGAGTTTGAGAACTGCATTAATTGATATAACTCCTTGGAGCCATTTCTAAACAAGCTACATAACCAGCTCTCTCAGGGATGAAGGTACATGTCACCCAGTGCAGAAGTTTGCACCAATTGAAGCCAATTGATGTGTTGTTAATAGCTTTTACACAACAACTGATGTCTATCAGGCTGCTCTGCACATGAGATTGGTTGACAATAAAACCGCCATATCTTTTTTTTAGCAGTGGAAAGTAACCAAGTACTCATGTACATTTACGCATTCTTCTTTTCTCTCCCGTTCATCATCTCATGACCCCTCAGTTTTATGTGGTGACCAAGGTGACACCTAGGTTGGGAACCACTGGACTAAACTACCCAACTATATGAAGTAGTTGAAACTAGCTCCACCTCCAGCAACTACAACAGTAACATCCTTCTTACACACTGATGCTTCAGTATTAATAATCTCATGATGTCATATATAATAATATAACAGTCAGAGGGACCAAACCACAACTTCTACTTCAAGCTCATAATACTAATGTACTTTTACAGTGATACTTTAACTACATCAAGCTCATAATACTGTTGGATGTAAATTCATCACAGTTTTCAGTTTATTCCACTGCCCCCAAGTGGCCAAATAATTAATTACTGCAGCTTAATAAAGACCAGTTCGGAATATTTGTAATGGCCAACAGCCATTTGGCTAACAGTGGCTTATTGCAGGTGCTGTGCTTTTTCCCTTAAAATAAATGAACACTATGACCTCTTCCATATGGTAATGTCTGTGTCTGAATCTGGCAAAATGTCAGAATATTTAGTCATAAATACTAAATACAACATGTAACCCTCTAAAGTGAACACGTGTTTTAATCATAACAGAGGCTCTACTGTAAACCATACTGATATGTAATCATCCTTTTGCTGGTCAGTTGCTTAAAATCCCAAATTAATTAAACACACACACAATTTCAGTCTACATGATGTATCCCTGTATTTACATCTTAAAATACTGACATCATTGGATGTCATGTATTATTGTTTGTCCAAACACCTTTTAAATAAAGCATGTGGAATACTGTACAGAAGCCAATAATCTAGAAACTCTTGCACCAACTGCATGAAGCACTGCACATGAGCAGTGGAATATCTTTTTCCAGCTGTCTAAGTAGTAGTTACCTGTTATGTGTCTTACATGTGAGCATTTGTGAGGGAAGCGGGGCTCCCCTCTTGCCTCTCAGGAATGTCAAGACAAATTAGCCCGCTTCAGGCCAAGAGAGTCTGCCATGTTTAATGAGTTCCTCGGAGGAACAAATAAATGTTTATGGAGAACTGTCGGTTAACATAGCTGATCTCTCCTTCTTTAGTCTTCTGTGTATGGCTGTGTCATGAAAACACAGCGTTGTTGCCAGGGAGATCCCTCTCTCTATCTGCTTAATGAGTGGGGTCTTTGTCTGCGTGTTAGGCTTCAGGTTAAAACTTTTCATCACCCTTTACTATGCATTCTTGGCACCGATAACATCTCATCAGACGCCGTGACCAAGTCTCATTTAGAGGTATAAGCACTGCTCTTCTGCAACTGCATGTGCCAAAGTCAAAATCAAGGGCAAAAATGGGAACATTTCCAGAACTTTATCATGTCATCATTACTGGCTTGAGTAACTAACAGGGTCTGAAAGCAGACTGTGGAAAGCCTACATTCAAAATGTTATGGTTTTGCCAAAACATGACATATGTCCAGCATTTCATCCAAACTCTTTTAGAAAAGTTGCTTTAACTTTTTGATCATCAAAACAGTCAAACTCTCAGGTGAAATCTAGACTATGGATTTTTTTTAGGGTTAGTCAGTTCACTGTATTTGCTGTTGATTTGAAAGCCTGCTTTTTCTGACCTAACAATTGTGACAGGTCTGACACTTCACAGGTTTTTAAGGGTCAAAATGCTTTTCTGCAAAAACTATAGTACAAAATGGTTACTATATAGATTTAATAGAATTACTATAAGCTTGGACACATAGTGATTACCAAATAAAGAAAGAGCCTGGGCATGACATGTTGTCCTACCACTTGTAGCCATCACAAAAAGGGTCAAGACAGAATAAATTTTAAAATTGGGAACATGGCGCACCCTTTTAGACAATGTCTTTTCAAAGGCATTCATGGTGTTGCACTCTTGACTTCATGCATTTCTTCAGAGAGAGGTTCAATAGCTGACTACTATCTCAGCTCAGCAAAACAGGGCAATTTCTGCAGGAAGTGGGTGAACTTGTCAAATTGTTGGTTTTGGAAAATGACAAAAACTGTTGAACGTACAATTACAGCATCAGAAAGGTGTGTGGGGAGGGGGTTTCAAATGTTTTCAAACCCCAAGCACTTTAGCTGATACCTTTGGGGTCAGGGTGAAGTGCTTGGACAAAGACTTCAGAGTAGAACTGTGGTTTCTTTGTGTGAAATGGAGGCATTGATGGTGCTTCATTGGCACCTCCTTGTAGAGATAGTTCTGGCACATCGAACTACGTAAAGACCCTGGGGCAGAACCAGAACATGCCTCACAATTCCCCAGGAAGAGCTGTAAAAAGGGGCAGTGGCTAAGGCTGTCTTGGATACCTTGCTCAACCTGCTTCTGTCATGACCTGAAGCTCAGTAAGTGGAATGAAATGGATGGGTAAACTCCTATAAAATGCTTCATCTGCAGTCTGTCATCTTTCGTGCAAATGTGACCAGTGAAAGTCAAAAAGTCATCAAGTTATGGACGTTGGAACATCTGTTATTGTATGGAATGGATCACTACCAGTTTGGAAATCAAGTTATATGCTTCTACTGTCCAGCCTATCAAGACCCACCTATCAAGCCATCTGGCAGTGTTTGCTTCTAAAAATATAGGTTTTCAGTGGAGTGCTCCTTATAATTCTTTATCTAGATACAAATGCTAGAATTCAAAACCTCTTCTCCCTTCTGTGTTGTCTTTATTTTCCAACTCGCTGCTGTTCTCCAGCTGTGCTGCCACCCATGGTGAAAATCCCCGATCTATCCACAGTGATTGTGTCATATGAGAATAACCCCAACATGGCAATTCTCTGTGTGACTTTAATACCACCTGGATCACTTTCACTGATAACATTCAGTGTGAGGCTTTCATACCACAGTGAATGGTCACAGAGGGGAGGTCAGGGTGAGTACTGGGGCGTGTAAAGCATTTGACTTCGACACCAGAAACTCAAATTCATCTCTCTTGCTTTATGACACGGTTGACATTTCCAATATGTAACAAAGACCTGGATCTTTTCCTAACCTTAAATGTTTTAGTGGTCTGGCCTTAACCATGCCTCACTTACCATAACCACAATGTTTCCCAACCTGAACATCTGCTTTTAGTTGCCTCAACATAAACTTAAAAACCTTAATCATGTTTTAGCTGCCAAGTGTGCATACTAGTAAAAAAGTAGCATGTCAAACTCACCTGCCAGGTTTCAATCTACCATATCTTCCTTTTCAATCAGGAGAGACTAGTTTAAGGAGCGGCTTTGAGAGTTATGATGATTTTAACGATTTAATATAGTTCGCAAAATAAAGATATAGACCCCACTGTGCTTTTTAAAGTCTATGTAAGGCATATAATAAGATACACCACAGAAAAATATGTAGGCCTAATTAACCACCCAGACAAATTTGAATGACTAAAAAAAAGCCAAGTATATAAAATTAGGTTTTTAAAAAAGTAAAAGTAAAAAATTAACCATTGAGGGTGGGTCTGCTGAAGGCGTTAAAAACAAGGTCCAACTGAACAGCCTCTGAGCAAATAATTCTCAAACCAAACTCCTGTATAAAAATACACAATTTTAAAAAGTAAGGCAAGCAACATGGATGATATTTTAAAAATAATGAACATTAGGCACCTCTGTTTATTTCAACACATACTTAAAGCGATGGTTCGGCGTAATTTCGACCTAGCGTCATATGCACCATGCGGTCTATCTAACCACCCGCTCCGCTTTTTTTCTTCATTTTGTCGCAAACTGGTGGAGTTAGAGCCATCAGCCGAATGGCTTAGTACAGGCGCTAACGGACCCACCAGTGTATCTCGTAAATTACTCCACTAATAATAAATAATAATAATAGTTGTTATCAAACTTCTACAATAGTACAAATAGGGTCTTTACTCATAAATCGATGCATTGGAAAGTACACCAGGAGTTTATTAAAATACACACTTAACTGATGGATTTTACTCCACTGCTACTGCTAAAGCTGTAAACATCGTCCAAAAATCGCGCAATCACTGAAATCCCATGTGGTCGCGAGAGATCCCCGCACAGATCTCTAGATGTGCTGTGTGGGGATCTCGAGCGACTACACGCCAGATTTCGACCATGTTTACAGCTTTAGCAGTAGCAGCAGTGGTTCCAATACAATTCCCTCCACACCCCTAAAGAGGAAGTGGCAAGGGCCAGGGGTAGAGGATGCCATCCTGAAGCGATTGGAGAACATTGACAGAGAGAGAGAGAGAGCAGGAGAGAGAGAGAGAAAAGCCTGGGCATAGCTTTGCAGTAATGGTTGCTAATATTATGGCCAGCCTCCCAAATCGGGAACGCTTGGAGGAACAGATGGAGTTTTATCAGTTGCTCCATCAGAAGCAAATAAAAGTATTAGAGCAAAGTGGTTCAGAATAAAGTTGGGAGTTAAGTTAATATATATAAATTGTTCTAAATTGTTCCAAAATGTTAAAGTTTACTGTTTTAACAGACCTGCCAACATGTACGCATTTTGCGTAGCGGTCACGCATTTTGACATCCTAGTACGCTTGTACGATTCTATGTTCTAAACGCATATTGTTTGATCTTGCATTTCGCCAGTTTTCCTCGCCTAGCTTCGCGCCTCAGTTCAGTTCAGTACTGCAAGCAAGCCAGACAGATAGCCGGTCCCCTTTCGCCCGTTGAGCTGATAACATTGAAAAGGTAAAATTAAGACGTTGAGTTAGCCCAATATTAACCACTCGTCAAGGTTACAAGGTTTATCTATTCGATGTGTGTTGCAATGGTAACTGTCACGTTTCCCCGTATTCTTCGGATTTCCGAAGGTATAATAATAATATACATGTGATACTCAACATTATTATCACAACAAACACACAGAGCAGGCATGGGCAACCCTTGAGTCAATTTTCAAATATCAATAAATTGTTACAATGATATTGGAAGCAAGCAGACCATTACTGCATCTACATTACTGAGTTAAATTATCACAGCTCTCCACCGCTGTGTGTGTGTCTGCTGCACGGAGGAGAGGAGCAGCTTACATTAGCCTCTGCTGCTATTTGCGGTCATCGTGCTGCTCTCCTCTGAGAGTCTGTTCACGGCAGACCATCTACCTCGCTGTTCTGTATAAAAGGTCCGGACACTGAATGCCAAAAATGCCAAAAGTGTTTTCAATGATCCTGCGGGCACGGGAGAGGCGGTAGTTATAGGTCTTCTGCTCCATGGTGGTCCATCGAGTGGTGACCTTTATAATTGAAAAAATCCCTCCCGGCTCTCGCAGGGGCTCGGATACATATGTGTTTGCCGTCGATCACGCCAAGACACAGGGGGAAGTTCCATAGCCTCCAAAAATCATCCGCAAATATGCCCAACTGTGCCGCCGATGGGAATGAGACAAACTCGGGCTGGAGAGCCTCCCAGATGGCCTGGCAAACTTCGGGGATGATATTTTATACGGTGCACCCAGCCAGTCTGTAGCTTGCAGCTACACTGACCTGGGAAGCCCTAGTTGCCAGGTGATTCGCTCTCAAGATGGGTTCACAGACACTCAGGAAGCTAGCATTTAGCTTAACATTCGCTAACACTCGGAAATAGGGTGCTTCAACAGAACAGTATCTTTCCTGAGTGTCTGTGAACGCATCTTGAGAGCGAGTGACTCAACAGACAACATATGATTGGCTGGCTCTCTCAGTCCCTCTTCACCACTCTGATAACTTAACAGTGAACACAGCGAACGAACGAACGAACGAACGAGAGAGAAGTGAAACGGTGAATCAGGTCAGTTCGTTCGTTCGTTTTAAAGAGTCGTTCTTTTGAACTGATTCGTTCGCGAACAGGCCATCTCTAATGGCCAGTAACCTGCTTTACCACCTGAGCAACAGCTGTTGGCATACTCAGCAGTCATTCCCTTCGCTTACTGAGCAACCTTTTGAGTTTGGAACTATGTGCAAGGTTTTATTTGGGTGAAATGAAGTTCAGAGATATTTCGTTTTAGCCAGCAGTGTGGCTTTAGGTAAGGCAATTAGCATCTGTCCTCAGCCAGTAAGTCTACCACTTCAGTCCAGAATAATATATTTTCTTAAAATGATTGGTTTGATTGCGATAAAACTTTGTACATACATCATGGTCCCCAGAGGATGAACCATACAGACTTTTGAGATCCTCTAACTTTTCCTATAGTGCCAATCACATTTTTTAGTGAAATGTGCAAACAAATATTGTCTGGATTGCCCTGACATCTTTTACGTTATTCATAGTCCCCTCAGGATGAACTGTATAACTATAAATTGAGTCTAATACCTGGGTTTATGATTATATAACTGCAAACAACAGCCTCAATTGTATTTTGTGCTAGTTAACTAATACCAGCAACATGCTTAACAAAGATGGTGAACATGTAAGCATTACCAGCTGAACATCTGGATGTTAGCGCTGGAAGCATGTTAGCGTGCTGACGTTAGCATTTAGCAAGTACAACCTCACAGAGCTGCTAGCATAACTGCAGACTTTCTAACTAATACCAGCAACAAGCTTAACAAAGATAGTGAACATGTAAACATTACCAGCTGAACATCTGGATGTTAGCGCTGGAAGCATGTTAGCGTGCTGATGTTAGCATTTAGCATGTACAGCACAGAGTTGCTAGCATAACTGCAGACTTTCAGTCTTAGAAAATAGCTCACTTTTCTTAAAAACTTGATATTAACGTGAATCACACATGCAAATTTCTTCATAAATGGTTTTGAAGTGTAAGCAGGGAGCCTACTGAGAGTCTCAACCAGTTGTTTATCAGAGTCAGTAGTCAGACACTTCATGTGTGCTCTGTCTCATACTCATATTTCCAACTAAACCCCAGCACAGCCAGCTGCACCTCCTGTTTAGTCAGGTTCTTAAACAACAGTAATGTCCATATCATTCAAACATCAAATCACTGATTAGTACATCCTTCAGTCAACACCTCTAGCAGATGCTTCCGCAAGTTCTGCTTTATATATTTCACTCTATGTATTTATTGGCGTGTGTGATTCAGACAGGTTCAGTCCAGTTCAGAAATTCCTCCACTCAGCACCGTCTTTCTCTGAAGGAAATGGTTGATTTGTCACATGTCAAAAACTTCAACACAGATGTTGGAGAGCATCCACTGCTTTGAGAAGATTCATGCTTATCTGTAACTTCACATATCCACTGTTGACTCAATTCCATTACATGCTGACTTTTGTATCTTCAGTCTGTGAGTCCCAAAACAGATAAGTGTTTGGTCTCGCTGTCATTTTTTTTGCCCAGCATTGTTATTCAGAGGCAGGCTGGCAGATGGAAATTGTGATGGAGCACCTGGAGGCCATGTGTTGCCTGGATAGAGACTGAAAAATAGTGCTTGTTTAAGAATTTGTGACACTGCAAAGAAAAATATGAGATTCAAAACAATCTGTTTTATTACTCAATGTGGATCTCAGTTTTTGGATTTATTTCTTTTTTCTCTAACTTTCAGATCATTGCACTTACAACCCCTATCAGAAACACTGTGTCAGGTTTTTTGTGGTACAATTAGTATAAACTGTGGCAATTTTAATGGTGTGGGCTGGCATCGCCTCATTGTTCAGCTTCCAACAATGTGTGGGGTCCGCCAGCGTGAAACCCTGCTGAATAGATGGGGGGTAAACATGCAGGTGAAAAGGGGCTTTCTTTCCTGCAGTGAGAAATCACATGCAGCCGCTTGACTTGAGCAGCAGATTAATTGATTTTTTTTGCATTACGTGTGAGATGTGAGTGTTTGTGCAATTTCCTGGAACCACAACTTTTGAAAGCAGTTCTATTTTGAAATCTGGAAATAATTTTGAGGATGAAAAGATTAGGTAAAATAATATTATTACTGCTTAAAGCATATTCCTACTACTATTTTAATTTAAGTGATGAAATCTTAATTTTTGAGCCTTAACGAAATGTCTGGTACTGATTTGGTAGCAGTGCTTAAATTTAAACTGTTGACATATGGGGATAAAAGGCTGCCCGTCACAGGCCACCATTATTTACACATTGAAAACACAGGAAGGCAGGGTCATTTTTTTCATACAGCATAAGTTTGGGGGTTAGATGTCTGTCTTTTCTTGCGTTAAGTGGAACATTGCTGTCTAAACTTGCCTGACCTTACTCTGACTTTATTGTTATTCTAGCAATAACCAAATGAAAAGCTTAGGAAATACTTACAATATTTGTCTGATGCACTAAAGAAAAACATAAGTGGAATAATCTTTCCATCAAAGCTTATTTGTCTAATGAAAGTAAGTGCATATGCATACATTACTTCTGTATATCTAAGGTTATAAGTTGTAGAAAACCCATTGTGGCTCTAGAGGGAGCTGCGCAAAATATGCTAAATTGCCTTTGGTGATGTCACTTGAGTCAGTGTCAGTTGGGGCCGAAGACAAAATGAAAGAAGTTTCGGGGAGTAAAGTTAGAAAGAAGTAGCGTTTCCAGACCTCTGTAGCCTGCTCCCCATCTCTGCTTGAATCTAAATAAGCTGCTACTAGTATAACACATCCAACAATCTGACTATCCTATTGGCAGTTAAGTTGCATTTTGGTAATGTAGGTGCCAAGTTTTGACAAGACGAAGTGTTAACTAAAAAAGACGATATCTCTGATTTCAAAAACAGTCCATCGTAAGTCCAACAATGTTCTGCAATAAGTGGTGGAGTACTCTCATAAATCACATAGATATCCTTTTTTAAATGTATTAATACTTTATGTGGCACATTATATTTTATGTCCACAAGAGGGTGCTTTCATATGTGTAGCTGTTGACAATTATTTGTAAATGTCCAATTTTGTCTTTAGTTTAAATGGTTATTTTACATTATATACATGTACATTATATGTTTTCTTAATATCTTATGGTCATAATTGCTTTTGTGTATGAGGTCTGAGTATGTGTGTGTGATAGATTGTAGAGATTAGTAGTTAGGGAACACACTGTACACAGTTACATGAAGCAACAACATAGCTTTTCTATGGTACCATTGCTCCTTCCTTTTATAGATTGTCTTTATTGGTTTTCTGTACTGTTAGCCCGTTTGTACTGCATTCAACCTCATGTGCATCTCTGGCCAAATAAATGTCTTTGAATAAAAAATGTACATTTTGATGTAAAATTCCCTCAGATTCACCTTGGGTATGTCAAAAGATGGGTGACGTGGTTACATTTGCAGATCCAAGATCAAATTCAACTAGAGCTCTCTCTCAAATTAATAAAATACAGTGCAGATTTTAACATGTGATGAACACATAAGGTGATTAAGAAAATTTCATGTTAACACTGATTTTTTTTAAATGTAATATGAAGAAGGGACACTTTCTGGGCTTGTTTCTGACCTTGGGAGGTTGGTGACCATGGAGGCTACAAATGGACCTGAGCCTTTGGTCGGGCCTGCCGTGCAAGCCTGCAAGCCCAACCAAGAAGCAGAAAATAAGAGGCCTAAAATAGAGTAAAGCACTGCAATTCTGTCAATGAGCCGTGTTGTGTGAGTAAAAATAATCCAGTGGGAAAATATAATCAAAGGGCTCTCGACTCCTTATCCGCATTTGACTCCATTCAAGTCGAAATAAAGCAACTGTGAGAGGAAAGCATTGGATTTCCCAGAGCGTTTTGCAATACTATTAGAAGAGAGTGAGCTGACTGAAGGAAATTGTTTCAAACCAAGTTAAGAGCTGAAGAAAAGTATGACCAACTGAAACTGCTCAGATTCTTCTAGTTAACCCTAATAAATCAGGATCTCTGAATTTTAATTAACTAAATGGTCTGTAACCAAAATGTAAAATAACCACCCTTTACCCCAATGAGATTTAGCAACTAATGCCACCAACCATTCCTTTCCTCACCCTGGTCTCCTGCAAAGTTGAAAAATTGACACACTTTCTTTAAATGCAAACTCCCAAAAAAGAGATAAATCAGATTTCCATTCCATGAAAAGATTGTGTGTGGGCGTGAGGACAAAACACAGGAAGTAGTTTGACATTGAAATAGCAGGACACAAAGTACAGTAAGGGTGTTGTGGTCGAGGTGGTGGATGGGCAGATGCATCGGCCTTTAATTCATGACTTTTACCGAGAGCACACTGTGAGTCAAGTTTTAATTTCAAGCTAAAGGTTTTTGTTGTTTCATCATAACCAACGCCTCTCCCTTACTTCACCCAAAATTGTTTTAGTTGCCAAAGTATAACCATAGCCTCTCCCGGACCATAAATATAGTTGTTTTAGATGCCAAACCTTAACCGGAGCTATTTTATTTATCAGAACATTGGCTGTTAATGTAAAAAAAAACATATTGACAGTCGACAAACTTGGGCAAACCTGGCAACGTATCATTCACATTTCAGACATTGTGGTTATTTCATAGGATTTGATACATTCATGCCAATGTTGCTTTACATGGAAAGCTCTGACAGAAAAATAACACATGCTGAGCTTGTTTATGACCATGGGAGGTTGCTGGAAAGGTTGGACCTGAGCCATTGTTGATTATAGTATCAGCATCAACCTTGGATATCAACCTCAGACTCTGCCACACAGTGATGTTGATGCCCTAGATTTGAACTGGGAGGCACAATGGAATCACTGTGCACTCAATACAGCTTAAGAGGCAACATTTTTTTTTTTATATTGCAAACCAAGAACCACCTTAATACAGATTAACAGCAAAAGCAATTACAGTATATCCATTATCTATCGGTGAGAATACCCTCAAGTAGTGTAAAGGGCAGAGTACAGAAGAAATTTAGAGGTGTGCTCTGGTTGGGTATGATCTTTGACTCTTTGGCCAACAGATTCAACTACCCACCATATCCAGGCACCAACAACGTGTCCTTGGCACGTTTTTTTTGTTTTGTTATAGTGACGTTATTTTTAATGTTTTGCATCACATGCATGCAAAAGTGAGCGACACCGCTGCGCTCAGACGTCCTCACTTCAAGTCGCTGTCATTAACTTTTAACCTGCAAAGGCGGCAGTGCCGCAACACTGTACGAATTTATGAAAGGCAGCCCTTGTGGGAACATTTCAATAGTAACAAATTAAAACAATATTTATTTGCAATTACTCTCTATTGAACGACCCCGAAGCATGAGCAAACGGGCTGTGTCGGTTCGGATCAAAGAGATGCGCCCCATACCCTGCGCTGAGAGAAGAGAAGAGAGAAAGTAGATTGTAGGTCTGTTTGTAAATGGGGCTTCTCTAACAGTCATGTATTTCCTCCAGAAACATCTCTTAACGCACAGTAGAGCGCCGTTTTTTTTTTTTTTTTTTCAAAATCGCCTTGATAAACAGCAAATCGCCTGGCAACCCTCCAATCGCCAATATACAATTTGATCCGGATCGTCCAAGCCCTAATGTGAACGCCATTTGTGATATCGGGAAGACAGCACAAAGATTAACTTCTGATTCATGCAAGCAGCTTTACGTATCTATACAAAGTCTTTCCTTGGCAGCAAGTACAGTACAGTACAATGCAGTACAGTCAGTAATTAGAGACATTAAATTCCACTTATGTCTCTAATTGGAGCATTATCTATCGTCAAAGCTTGATTTTGGACACCAGATCAACCGGTTACCTTGATTACACCTTGCACAGCTAGCACAAACCTGTTGCTAAATAATCACACACACTTCTGTGCCCATTACTGCTAATGTAAAAGCCCCTAACACACTCACTGATACTATACGATAATAGATTTTCCATCATTTCATGGGTATCCAGGGTACTCCTTCAGGGTACCTCATCTTCCTCTATGAACCGTGCACATGACAATGAATCATAAAAGTGCAGTGTGTGTGTGTGGGGGGAGTTCTTCCCCTTGCTACTGCCACTTGGGGAGGTCTTTAATCCACATTTTTCACAGTTTTTTCCATGCTACGTTGGGCACAGTGTGGTGCCATGGCCCATATGATCTGCCCACAATGTTTGTGAGAGTGCTTAATCTGTATGAAGCTCTAATGAGGGAAGACCACCCCTGAAAGACCCAGCTATGCTATTAAGTCACTTTCCATACTAAAACCGCACAAAGGTGTATTGTATTGCACAGTATTACACAAGCAACTGTAAAGTCACAACAAGTAGCACATCCACTTGTCCCATATTCCCTGATTAAATACATTGATCACATCCGTTGTATTTGGAGAGCTAATACAGTTTATACAGTTCCATTCATTGCATTTTAAAGTGGGATACCTAAATTGGAAGTTTCAACATGTACCAACTGAAAAGTTGATTTAAAGCAGCCATAATTTGTTCAACAGAGAAATGTTTCCTCTGCACAGACTTGCTGAAGTGATTCTAGGTGTGGTACCAATGATTTCATTCAATGACCTTTCAAAATACCTTGATTATAGCGGCATGACTTCAAAGACCTATACTTTGTCATTCCTGTGACATATACTGCTCTCTACGAACATCAAACGAATGGACTCTGATGAATTTATGTGGCTGTAAAAGAGGGTTTTGGGCTGAGCGTAAACGGACCGACATCTGTGCTCAATCTTCACTGTGGCGTGTAATGAGGATCACGGGGCCTTTGTTCTCTCCTAGAGGAGTGAAGGAGCCAGGTAGGGGGCCTGAAGCTCAGGTAAGCCTGTGTATGTGCCGTATAGCTAATGGAAACCATTAGTGGAGGGCTGTGGAGAATTGAGGCTCTGCTGCTGAAGTGGGGGTCTTATTGGCAGCCTTTAAACCATGTGGCTGGATCATCAGGGCTTGGCTCCGACCAAAGGTTTGGAATCTCCCACAGATAAATGCAAGATGTGCAGCTTGAGCCTTGCCCTGAGACTGACACCTTTCATATATAGACTTCACCTTTGACCTGTTCACGGTTAAAACTGTTGTATGCTACACAGTCAGGGTCAAAAGGTCCTACACAAAGCTCAATGAGTCACAGTCAGATCTAAAGACATATTCGGAACATGTATATGTTGCTTTCTCCTTTATCCCATAACATTTTGGAGCTTGACTTTATTAGACTAATATGTTGAACTTTAAAGCTTTGACATAGCCAGCAGGAAATGCACAAAATATAATGGATTCACCCATCCAACCTTCTTTCTCCTTATACCAACTCAGTGATACCAAGTACTGACACCAGTGTACTCATTTCCCCAAATTTAAAAACTGTTACGCTTTCACACCATCCTTATTTTTTGGCTTTTGTACATGTTCATTTTCTGTCCACAGGACAGCTGAGGCAAAACGTGTTTTTTCAGTTCTGCTCGGCTCTGTCTTTCATCCTCACAGACTGAAACTGACCTGCTACAGTAGGCTAACTTCCCTCTTCGTGTATCATTGTTTTCTGAGCCTCTCATGTCCATAAAGTCTGTAATGTAAAGGGGTAAAAAGGGTTAAAAAAAAAAGTTATGAAATCTATTTTGTCAATGCCATTTTTCAAAATGACCTCCTGACAGAAGCATGTAAAAAATTTACTTTTATAAAAACTATATGGAGTCAATGTTTGGTGATGTTAGTTAACTGTGAATGTCATTGTCAACACTTCTCATTTCAAAGGTTATTAAATGTCACTTCATATTGATATGTGTTTATTATGAAGCATGTGCAGAAAGTGATCAGTAAGACATGGAAAAAGTTGTACCAAGCATTTTGTTGCTTTTGTTCAACCATTACACCAACACCATTACTATTTTCTAAGGCAAAATTGATTTAATTTGCAAATTGATTTAGATTACTTCAAACTGAAACCCTTTTTCACAAAGTATTTTTATTATTTTGGTCAAACATATACATTCTACATTAGCTATGACAGTTTCAGTCCTTTGAATTCAGCAGCTTACATAAAGCTAATGTGCCTTGCTAAACCTTTCACCTTTTCACCAAAGCATTTGGTGGTTGTTGGTCAGTGGTGTAGATGGTAGAAGTCTGAATCAGCACTGTGTTCTTTGCAAAGGAACCACTAAGAGATGTGGATGCTACATGGCTAAAAGAAATGTTGAAAGTCTATTTGTCAGCTAGGTCAGAAGAGGGTAAACATAAAAAAGACCTTCACTCCATGTAGAAGAAGCTGCTTTATGCAGTAATGAACTAGCAGAGACTGTTGAAAAGGATCCTTGAGATTCAATAAATCAAGTCTGTGGAGCTGCTCTTTATGTGACTGGTACACAGCTGTCATTCAGCATATAGAAACTGAAAGCTCATATGAGAAGTTCTACAAACATGTCTTGCAGTTCTCTCATAGGTAAAAGTAATCGTCAAATGACAATGAATAGAGCAAATTAAATCAAGGCTTGATAAAGGAGGAGGACTTGATGCTGTATTTTAAGATCTGCGTAAAGCATTCCACACAGATAATCATGATGTTTTAATATCCGAACTGTCTAAATTTAACTTCTCATCCAGATAGGATAGAGTGCATAAAGTTTGTGACACACTGTCCAGAAGCACAATGGGTGTTCCACAAAAATCAAGGTTGGGTCCCCTATTATTTAACCTATATATTAATGATTTCCCTCAACAGTGTCATGATGTAGAACTTCAGGTGTATGCAGATGATACTGTTGTGTACAAACATGCAAAACCACCAGTTAGCAGCTACTAAGTTAACAAATCCATTGGAAAGGATTACACATTGTAAAATTGGCTTGATCAATCATATCTGAGTCTAAATATAGCCAAGACAAAAGGTATGTTTTTCTCTAGAAACATGGCACAACCTCCTAATGCTGATATTTTCATGAAAGGTGAAAGGATCGACATAGTTACTGGTTTAAAATATCTTGGTGTGACACTGGATTCAAATTTGAACTTCAAGAAACATGTTTGGAAAACGGTTAAAACCATAAAGTACAACTTAGCAAATGGGTTGTTCTTTGGATGCAGCCAAGATATTTATGCACTCTATGATTCTTTCCTATACGTTTTATTGTATTACATGTTGGTGACAGATTGGAGAAACAGCCATGAGACTTCCTGACTCCTTACATAAACTAGCTCTAAAAACTCCAGCTGTACAGTACATGTCAATTTAACATCAGATAAAGCTAGCAACCAACTGGTGAACAGCACAGCATTTAGTGGCTAAAAAAAGCCACACATTTCCCCCAGGAGTTGGTAGAGACTAAAACAGAGCTGGACAGACTTAACATAACTTTTTAAAAATGTTGCTATATGTTAGTTCAGTGTTTTAACTGAACACTTCCTTCCACTGTCCTTAAGTGGAACAAATATATCAATGCCGCTTTATTGTCACTTAATTCTAAGTATGTATCTTACATTTTATGCACTTCGTAGACTATTTTCAATGACACAAAACATTTCTTTGTATTAGTGGCAGTGTTTTAGTTTGTTGAAGCAAATTCAGTGTTTTGCTGTGAAGCTGCAGGTAAGAGGTTGCAGTTTATAGAAAAAAAAGTTAGAACAGGTCCCACTCTACCTCACGGCAATGTTACAATGAATTAGTTTCTAATCTATTTTGACAGCTTGGTTCCTGCAAAGCTGAGATGATGCCATCCCTGTTGATTATACGCCCTGAAACGTAGAAAAGAATGCTTTTCTCCCACTGTATCCATGACTTCCTACAGGATGCAAGACAAAGCTAACTGCCACAAGCCCCATTTGGGCATAATTAGAACAGTAAGTAACTCTTAACACAGGACATCTGTATAATGATGACTATCTGAAATTTGAAATATGGTGTCATCCACAGCACTGTATACCATACCATACCATACAATACCTGTACCTTCTGAAACAGACAACAACTAAGTAAAAGAAGATAGACTTCTCACTAGCTTGGGTGTTTTGGATGACTGCGAACATTACATTAAATTACTCCACCTTCCACTTTAAAACTAATCCCATCTGAATAGAGCTGTAATCTGATAGAAAGTCCTCAAAGCCAGTGACTGGGGAGTGGCAGTAACCAAATCCCACAGGTGGATACAATATTAAACCCTAGGAGGGTTTTTTTAAGTAATAAGGTGAAAATCCTAACACAAGCCACATCTTATCCCCTGGAGATGGACCAGAAGCAGTACTTCTATCGCTTCAAAGGCCCCGGCAGGTGTGCACGGATCAGCCTCCAGCATCAGCTACTCTACAGTGGGGTGGGGCTAGAGCTGCAAGCGGTCTAACTAGACCTGTTGGTTGTTTGATGCCATAGAGAAAATTGCTTTACCCCTAATGGAGCATTCATTAGTTGTTTTACTGCCATTACACCTCATAAAGCATGTTTTGATCTCTGATTATGTGTGAATTCCAAGTAAAAGGCACTCTGTGTTTGGTTCCTTTTCAATTAATCAGATTTTACACTGCCCAACATTTGTGTTTGTTCAGTCGTGATGTTAATTTAATACAAAATCTGATGTTTGTGTGATAAGATTATAGGAAGCCCCTCCTACAGTAGGCTTCTAGTTGGCATACAATCAAATCAGAGAATAATAAAGTAGCATCAATATCCACACAACAAAGGTTAGAGAGTTTCTAGATGACAAGCTGCGTATTTAGCGTGGAGCATAAATAGCACTTTTCTCCCTCTCTTTGATGTAACTGGAATGATAACTTCCATTTTAGTCGTACATCCCTGTTTTTTCCTCTGCCAAACCATAAACCACAAGGAAAAACGTGCACTGAAGTGGCTGCTTAGTGTAGACCGCCATTTCAAAATATATGCTCAGCATTGTTTTCTGAAGTTCAAGGTTGAACTAAAAAGACATAACTGACAGCTTTTTGAGGGTTGCTACCTTAGTAGTCTGGACATGAAAAGCAACTTTCCTCACATTTCCAAATAAAAAAAAAATCTAATTGATTTAAGGAACTACCAAAGGAAACAACACTAGACAAATATATTTTAATCAAAGCCTCGGTCTGCATCAAATTTACCCCAAACTGAACTGCCATTTTGTGACACCTCATTCTTTCAGCCTTACACGATGTTCATGTAAGGCTGAAACAATGAACCTTTTTGTTTTTCACAAAGGTAGCTTGCTCACTAATTAACTACTGTTTTAAGGAAGGATGTCAGTCTTAATGCAAACCCCTAATCTCTGATTGGTCAGTTGTTCCTATAACTAGTAAAAACAGCCTTCCATAGGCAGAACAGTGGACCTATTGCAAAGGTATGAAACTAGGCTAGAATTGATATATATTAATTTATTATTGAAGGAATGCCATAGAGTCAATAGTAGAGCATACTGTGAATGATATGGCCAAAAGGGACCACGAACTTGAAAAATAGAATGGGGCCTAGAACAGACCCTTGAGGGACTCCACAGACAATTCTGAGAATGACTTTTCCGTTGTGATGAGAAGGTTTTGCTTGAGACTATGGATCACCTGTCAACCAATCAAACTTGGTGTGTACAGGATCTAAAACCAATACTAGTGCACAAGAAAAATAAAGGATAAAAGTATAATAATAAAACCAGTAAAGTAGATATAAAAAGACAAATAAAACTGATAAGAGGGAATATGTAAAATTTTAAAACATGAATACAGTAAAATAAGCTTTAAACTAACACAATGGCCGTTGTAATCAAAAGCAAAGCCAAAGTAGTGCATTTTAAGTTAACATTCAAAGATATCAACACTTATTTTCAGCTGTTCCCAGATTCTCAGACTGTTCCAATAACTCGGAGCATAAAAACTAAAAGCAGCCTTACCAATAGTTTTTGACCTTCTTACCCACTACCACTCAAGGGCATACAACACAGACATTTTGTAATTCTACCTGGTGGCTTTAAACATTAAATTACCTTGTTCAAAAGACTCTGCAAGTCATAGTAAACCTGATCCCATGACCTCCATGAGTTTTTATTTTCCCTCGTCTTCTTGTTGTCTGGCTGTAGCTAATGAGTGTATAACTGAGTCAGATACGGATAGTAGAGAGAGCAGGAAGACACAAGGGTAACTGAAGTGATTCCTGGCTGATTAAAAAAACTTTTAGCAACTGAGTCCAAAATGTGTCTCTCTTAAGTCAGGATTATTAACAGGCTACTATTACCAACCAGGTTTGCTACAAAAGGCTTTAAGAAAACAAGGCACTTCTTTGTCCTTAAAGGATAATACCTGTGTAAAACTTCAAGGAAATCATAGAGGCTCCCATTGTTCATTGCAGAGACATGGTGTACTGTAACTGTGCTACACTAAATGCCAATGAAACGTCACAAGTTATTCAAAGCGGCAAGGAGTGTCCTTCTTGTTTCCGTAAAATGTAGTAGACTTTGCTAGATTGGAAGTGGGATGCTGTAATTGGATAGCACATATTATCATAGCTTAATGGAACACTAAGGTTCTGATTTACTAAGATCCCAAATAGTGGGTACTAAATTGCGTGCGCAGTGCAATAGATTGCGCGTTTCGTTTGCGTGCGTTTTGCGGGTGATCTACTAAGAATAACTGCGTAAATGAAAACAGGTGCAACAGGGTGGAGACAGCAGTATTTAGTACTTAATGGAGAGTTTGGACGAGCAGAAAGCTGCAAGCGCAAAATGAAATGTGATCAGGTTCTAGTGGAAGAGGTTAACAAATATATTGAGTTATAAAAAAAAACTAATATTACCAGAAAAACCGACATATGTGAGAGTATTTGTGACAAAGTCGATTCTGTTAGTAAAACCAAAAATATTCCACTCCAAAATTATTAACACCGGTGGAAAAACTCCTTCCTGTGTGTATTCTGTCATTGTGCCTCCGTCTCCTCCTCTCCACAGTAGCAGAAGTCATCTGTGAGCAGTGATCAGCAGGTTAATACCTGTCCTTCAAAGGTATTATTTATAGACGCAGTTAGCGTCAGAAATAATACCTTCAGGTTTGGTAAATCACAATGCGCATGCTAAATAACATATTTGCATTTTTCCTCTCTGTATTTTGCACACTGGGGTTGAAACGCCCCATATTACATATTCATTATGGTAAACGTACTAAATGGACAGCGCGCACTATCTTGCACATTTGAAAGACGCAAACCTCAGTGCGCTGCGTTAGTAGATCAGCTTGCACATTTTTTGCGGGTGATGTCAAGTTTGCACACGTTTCTACACACGCAAACCTTTAGTAAATCAGGCCCTAAGACTTTAAAACTGTGACAGGCAGATATAGGTTTCTCTATCTATTGGTTGGTCAGTCCAACAAACAGCAACAATAGAATATGTATATAGAGTACCTGTCAGAGGTTTAGCCACACTTTCTCATCAAGATAATGGAAAAATGTACCCAAACTTTTGAGTGGCACTGTATATATATATATCTATGTACTGTTATATTGTTGTGTGCCTCAATGACAATGAACCCACTGCTACCTCAATCTATATGAAGTTTTATAACTAAGTTCGGGAACAAAGACCACGCCTCATACCTCCCTTATATCCGCACAAGTAGTACTTAAGAAACACTTTATATAACACCTCCTCTACCCTTTATCTCAGTTCTCACATCCCTCCCTCCCAAACCCTTTCTAACATTCTCTCTCTTTGGTTTGACTTCAGGAACCATCCAGGACAAAGAGAAGAGAGGGCTTCCCCACCCAGAGTCTGACCCCACATTGGTTCTCTCTCTATACCCACCATCAGATCGGTACATCATCCCAGGTCTCCATCCATCCAACTGGCACCCTGATTCTGACCTCATTCCTCTGACCTCTTGCCTTACCCTACACTCCTCATCCCTTTATCCCCAATCTTCTGTTTGACCCTCAACCCTCATTCCTCTGCCCCCTCGTCCCTCCACCACTAACCCTTCTACTATTGTTGCAATAAATCTTTAAACTCACATCTAGGTTGGCGTGGTCTTTGTTAGTGAAATTAATTCTCAATTTTCAGTTGTTTTGTCAGCAGTGTCATGTGGACCTTTATTAAAACAGACAAGTATTTGTATTTTCTTGTAATGATTAAAACCCTGCACTAGTGTATGTGATTAATTCCTTCAAACTAAAGTGACTACTTTTATTACTCATGGTGTAGAAATGTACCCAGACCAAAATTAGATATCTATTTTGTTATACTGGTGAATAGAGCTATTTTCCCCTCTTTACACAGACAGAAATGCTTACTCATGTTGAAATAATGGAAGAACAGGCAATGTAATCCTTGGTTGTGATTTCTGACATGTTAAATAGCCTATAAAAATACATGATTTAACATGGTAATGGGGCATGATAGCCATTTGGTTTCCCCATTAAGTTTTCTTCAGATTGAATGCTGCATATACCCCCTCTTATTTGATATGAACCACGACCTAAAACTATTCAAGCTTTTTTGTCTCCTTTTTGCTTAACATTATTTAGGAAGGTTTACAACAGTTAATCATGCAGCAGGTATATAATAAGTGACTAACAGTATCCTGGAAATGAGAAAACAATTACTTGTAGTGGTTCTGCTGCGTTATAGTTGGCTCATTTTAGAGGAATAAGCTGGTGGTTTTGCATGTTTTAGCCCATTTAGTACAAATTGCATGTAAGACATATTACTGCTAATCGTTTTCTGAAGCATACCACATGTTTTTAGTTTGATTTCCCAACATCCAGGCAGCCATTTGATTCCCATTTGTTTGAGTCAGGTATATAACATAACTGGAAGTGACCTAAATCATAATAGATAACCAATGACGTTTTATGTACATTGCATTTATCAATTGTCAAATGTTCATGTGGATATAATAAAACTGAGAGCACCGACTGTTTATCATTGCTGGTACATATAGGAATGCTTTGAAAAGAGAGATGTGTGGATTTGGGGATGTTCCCCTCACATCCTGATCTGAGTATTTTCATAAATTATATATATATATATATATATATATATATATATATATATATATATATATATATATATATATATATATATATATATATATATATATATATATATATATATATATATATATATATATATATATTTAAAACATGCACAGCTCACATGTAGCCTAAAGTAAGTTTAAAGTAAATCTAATACTGTACTGTAATGCAAAACATCACACACGCATTCTTTTTAACCTCGACAATATCAGTAACACATGCTTTTAGCCCGCGTAGCGTCTCATCATATATAAAGCAGCCCTCTTCATAATCAAATCCGGCAAATGTTATGACACCAAGCTGATTTAGGGGCTGCTGCGTAACACATAAAGTGAGGGATAACCCGTCACAGATCTAGCGCCCACTTTCCCGGAAGAGCGGGGAGAGTAAATGTATTTTTAGGATGATCATATATATGCGGCAGCCCTATAGTTTCCATGATGACATAAACACACGGACACGCTGTTATGTAAGAGAGGTAGTGAATGTAAATAGCAAAGGGTAAGTTGAGTGATACAGCCAGTCACTGATGAGTGCCTCAGGAATGACCGTGACATAACTCATAGGCCTTGAAATCAGTCAGTAATATGTGAATGAGAAACCCCCAAATAAGGTAGCAGCCTCTGTGGGTTCAAATGGACTCTGTTTGATAATTATTTTGTTAATATAGGCTAAATTATGATTGGCAGGTCAGTGGGAATGATATTATCTAATATAAATGTTACATCTAACTGAATGTCAAGATATTAACAGCTGGAATTATCCTGACAAGATAAGCAAACCTGCTCTAATCTGCATTTATCTCATTTAACAAAAGGCTAGCCTGAAATGTCATGTTTAACCTGTCAACGGCATTATCGTACTGTAGCCCAAGCGTGTGTGTGTGTGTGTGTGTGGGAGGTGTGTGCTCAAGATGTTAACACATTCTTCCCTCTCTTCCTTAGGAGTTACATAAGAGTGGTGCGTTTACCTCTTTAGGCATGAAGACATTGTTGTTGCTATTGTTAGTCTCCTTAAGAGCAAAATCTACATAACAATTCCTGTTGGAGGTGGCACATACAAAAATGCAAGTTGTTTTCTCGAAGCCATGAACCTTGATTTGCACTGTACATTTTCATGAAAAGCACCATAACACAGAGGAAAGTGATGCCCCTACTTATTACAGTACCACTACACACCTCTATTTTTGGTTAATAACATCTAAATGGCCACCACACCCATTTTGTTTCATTTTAACTCCATTTTTGTGGCTAATTGTTGGGTGTGGGTGTCAGGTATAATTTATAGCCACACCTGAGATGCAGTTCTAGTGAAATATTTCTACAGGTAATCATAGGAACTGCACGTATGTTTCAAGTTACTTTATTATAAGTGTTCCAACATAGAAAATAATAGACATCACTTAATTGTGGTGTTCTTATCCCCCACAAGAGTTACATCATTTTCCTAACGTATTGGGACATCTCATCGAGTGTTATAGAGAGCCAAAGTTCTAATGACACATCTGGGATAGCTGCTTTTCCACACTAGCTCTCTCTAGTTCCCACTAACTTCTGTAACTTGATGGTATCGTGCATTTATTCATAGATTCGATGATTTGGTAACTACGTCATTGTTTCTTGAACGATCCTCTCAAGACATATTTTAAGATAAAATATTCTACTTTGAATAAAAAAAGAAAGAAAGAAAGAAAGACAAAAAGTTTAAATACCTTGTTAAAATCCCTATAATGACAACCATTCCTTCTCCTTCATTAAATAATCCTGTTAAAGTTAAACTGCTGGACACTAGATGTCTCCTACTTCACTGTAAAATCCATTCTCCTGTTCTCTGGAGCCTTCAGGTTTCCACATCACACTTGTGTGAATTGAATACTGGTCCGGGATTGGCTCTAAACTAGTTATGATGTCACAAATCATGATTATAGGTACATGCCTTAAACTCAAGAGAAACTTATTATTATTATATATTATATATTCCAGAGAAATAAGACAACAGTGATTGACTGATCAGTGCTATAGTCCAATTGATATTAACATATTGACATAAATAAATATGCAATTACATCCAACATGTGCCTGTAATGTTTTTTTGTTTTTCACATAATAAGGCAGCCGGCAGTTCCACATGCCGCACAAAGTGTCCTTATTTTTCACTGAGCACCTGCCCCCCAAAATGTCTGTGCACGCCACTGATGCTCTATTTCTATATCATCCTTATAACTTTTTAGATCTATGTTGTTCTCTTAATGTCCTGCTAATGTTACAGCTGGACCTGGATTACCTATGGCTACTCAACTATCAAGCTGGGTTCACTTTGGTTCTGTATCACTTATTTGTCAATGTCAAGATTTCACTTTTGCATTGAAACTTAACCCCATACAGTCCACATGTATGTTCTATATTTGAATATAAAGTGATGGTTCTATCTACTTTCGCTGATGTTAACATATCAGTGAAAGTAGATAAACTGCATTAAAGGGTCAAACTGAGCAAATAAGGCCACCAAGATGATTTGTGCCCCGAAAAAAAGGTTTGGAAGGTCATTTTAAAAAGCTTAAAATCACTAAATTCTGTAGTGCTTGGACCAATCTTTATATGGTAAATTATTTAGAAGTAGAAGCAACAAAAACACTTCAGGTCAGGCCTGTTTAGTAATTGGAATTACAGATGCTGTAGGTTTCACTTCACTTGAAACGCTTCTATCTCTTTGCTGTGTGTTCAGTCCCCTGGGCTGAAACATTTGACATTTTTTAAACCTGAGTAGTTGTGACTTATAGTTATTATATTTACAATGGCATTTTCTACAAATTGACAGATTCTGTGTATGCAAATCAGGAGTTTTTGTTTTTGCTGTATTTGAGTGACAGATCACACAACATGCACATAACATGCAAATATGTTCTGCATGTTGACACTGACACTGTGACATTCCCTCCCTCCTCCTCTGTCACAGAACTGCCAATGAAGACACAAATTAAACAATGATGGATGATGACACAACATCATGCCTCCTGATCCACTGACTGTCAACAGCTGTTGAAACTGACCTTGGATGTTCTGACATCTCTGTAGAACAGGTCTATCAGTCAACCACCATGTCCAGGAATGAACAATTCTCCATTCTGATGTTTTTCTGTTTGTTACAGTATCAACAAGTGCATTACATAATTTCCTTTCTCAGAAATGGTTTCCCTTATATAATCAAGACTTTAGAGGCTCATTTTATTTTTCTTGTGATGTATTTCTTACATGTCTTTAGTGTCCGAAACTTGAACTTTGATATGAAGAATTGCACATAATCCTCTGAACAGCTGGATGGAAACATATCTATATTTTCTACAATGCCAGTCACATGCACCTAACTTTCCCAATTAATTATATTAAACCAGCTGTCTAGTTCATTTCTGAGGACAAAAGTGCACTGACAACTGAAAGCTGATCACTTTGCCTATTGTAAAAAAAAAAAAAATTAAATACATAGCTACCTTATACCTTGTAATTATAGTCTGTCAGCTGGTTGGATCGCCTATGTTGTAGGGCCCGACCGATACTGGATTTTTGGGGGCGATACTGAGGCTGATATTAGGAAATAAATAAATTCCGATATTCCATATATTTTATATTCCGATATATTGGCCAATAATCTTATATATACAGAATATATAAATAATCACTTTTTTTTTCTCCAAATGTGATTATCAAACACTTGTGACAAAAATATGTCATGGAGGCATGATATTTTTGACAACAGTGCACTGAATCAGTAAAACTTCACTGAGAATTTAATATGTATATTAAAATTGAATAAGGAAAAAGGATTAAATATACATACAATTCAGTATATATATCTTCTAAAAATATCGTTGCGTATTCAGCAGCATATTTTTATATATAAATATATCTTACATGTTATTTCGTTTACTTCTGAGGATCAATATCAACCACTGGACCACTCACTTTGTTTTTTACTGTGCACATTACAACCTGTTAGTCCTGTTAGTCTTGTTTTCAGTTCATTTATTCTTCATTAGACTATATATGTCTCTTATGGCATATATTGACATTCTCCTTTTGCTGATTTCAAACCACGAATTGAAAGTGAAAACTTAACACAAAAAGAAAATCTCTATTCATATTTCATGTTGTACTTTTCCCATGTGAATATACATCATACTAAGTCTAGTATGTAATTTTTGGAGCCTCACGTGCCTACTTGCTTATTTTAATTGCGCTTAACTAGTAATTACCATTTTCCCTGCAGGCATTGAAGTTGTCATCTGACGCATGTGAAGTAGGTGTGTGTGCGCGTCTAGGCTGATTGAAGTCTACGGTATGTTGAAGCATTCATAAATCTCTGTCCAGCCAATAGGGAGGCTCATGTTAATCCCAGCTCAGTAAAAACCCGGTGTGAGTCCAGAGGCGGCTCTAATCTGAAGACAGTCAGTGGAGACGCAGTGAGGGACACAGAGCGGGACTGGAAGTGACTGATTTGGAGATGCCTGGCACTCTTTCAAACTTTTCCATCACGTTATTGCATTTTGGAGCTTTTTAAAAGTTGCCTAGAAGCGGAGACATACACACACACTCACGCACACACAGAGAGAGAAACACAGCTGTGCTGCCTGTTTAATCCATTTGATCCCAGTTATCCTCATCACCGGCTCTTCAGTGGGGAATTGCGCTGCGCTTCTGTTCACATTATCCTGCCTGCACACCCCGTGGACATCTCCGTTAAGTCCGGTCGTCATGTCCTCCGGTGATGTCTCGGAGCTGAGTCGGCGTGTGAGCGTGCTTTCTTGGGATCAGGTGCGGCGTTTGGACTCCATCCTGGGCGAGAGCGTCCCGATCCACGGCCGAGGAAACTTCCCCACGCTGTCCGTGCAGCCCCGACAGATCGTTCAGGTGAGACCACGGTCTATCCACCAGTCTATCCAACAGTCTTATAATAACTCCTCTAATGTAATGTTTCAGGAGCGCATAAGGCATCAGTGATAGAGAAATAAAAATACTTAATCATGTCTACTCGGTGCTTTAAGAAGAAATGCAACTTTAATCTGCTTTAGTAAAAGTGGCACACAGTATAATATATTAAATCAGCCCCAAAAATTAACATTGAACTTGCATTATGACTGTTAGTGATTCACAATTGTTCCATGAAAAATAGAGAAGTTGTAAGTAAAGAGAAGGAAAATAATAGCCTTAGGCATATGAAAGTTTCTCTCCAGGTCTTCCCCATCTCTCTCTCTCTCTCTATCTCTCTCTCACACACACACTGGACACGCACTTTGGCACATATTTCAATTTTAACAAGTCATGAGTGGGCAATGAGGGTAAGTAAGATGTGTTTTAGATCATATTTAACATGTTTCAGAATCAGATGACAATGAGAACTTGTAATTCTTTTGGAGTGACTAGTCACTAATAGAAAAATACCACAACTGTATCATCTGGAATTATATGATATCAAGTGATATGACATAATTTATTCAGAAGGACTTTTCAGTAGATGCCCAAATGTCAAAAAAATAAACCTAACTCACTTGTTGCTTTAACAGCGTGGATAAAAATAACTTCAGAGCAGCCCAAACCTCACAATATTACCCTTTGCTTCTTTCAGCTTCGTGTGTTAACACATGAAAGGAGACTGCTCTTTCTTTTTCAAAGCACATTTGTGCAACACAGCGGTAAAGATTTGCGGCGGAGCTGATTACACTCGAGAAAGACATTTGATCACTCACAGTCTTAACACAGACACAAGAGTGGGGATGATCTAACACCATGACTGTAGTTTTCCACTAGCTCACTAATGCCTCTGCTCCTTAAGTCATTTTCTTTTCACAGCTCTTGTGAAAATAAGGGCAAGATAATGACTGAGCCTAAGTAAGTTTACTAGGAGTAAAGCGTATAGAGGTTGTAATTTTCCCTTGACATTATTTAAACGTCTGCGCTTGTAATCCTGGTTCATATTTCACTTCTGTGATTCATATTTTCTGTGATGATCCCGTCGGGAGGAAAGACCCTCACACACATGCACGCACGCAAGCATGCACACACACACACACACACACACACACACACACACACACACCACATAACATTTAAAGAGCCTCTATAATCAGGGAGGCCCCAGCCATCTGTACTGAACATCCCCACTGATGTCTCCCCTTCATTACACAATCCTGTAGACATCAGGGACCCCAAACTGTTTTCTTTCCATGAACCAGTCGTTTTAAAGGAAGGAAGGAATTCTAGCTTCTGGAAATTTAGCCCACTACTTACCCAGTATCTGATAAAAGGCTTCTCTATGTCTCCATTATCTGCTCTAACACAACACTTCAGTAATTGACTAGCTCTAACCCAAGGTATCAAGATAAACATTTTTAGAAGTCTACAGTTAATTCTGACGTACAGTATGGCCTGAGCTTAAGAGAATAAGATTTTTGTTGGTGAAGCAACAAAAATCTTAAAAATCTTGTGTTTTTTTTGTGTAAACCATTTATATAAATGTACAACTCAAACTCAGACATCACAACATTTCTATCACTTTTAAGATAATGCAACTGGTCTTCATTTTAAATAATCTCTCTGTCGAGGTAGGTATCTCTTTCTGGTGCTACCCTGACGATAACTTACACTGAAGACTACTGTTTTCCCAATGTCGTAGCACATTTACAACAAATGAACATATACCTTACATCACTGTCGACATTTTCTCAAAGCAAAGTGAACTCAGTTAACATCAGCCAATAAGTACACCATATGGCTATAACGTTATTTTGAAGAAAAAAAGAGTGGTCGCCATGTGCAAGTTGATTTTCATACCATATGGACCTGAATGGAAACCAGTGGCTGTTTTAAAGGAAGGAAAAACACATTCAGAGATATAAACCGCTATGATATACTTTGGAAAACCGTTGACAGTAATGTGGGGTATTCGTGATTAATGATAAATGGGCTAAAACATGGGAAACCATCAGTCTGTTTCTTTAATATCAGTTATTTTTAGCATATGCGCCAGACAGCTGTCTGTACCTGAGACAGAAAGATGATTTCAGAGCCAATCCTGTCGTCATATACTTGGTAAGGTGACCAATGGATCACACTCCCAAAGAGTCCGAGGGGCCCCTCTCAGTGGTTGATTTGTCTCAGGGCCACATTTAAATAACATCTGTTTGTGGTCTGGTGGGTGAGCCAGGGGAGCAGTGAAAGGGAAACTCTTAATGTTACAGACACCTACATAATCTCCATTTCACTTAATGTCCACAGTCGTCAATCCAGAGTCAGAAGGTTTGGGTACTATTCATGTTCTCTCAGCAGGCCATACTTACAGAGGCCCTATGTACATACCTGGTAGCATCATTCCACATGATGACAAATACAGATATCTGAATCGTATGTCATACTTTACGTCATGTCTCGGGTGGTTTTATGTGTGAGTGCGGGCGGAGGTATGGAGCCCTGTGTGTTTTTTTTGGCCACCAAAAGGGCTGTCTCTCTTTTCCACCTCTGCAAGCTACGGTATCAAATTCAAACAAAATTGTTGTGTCTACAGTACATGCTAGAGATAAGTTCCTTCCCATTTTCCCTGCTCAGTGACCTGTTTCGCCATTGTGTGTTTTTTTTTTTGTTGTTTTTTTTTTCAAACTCGATATGGTGCTCCACTTTCCTCGGATGATAGTGAGTGGCCTGGATTTGGGAGCAGAATGTGAGGAGTGGATTAGTGCCTGTAATAACACTGGGCTTGTGGGTAAGGCTTGACAACGTATCACTGTGGTAAGTGAAGACCAGTCGGCTGACTCCACTGCAGTACCTGGCCAGACTGTAAACCAAGTCTTCACTGGGCTATTGTTGAAATTGAGCAACATGAAGACACCACATGCTCCCAATCTGCCCTCAGGAAGGAATGTTCAGTTTAGACTGTACGGTAATGATTTTTAACTGGCAGTTTGCTCTCAATTCAAAAATGCTTTCAAAAATTTTGCACATCTTTGTGCCTCTCAGAGATTTATCAGTGTGGACAGAAATGATGGTATTTCAGTAGCTGGATTTTGCATTGGTGAGGTTGGACTTTCTGTGGGTGGTACTCTTATCTTTTAGATAAGCCCAAATAGTTGGAATGGAACTTCACCTTTAAACTAAAACTTCCGTCAATTTCTGTGTGTCCAGGGCAGTAGATACCATTAAGGACACAGAAATCGTGTGTCCTCAATCTTTTCTAGGATTCTGAGAGTTTTAGTAGTCCAGAGGGACGTTACACTCTACAGTTCTACAATGAACTATAACATAATAGAAAAGTACACCCTTTGATAGTATTGATAAGGCTTTGGAAAAGCATTTTGAATCATTTGTTCAAATACAATTTATAAAAAATTGTACAATAGTTGAAAAATTAAAACAATAGTAATATTTTTTTTAAATCCAAAGGGTATGGGGACTTGGGCTCATGAATTTAGCATTTTAAAAATGGTTTGAAAAGTATAGAGATAGAGTGAATTTAAAGATCCTGCACAAATGATTTTAATTAACATTATCTAACAAAACAAATGTTAGGAACAGAACATCAAAAAGTTACTATGTGCAGAAGTCCATCTGACGAATTAGGATACAGTTTCAATGCTGAATTCAGCACTGTGCTACTGCATGTAATGTATATGACACAGTGTGAGTCAGCTCACTCATGGGTTCATAATAGCCCTTGAGCAGGGACCTTGACCAAGACTGCGAATAGCTTGATTTCACAGTTAAATCACAAGACACTATCACAGTTAGAGGATATATGAGGATGGCTATTCTTACCACAGTATTCACTCTCACCAGGTTTATCTTACATAGCTAGCTCAACAATGAAACACCACTAAAATCTCCTCAAATGGGTTCCTTGGATAAAATCCTATCAAACAAACTTTTAAGAGTCTGGGACATTAAAAACGCCTGTGAAACCAAGAAGCAGACAAACAAATCCTTAATTGAAAAAAAAAATGAAAAATCCATCTCATAGAGGAGCAACAGCTTCACATTTCAGCCTCAGCTCACTCTGGTCCAAGCATACAGGTGAATTGACCACCCGTGCATAGGAAATTCAAGGAAGCCTTTCAAATCAAAGGAAAAACCATCATCATCCCCCCGCAGCCTGCCAAGCTACTGTACGAATGACTGGCTGGGTTAGTTTTGGAGTGGATGTGGAGGTCAGGGACTCGTAACTCCTCATTCGCTGTCGCCATTTCCTTGGCAGAGGGATAATCTGACTCACTGCCCAGATCTCTCATTGGCGTCCAGGGGACTATGGGCTGGTAAATAGCTGGTCATTTCAAACTGCCATAATAAAAACACATTGAGGCCGCAGCTTAAATGAAATACTCAAGGAAACTATTGAGACTGGAGAGACTGTTATGTGTCGCCAAGGCGTTGTCAACACCAGACAGTCTGGTGTGTTTGCGGCTCTTTTTACAAGGATTTTTTTGCTCCAACGTCGGCGGAAGTGTCTCCCCTCTTTTGCTCACCAGGTGCTGGTGCGTCATGTGGGAAATGTACTGGCCTGCTGTATGAGTGCTGAAGGATCGGGATGGTGGGGGTGGTAGAGCTGGGCTTCCTCAAATGCTCCTTTCGGGACCCCCAGACAGGCAGATTATGGCATGCTGTTAACTTGGACCGACTGTTTAATTGTGAGGTCAGAGTAAATACTGCTGTGGATTTCCCTTTCTGGATAGTTAAAGAAAAATCTAAAGTGTTGTCTAGTGCTCTGTGAATCCCTGCGCATTTTCACTCAGTTTTTTATTGGGAGTTTGGAGTTCCATGGTTCCTTTGCTAAGCTTGGTTAAATATGGCAGAATAAACAACTTCCTGATGCGATATTATATCTTTGACCAGGGTTAGGTGAAAGAAACCAGCAGATAAAGTGTGACTGTGGTAGAACTTATTCTCTACATTATGTATCACAACTTTTAGGTTTAAAAGTTGGGAAATAAACACTTCTTTACTATATTTTTAAGCGTGAGATAAGAAGATTGACACAAATTCCATTTCACGTTACTATATTGTGTTTCCACATTTTATCTTAGCTTAATCTGTAGACACAGAAAAAGAAAAGGTTGTGTTCTAACGTTGTCTTGACAAACAAGTTTATGCACTCAGTGCTTCTGTGTAGCATCACATGCTAACATGCTGGTACACAGACATGGTCTTTATTTAGACTTTGTACAGGCACATTCCAGCACATCACCAACCTTGACAATTAAACAATAAGATATGTGTAAATGTTTCTAGGTATATATTTTTTACTTTGGAGACCAAGGTAGCTGTTTTTCCCTGTTTCCAGTTTTTATGATAAGCTACGCTAAACATGTCCCAACTCCAGCGCTGTACAACACAGACATGATATTGGTCCCCCTTGTTGGACTCTCAGAAAGAAAGGGCGTTACTCTTTTTAAAGTCAGGAACTTTTTTCATACATGCAATAGAAACATTTGGCTCTTTGCCAGTACGGTTCGTCACAATGATGAGGAACCTGAAGCTATCAGATGAAGACAAAGGAAGGGAACAGAAAACACGATAATAACATACAACATACCTTGCTCATCATACTTCTTTAATCCTGTTTTCCACTTCAGTCTCTACCATAGCTGAAGTGACAACAACAAAACATACAAGAATAATCTCAGTTGCAAAGAAATCCTAAACTGCATGTTTTTATCACAAATCAGCATGCAGTATATCTTGTGTCAAGTAGCCGTGCACCATTAAAAAGGAATTTACTGGATTAAGTTTACACCTTGCATTATCAAATCTTAGGCTCTAACAAAAGTTCTGATAGGATTACCTGTCTGGATAGATGTCAGTCGACACTGGCTGAGAGCTGGTAGGATATGAGCAAAACCCCAGGGCTCAATTAGAGTTGTCTAGCACACAGCTGTGTTTTGGATTTCTTCAGTATTGGCCTTGTTTGGCTATTTTCTCCCCTAAGTGTCATTTGAGTGATGCAACAGACAGGAAGCATAAACATATCAGCTGTCTGTAGCTCGACAGTTTTCCCAAGTACCGCTGTGGTTTAGCATGGTGTGTGTTCCAATAACCACATAAACCTTTTTCTTGCCAAAGAGTGTTTATATGACAGCAGAGGATCACTTTTTCTCAATATGGTCATAGGGCACAAGTTTAAAAGTTCACAGCTGAGCTTTTATTTTTTTCTCTCTTTAGCTTAGAGCCTCTTAGAGGAGACAAGCACTGACATGTCACTTTGCATCTCTGTTGTGCTGAAGTTGCCCCCATTTCAACTAGATGAGATAAGTCTGCTAAATCAGCTATTCAGCTTATTACAGGCGTACTGTACAGGGTCAGTTATAGTTAATGATACCAGCCATTAAGTGGAGGATTACAGCCTTTAAACTGCTGCTTTTGTGACAGAATGTCCCTCGAGAAAAATACTGAAAGCCAACCTGCTTCAGTAATTTGCCTCAGGCTACACCTGCCATCAAATATTAAGAAAAAAATCTCAAATCCTGCGGTCTGCTTGCTGTAGCAAGATGTCTTATATTTAACGTTAAAAGTCCAAGCAGTAAAAAATGTGTGAAATATTAAGTTAATAAAGAATAATTATGGGTGTTTAATTCACCAATTGTTGTCTTACTGCTCAGCCTGCTGTGATTCAGTGTAGTCCATTTGTGTATTCCATCATCCTCCGCAGAACAAAATATGTGCTTTTCATGGCAAGGGGTTTGGAAGCTACACTTTGATCGATGCTAGGAGTACTACCAGTAATGTTTGCTTGATTATCTGGTGGATAAGATGAAAACCCCTTGGCAGTGGTGGGGGCTCGCCTCTGCTCTGCAGAAGCCACAGATGTGGTCTGAATCTGACTTTTTTTGTTGTTGCCACAATTAAGAAAAAGCACACAAGAAAAAGTTACAGTACACCAGAGTAAAATTTAGAAGTGCCTGTACTGCATAACAGTGAGTACTGGCCCACTTTGAGCACTGATTATGTATGAATGACAAACCTCAGATGTTTTTCTTGGTACGTAGTCAGGGGAAAGCAGCTCCCTTTTTGCATGCAGAAACTTGTGCTTCCTGTGTCACGCTCTTCAGATTGTAATTTTTTGTGGATACCCATCACTCACGTTTTCTTCCATGTCTCTGTATCTTTTAGGTGGTCAGGGCTCGACTGGAGGAGCGGGGCGTGGTGGTACGCGATGTCAAGCTAAACGGCTCAGCGGCCAGCCATGTGCTTCATGAGGACAATGGCCTTGGCTACAAAGACCTGGACTTGATTTTCGGCCTGAGCCGGACTGACGACAAAACATTCCGGCTGGTGAAGGACGTGGTGCTGGACTGCCTGGTGGATTTTTTGCCTGAAGGGGTGTGCAGGGAGCGAATAACAGCTATTGCCCTGAAGGAGGCATATGTCCAGAAATTGGTGAAAGTTTGCAATGACACCGACCGTTGGAGCCTCATCTCGCTGTCCAACAACACCGGAAAGAACGTGGAACTGAAGTTTGTGGACTCCCTGCGGAGGCAGTTTGAGTTCAGTGTTGACTCCTTCCAGATCACTCTGGACTCGTTGCTGCTCTTCGATCGCTGCTCGGAGACAGCCATGTCTGAAACCTTCCACCCCACAGTGCAGGGAGAGAGCATGTATGGAGACTTTGAGGAAGCTTTGGGTCACCTTCGCTCCAGGACTATCGCCACCCGCAACCCAGAAGAGATCCGAGGCGGAGGGCTGCTCAAGTACTGCCACCTCCTGGTACGAGGCTTCCGGCCATCCTCGGAGTCTCAGATAAAACAGATGCAGCGCTACATGTGCTCACGCTTCTTCATCGACTTCCCCGACATAAACGAGCAGCATAGGAAACTGGGGGCGTATCTGCAGAACCACTTTGCGGGCATGGAGCACAAGCGCTACGATTACCTGGTGACGCTGAGGCGGGTGGTGGATGAGAGCACTGTGTGTCTGATGGGCCACGAGCGCCGACAGACACTGGCACTTATTTCCGCACTGGCACTGCGAGTAATGGCTGAACAGAATGCTATCCCCGCTCTGTCCAACATCACCTGCTACTATCAGCCCGCTCCCTATGTCAGAGATGTCAACTTCAGCAACTACTATGTGGCACAAGTTCAATCACCAATGCATACGTGTAGTAACTCTTATCAGACGTGGCTGCCTTGCAGCTGAGCAATGTCTTTTAGGATGTCCGAAGAGCTTTCCGGTTTATCTTTACATTTTTGTAAGCTGAGCATTTCATTCTGAGTGCTGGGTTCCTCTGTAACAGTGTGGCTTTTTTGGTTTAAGGCCCAACATGGACAAAAAGTAATAATGTATAATTTTTATTTTTGCCAAATCTTATATCAAAACCATTCCACTAAGTTATATTGATTAATACTGCTGTAAAAAAAACACAAAAAAAACAAACAAACATTCGAGCCATTATAATTATACCCTTTTTTTCTGTTGTCATTTCATAACCAATGTGGACATGTATGGAAAAATATGAAGGGTTGATATGTGACAAAGGAACTTTGCTATTTCTGTTTCTTGTTTGATGGAGGCTTGTATTGGGTCTGAAATGTAAATACTTGGTAAGAAACCAGAAAGCTGTTTTTTTGTTCTGTCTGTGGTTTCAACTGACCTGACTGGGAGGGAAAAGGACCAAAGAAGTACTTTCTTCTGTAGCATGACAAAGACTGTATGTGGTTCAAAGTGCCTAAAACTGACCAATGTCTTTATAGTAGTTGCTATGTAAGAATGTTTTTTGAATCTTTTTCATCCAGGTTACTGTACATTTCTATATCCAAGGTCAGGGTATTTGTTTTTAAATCATTAAAATATGTCAAAATGGAACAATGTGGCAGATTGGTATTTCTTTTAATTCTGTACCAAGTTCGTAGAAGTAAGACAAGGACAAACTGTTTTATTATGCTCCAGTTGACTCAAATTAGTCTGGGGACTGCATTCTCTGTATCTCACTGTCTCACTTTCTGCGCCTCTAAAGATCTCTCCCGGTCTATCTTTCACTATCGTTCTCAATCACAAACTCCTCAGTGTGTTGTCTGTGTTTCATCAGCCAGACACTGACTGGCCTGACACAAACACTCACTTGTTCAAGTCCTCTGCATTTTTTCCCCGAGAAACGGATTCCCCTGAGCTTAAGCCTATACATTAGCTATTTCCGTCCACTTGTGCATCCGACAAGGGGTTTCCCTGGCCTCGCTCAGAAAGGGGAGATTGCTGCTGCTGCTGCTTGTCTTGGATGAGTTGTGCTCTGAGAAGGCAGCTGAGGACCAGGTGGTGAAATGGGACTGCTGGCTTTTCAGCAAATGTAATGATGCATTCCAGCACTTCTCTTCCTGGATGATCAAAACAGTTCAGTATTTCATCCTCACTTAGCAGCATTTCTCTTTCTATGTCATTTTATCCTAATTACTTTTGCATGGGGGATGACTTCTTGAGATTTAGTAGAGCGTGAAATGGCATGTTGCCTGGACACACCTGCTTACTATTCCCTATGATGGAGACAGAAAGTACTATTCAGTAAAGCAGTGCTGGAACACTTGGGTGAAGCGCTATATAAGTTCATTTGGAAGAAAAGTGACTGTCAAAGTGATTAAGGTGGCGAGATATAAATGCGACAAGGGAAATTTTCCTCCCTGGGCTAGCTGTCAGACTCATCTTCAAACAGCTACAGAAACACTCTAAGAAACATAGGACACCCCTAGAGAGTTCCACTGACATAAACACACATCAAAGTCACATTTGAAACGCCAAATCACCAAAATCAGTGATTTCTGCGCCTGGTGGCCAGACCTCAAGGGTCATCCAGAGAGCTGTGAGGAACATCTCTGGAAATGTGTAACATTAATTAACAAACTACAGCAAGTTATAAATGTGCTTAAAGCTTAATTGAAGTCATAATTCATCTGAATAAAGCCTTCTTGGAAACTTTAACCAGCCTAGCAGCATGGCTCCAGGGATGGCAATACTTGTCTATCCACCATGTATGCCAGCCGGTCCACCACTTTGGTCCAGCCTGAAGTATCTCAACAACTGTTAGATCCATTGCCATAAAAGTTTGTACAGACATTAATACTACCCTTGACTTTTCATCAAATGCAACCAGAAGGTGAACGTTTTAGCTTATCCAGTGAATCTCTCAACATCTTGATTGATTATCACAAGCATTTGGTACAGATATTCATGATTTGTAGATAATCCAAATGACTTTGCTGATGCCTTGACTTTGGTTCTTGTATCACCATGAGGTTGACATTTGTGGTTTTGAGTGAAATCTCTACTGGATGGATTTCCATGGAATTTAGTGCAGACATTCATGGTCCCCTGGGGATTCATTATAACAAGTTTCGTGATTCCTTGTCTATGTAGCGCCATCATCCCTTCAAAAGTTTTGATTTATGAGCCTTCAGTGAACAGCATTCCCTTTGGTTTAGTGTTACTTCTCAAATGTTAGCCAAATTAAACATTATCTGCTAAATATCTGTATGTTAGCATTGTCATTGTGAGCATGTTAGCATGCCAATGTTTGAATTCAGCTCTAATTGACTAGCATGGCTATAGACTGTTTTACATTCAATATTACAAAAAGGTAATTTATGGTGTAAAAAATTCAGATGCTTTGGAGGCTTGTGGTTGCACAGTAAAAACCCAAACCTTAATGTAAGCTATGCCAAGGCGTTTTTTTCTTCTCTGACAGTTTCTCCATGAGTAGCTGAAGGTTTTAAAATTATGCTCTTTAGATTTAAGGCAAGGTAGCCACACTTGTGATTTTCCTGGACAAACACCACAGATAAATCTGACACTGTGGTAAGTACTGTGGTTCAGTCTGTTCCACAGTGCCTACCAACTCTCACACTGCCTTCTCCAATCTACGTGGGTGGGCCCTCCTGGGTCAAACTCCCACTGCAGACATTGGAACTGAAAAGGCCCTGTTATCATTTTTTTTTTACTTTCTGTGTCAGTCTGCTGTGAAGAGTAATCTCTGTTTGGCGACTACAGATTGCATGCTGTTCAGAGATGAGGTAGGTTTGGCTGTCTTTTGATTAGATTATGTGAATGTCTTCTTTAGTGGTGACAGATACCACCTGGGGGATGATGAGAAGGGTCAGGACAAGCATGGAGCCAAGAGTGGTCTCCAGTGTAACAAACTGTTCGCTGCCGTCAACTCTCAGCTTCTTATCTGTGTATATTGCTGTCTGGGGAGATTCTAACAGAAAAACAAATTTGTCTTGAAATGAAATGCCACATGGGCGGCTGAACCTTCTCAAACAAATATGAACACGGTGAACTTTGAGGACCGTTGTTGTACAAGGACGTTAAAGGAATATGTATCATGGGAGGTGGGAGTTAGGGAATTATAGAAAGGAGGTCAACAAATCAAAAGACATACTTTATATCAAAGTGTCAAGAACTATGACTTTCCCAATTTCAGCTCCCACCATCCAAATTAAATCCCATAAAAGCACCACATGTACAAGAATCTGCAAGTGAGATATAATAAAAGCAAACAAAATCCTTTTATTCAAGACTGAATGAATTGGATTGATAATAATTTCAGTCTTTACAGCTGAAGAATGACGGAAGTGGCTCTGAAGTTTTTCTAATAAAGCTGTTTTACTGGACTGGGTTGCATTGCTTCATCCATCATCATGTCGTTAGCAAGCGATTCCCAGGAGCTCACAGGATTTTCTATTTGTAGGAATCTGTGGATATTCAGAGCGGCTTCACCATGGTGATGTTTATTTGTTGTCCTGAAATGCAAAGAGGTTGCCTGTGCCATACAGTGGGCAGTAAAAGTATGCATCCACCTTGGCTTTCGGTGCATTTCTCTGGGCCACAAAATGAGTTAAAGACATGTTTATTGGGGAATTTATATCAAAAAGAGTGAAAATCCAATCCGACATTTATGTGAAGGTGTAAAAATCCAATAACTAAAAATATCTGTTGTGCAAATGTATTCACTCCCTGTTTGCTCCCTTGGGCTAGGTGCTCCTATCAACCAACCATGGCATGATAGGTTATTTATTCATACGCAGATTTTAAGAAGTCAAAATCTGAAGTTGGCAGTTTCTTGATTTGAAAAAGCAGTTGAGATAGTTATCTCACCACAAGGTTTATTATAGTACGTAATGGAGCTTTCAGTCATATCATATAGTCTACATCAGCAGACAGAGTTTCTTTTTATGACAATTTTTTTCCAGTATGCACGTGTGGTTTCCTGTGAATCCTTTGTGCATGGGCACGCCGTTTGAATCTAGCTCAGGAATGCCAGACTTCGCTACTGACAATACAAACTAACAGATAGAGAGATTACTAATGAGGGTAAATAGATTTAATGGCAATAACATAATAAGTGCCACCTATGAATGCATCATTACATCTGGGGTTTGATATGATGAAAATATTAAGGATTATAGTGTTGAAAAAAATAAAATTTGACCATCTACAATTCCATGGCAACGTGAGAACTATGTGTACTCAGGAAGATGATATGATGTGATCAAAAGCTCCAGGACAGTTATTAAATAAACTTTGAGGTGAAAAGTGCTGTTTCAAGAATTACAAATTTAACCTTAGATTTGAAGTGATCTTTCTAACAGAAATGCTCTAATTTTATATTTTCCATGTGTTCAGCGGAACAATATCCCTTTAATGTTCATTAATTGACATTTTAAGGGTATGATCCATTCTACCTCATAATACTAGAGCATAATGTGAAATATGTTTGCCAGGAATTTGATTCCAATGCCTGTACTCTCTAAGGCAAATAAAATGTCATTCATCTATGACTATGAAACTACAGAAGAAGCAATATAAGTCAGACATTTCTTCTCTAATTAGAATTTTGAGGGCAGTTGGACTGAAATAAAATCACAGAAAACTTCACATAAAGGGCAGTTCAGTGATGAATCAATCAACAAAGTCAAGTAAGTCATAATTTTCCTGGACTGACATATACCATATAATTGCCTCAGGAGCTGAATTTATTTTTCCAAAACAAGCAGAACAGAAATATTCATTTATGTCTCCACTGCTTTCACCGCTTTATTTGAACAAATTAGTGAGTAACCTATAATTTACAGACAACATCACAGACAGTGAATAGAGGCCTCGGTCTGTGTTTTCATGACAAATAAGGGCTGGAACACAGACGGCTGAGCACTGAATTCTGTTGAGTCACTCCCAGACTGAAAATAATGAACTTTATTTTTAAGAGAGAGTCCCAGGCCACTGAGGGTGTAGACTATAAACAAAAAGAGACACCGTGCAAGCGCACGACACAATTTTGGGAAAGATTTGCTGAATGGAAAGGTCAGGTCTTGAAATGGCACAGAGAGGTTTTTTATATGACATGGATGATTTCAGCTCACAGGCCTCCACACAGCTGCTGAAGCCGACACCAGTGCTTCATCTAAACATAACGGTATCATACCAACATCTGCTCAGGCCAAACTCCAGCCTGCTTTCATTTGGTTTAAAGAAAGATGGGCAGAGAGGATAGGTGGAGGGGCCTGTCTTCCCTTATCCCACCAGCTTCCTGACAGACACACTAAACACTGGCCCTCTGAAAGGTCACACTGTTTGTCACCCTTGGGCCCCTAAATATTAATGGTCACTGTACCAAATGGGGCCACTGACTGTTAACAAGGGTTGTGTAGGTTGGAGTGGAGGACTATGGGAGGCTTCTCTGCTGTGGGGCAATGAGAAAACAGAAGAAGCAAACCTGGACAAGTCTGGCCCCTGCTCCTGGCATATGGATCCTCTTAGTGACTGGACTCTGATCTGACTTTGATTGCCTGGCAATCACTTTGGTGCTAAGAGTAAAATCAGCGATAGCAGACAGTTTCACTGCCGACCACATCACCTCTCCACTTGATTAACCAATGGCAGTAAATTCTTTCCAAATGATTGATTGCCTTCCCAACAGTCCAAATCTTCAATGCGCCCAGCTGGACTGATTCTGTTGCTCTTACTTATCAATTGCTCAGACAGCTTATATCGGTGGTTCTCAAAGTCCGTCAGGGGGTTTTATGGGTTCCCCAGCCAAAAGGGGAATCATTTATTTTCAAGATAATATCATCCATAGTGAGTAAACATTATTTATATAGCACTTTTCTTACCCGTAGTAACACAATGACAGAATATGTTAAGACTTTGGTCAAGGGTTTCATACAGTTTCTGTTATAAAACATCTTAAAGCAAAAATCTTATCAGATGGGAGAACCCTGGGACAAAATATTATCAAATGGGGGTCCGTGGTCTCATTTTTGTCAGTTTAAGGGTTCTTGACATGAAACTGTTTGGGAACCACTTGCTTATATAACAGTGTTATATAACGATGTGAGCACCACAGACTAGGTATACCATATATCCTCTGCCCACTTCCCCCCATGAGGTCCAGGCCATATTACTCACATGTTTCCCTCACCAAAAAACCTCAACACATCTGGTTGTCTGCTGAATTCAACCACAGCAAAAATGATATTCAGGCAGCAGCCAGTATAGGCAAAAAGAAGCTTTGTTTTGATCAAAGAAAACTGGAGATAGAAATTTGGAACATTTTGGTGGGATGTTTGCCTGATTTGGATTCATTTGCAAAATATTCCCCAGATGTCCATCACTTGGAACTCCTGAGCATGAAATATGCACCCTATGAACCTCAAAAAGAAATCATGCAGGTAAGTGTGTATGTGTAAGATCGTATATTAAATTCTTTGCTCCAAAGGATCCAGATGGTGTTTGAAAGGTATAAGATGTGTGCAATGTAACTCTCATAAAACCTCAAGTCTAAAAAGGTATTATTTTAAGCATACTACATATGCCTCCTGCCTGCTAGCACTGGGGCTCATTTTCCTCTCAATTGGATTTCCCAGAGTTACACACTGTATATCAAGCCTAGCAAAGAGAAGCAGCATTTCACTAGCAGTGTTGATGTTTCCTCATGAAATACGGCTCAGCAGGCAATGGCATCAGGGCTCCATGCTGAGAGAGAGGCAGGGAGGGTTGATTGATGGCCACAAGGCAGGGGCTTCAGTTTGACTAGCCGTAAGCAGGGGGAATGACATCTGATCTGCCCAGGTTGGGAAAGACAAGTCTGCTTCTGTTTTCCATCAAAACCTCTGCGGGTTCTGGATCTGCCTGGGGAAAATGTAAATCAAATCTTAACTCTTCTATCCTCACGTCAGATAAATGTCATCAGGCTGACTGTGTAGTGAAAGGTAATTCTTTTTATCTGTGACACCGGTGGTCTATTGCAGTCGTATTGTATTCCTACAATCCCTCAAAAGCAGGAATAACGTCGTAAACGAAAAGCGGGGAAACTCCAGTTGGTGAATATCTTAAGGTAAACAGCCAATTTTGCAATCAATAGTGCTCCCAGAAACACACTGAAGTAATAACTGTGACATTATCATACGCACGAAATCTGTTTTGCTGCTCTCTCGGGCCAGCTGAAATATGACAACACAAAATTGATACCGACAGTTCATGAAAGCTTTTCCACTTCCATAGCCGAACAGATTTAGCACCACCTACAGCTTCTTACTTAATTTACCAAATGTTCATGGAAAAAAGCATCACAATGCTGTCTAAACAGGATAATTGATAAGTAATCTGTATGAACTGCAGTACAGAACTGTCACGGCAATGGCCACTATGCACCAAACATGATTAAACAAGACTAAAAGTCTACTGTACAATCAGGGTAGTGACCCTCTGAGGCTGTTCTTAGACACAGTTGATGAGAGTGTCATTAGTTTGTAGGTATTGGCCATAAACCTAAGTACTGGATGCATTTAAATTAATGTTATTACCATTCATCTAGAAGGAAACATGAATGTATCTACAAAATTTCATGGCAATCTATCCAGTAGCTGTGGAGACATGTCACTAAATGGTCATGGTCAAATCAGGGCAGCACCAAAGTCATTAGGATTCATCCTCTGGGGACCATGAATGTCTGATATGGATAGTGTGATGTTTCCAAAGCGCAAGGTTGCATTAATACCCCTGGGCACTGAAGCTCATGCCCCCAAACAACTTTACAATAAAATTCTGATTGGATATCGCTGCTGTTAGGTGGAAACCTTGTAACTTCATATTTTGTTTTGAACATACTAGGTTTCTGACAGTGATCATTATAATCAACATCAAGAAAATGAGTCAAGCCTTGTGTTGTATTAATGTAGAGCCTGACAATAAAAAAAAAACAACTTCTAAAATAACAAAAAAGCATACAGATTTATTTTCTCCAATCATTGAGGGCCCCTTTCTGCTTAAGGACCCCTTATGGTAGATCCGGCCATGCCAAAGTGACGGACCAACTGACAAACCAACCATGTCTGGCAGCACTTCGTGAGAAAAGTCACAAAATTTTATCGTCATAACGGATACAACTTTTCCTGTTTTTCATGGCATGCAACACAACTTTCAAACTAATGGATTTCAATTGGAAGTATATCTCATGCCTGCATCATCTTTCGAAACCACTTACTATGTCACCATCTGGAAAGGCCATGGATTGTTTGTTCAGTAAAAGAGTTTAGCTTGGCCTGGGTAATTACTTGTTAAAGCTGAACAATATCTAGCTCTTCTTCAATAATCCATTATGTTCACCAACTACCTTCACATTTTATCCATTTGCTGTTGAGTGCTTGACAGGTAGTGTAAGGTTAAGTTTGTGTGTTAATCACTACAAGTGACACTTTGTACATTACATTTAATCATTTAATCCATTGTTAATGTAAAAATACTGATAGGTGCTGTTTTAAAGTCTGGTTAGGTTTTGAACTGAAACAAACTACAGCCCCTTTAGTAGCTACTTTATATTATTTTGCAAAAATTATAATAAATGTATTCCTTAAAATAAAATAATAACTCTCCCAAGGTTGGATAAATGAGTTAGTATTTATATCAGTAGGCATGAGGATGGGTTGGCAAACCAATAAGGCAGATTAGAGAATATGTGGAGGTGTAACATATATCCCTGTGCATCACCTCCTATGACTCACACAGATTAGTTGAGTCATAAGCACTGCTTTATTGCCTACACGGTTGACCTATTTACAGCTTGACAAACACAGGCACATGCAAATTGTTTCTGTCCCTTACTTTTGTCCTATTCATTACCATTAACGATTAAGAAGCTAAAGTAGATGTAATTGGAACATAATTTGGCTGTCAGAGGAGAGTCTCAAACTTGGCTCTGTTTCAGTAGTGGATTAGATTTCTGACACTGATGATGTTACTGGTTCAGTGAACTTTGGGACAATGGTAAATGAACTCATAATCTTAAGATTGTTTTCTTTTTGTCAAAATACTTCCGATCCAAGGTCAAGAATGAACTATTTTATTGAGGGATTGTTTTGTAATGTTAGTATGTTAGCATGCTAACACACTAAACTAAGATGGTGAATGTTTTAAGCCTGCTAGCTGTCCGTGTTGATAACATTGTCACTGTAAGCATGTTAGCATCCTGACATCAGCATTTATCTCAAAGCAGATGCCAAGTAATACTTTACAAAGCCACTAGCACTCTTATCACTATTTGTCTTGTTTCATAGTCAACAGCAATCATCAGATTCGCAGTTCTATGTTTTGGTTTCATTTTGAGTTTGTGCTGTCCTACTCTGTGCATTTTTGTGTACCTGCTGAACAGATGAGTCAGTAACTTAAGTTGTTTTTCACTTTCATCTTAAAAAGTGTGATTTATACAATAGCGGTTTCTTTCATCCCCAGCCATTCCTGCTTCCCTCCTCTCCTCTCCTCTCCCTCCTCCACCCCTGCACATTCATCCTCTTTTGCGCCTTTCTCAGATTGATCAAATATTTGCTCTTCTTGGGCCCCAGTCTGTTTATTTTCTGGAGTGTGTTTTCAGCAGTGGTCAGGCCTGTGCAATGGTTCAACAGTGCCGTCTCAGACTGCCCAGTGTTTGGCTAAGCGGCTGGGGACGGAGGCTGGGCCGGGTCCGGGGCTCTGAGTGTGCCGGCAACGTTGGCTGCTCTCCCTCGCTGGGCAAACTGGGCCTGTGAGGCTCACACACTGTGGCCATTCAGTCTCCCAGCACACACAGGATAGAGTATGGATTGTTTGGAGGCCAGTGGCAATGCCAGGAATGCTGAGCCCTAGTTCCTCTCTGGGAAAAAATGGTATTTGGTTCTCTGTCTCTCTCCTTTCCTCCCTGCCTTTGAAAAGGTTGCAGCAGTCTGATGAGAGGGATCACTAGGTGCATTAGCCAACCTGTTTCCTCTTTCCTGCAGATTCCAGCCTGGCCAGTCAGAGAGGGCCTCCCAGCCAGAGGAATCCTAAGGAGAGCCACTGCCTTCCACATCGGTATTTCCTGACCCAGTCCCACATCCCTAGTGGCTCATTCACAGTTGAAAAAACAGAAAGCTATATAGGGAAGCATGCATAAAATATAATTTGTTAACTCATTGCTAATAAAAATCTATTTAGAGTAGATGAATTGAGTAAACCATACCATTTTTTATGTATAAGAGCAGTACAGTGACATAGCCAGCAAGCGTATTAACTCAGAGCACTTCAGTTTTAGCTCCTAATCAGGGATGTGATGATCCTTCATAAGTGTGTATTATCATTTTCATTTAGTTAAAAAAACACAGGACGGGAATGATCTTTCACGACTTAAACAGTTTTGCCTAATGCAAAACCATGATTTTCGAGGCGTGTGGCCCGCGTTATCCCTGGAGAGCTAATCCAGCCAACCTTGACCAGAGCTGTGCATGACTGTGTGTCCACTTAGCAACTCAGCTACTGCACGCTGTAAATATAATAAAATCTGAGGGGTCAGAGAGGATATAAAACACACTCCAAAAGACATCAGTGGGAGGGGTTGTAAATCTGGAGATGTTGAAAAGCAGAATATGGCAGTCATATATTAAACACTGTGAAGACATTTGCAGGTTCATGTGATATTAGGTGGGATTTCCATTCAATTGAGTTTTATTTTTTTTAAACCCAGGAGATTGTGCACTGATATTCCTTCTAGATTGATAAATAACAGAGTAGAGTCCAATTTCTGCAAGTTACGAAAACACAGTGCATCCTTAACTAAGCATTAACAGAACATCTCCTCACTTTCAGACTTCAATGACTGCAGGCATCAAGGGGCCATGTGGAGAAGTCAGTGGGAAAGCGGTGCAGTTTCCAAACCCATTTGGTTTATCAGATTCATTTTAGGGCAGAAAAATGCTCCAGAACACATCATATAAACATAAAACTTTTAAGGAATCGAGTATCTAACAGATGAACACCAATTCCTCCTATAGGCTGTTGTCAACCTCTTGTGAAATTCTGCTTTCTGTGTATCTTGCCAGTGGAGATCCTTAGGGTAAAATCCCATCCCAGCAATACAAAATGAGCTGAAAACTTCTATACATCTGTGAAGTTACCATGAGTGTTTCAGCTGCACAATCACAACAAAGAGACTGCTATATTGGAGCGCCCTCTTAGCCCAAAGGTTACAGCACATGCCATATATGTCCCTGGTTTGAGTCCAACAAGGGATCTTTGTTGCATGTCATATCATTTTCTTTCTCCCCCAGTTTCCTGTCGGCCTCTCTGCCACTGACTGTCCCATAAAGGCAAAAAAAGCAATAAAAGAAAATTTCGATAAAAATAAATAAAAAAAAGTTTGCTATATTGTCTCATTTGAAATCCTGAAATCGTTCATGAAGGGCTGATTAGCCAGAGAGTGAAGTGATCCCTCTCATAAGAAGAGATCATACCACTTAAATTCTCTAAAATTATGAGACAGTGTTATTTGTAAAGATATTTTTAAGCTCTGAATCATTTGTTAAATGAAAACCTTCTTGACAGGCATACATCATGGGTGATAACTGGTTTGTTGGCTAATTGAAACCTTTGTACTGACATGGTAGATATCAAAAAACAACAATGAAAAAAATGAAGAATGATGAAAAGTGCTCATAATCTTGGGAGGTCAGGAGGCCATCTGGCTGCCTTACCCTGATACTACTGGTGGATACAGTGCCATTTTGGGCAGGTGACATGATTGGTAACAATGGTGTCTTGGTTTACCTGTTATCCCAGAAGTACACTTTGTTGCTGCTCAAGGTTCTCCTCTTTTAGATCTAATACTAATGGATATTGAAACTGTAAGCGGAAGATGACTGAGCGTGTTTTGAAGCTGCACTAATAAACATTTTGATCAAAGATGATTTAAAATGATGTAAAAGAGGCTAGTTGTAGTGACTGGTGCAAAGCAGAAAAGCCCTTCTGGGCACTTTAGCATCTTTCAGCTCATTGTTTCGGTTTTCTGGTGTGTAACTACTGTTTTAGTTTACTCTTACTGCTCTAATCTATCTTGTTTCTAGCATAAAGCTCTGATTATGGATGGTTTCATATTGTAGGAAATACACCAGATTATTTTGCCATATTATTTTATTATTCGTAGACACCACGAGAGTCAAAGATAAGATTTTTCTTTTTAGAAGATTCTCATATCTGTCTACTAAAGACATCAGTTCAGTCTCTGTCTATTAACAGGCAGTTTTAGCTCCTGTCTCTTTAAGGCCCCTCTGCTGATGAGCCCACTCTGCTCTGATTATCTAACTTTCAGAATGCCTTTTGAGGGGCAACCATGTCAGAGTTGCATTACGTTACTGCTGATGCAAACCCAACATTTCCTGCTCTACTGCTTCATATCAAAAGCTTTTAAATGACCAAATAATGGGCTACTTTTATTGTGAGGGAAGCTTTGTTAGTGGTGCTAAAAAACAATGGAAACAGCAATATATGGAGATATTTGGAGCTCTTCATTCAGCAGATCAGTTAGACATAATGCAAGGAGACAGAAACAGCCACAGTGATGATGATGTTTGACGAAGAGCTGTGGACAACAAGCATACCTCCAACAGGTATACAATTTATTTGACTTTCCATCCTGTGTAATGGAAAAACACTCACAGTATGCCAGCTCAACCTGAGTCATGGTTTGGTGTGACTACCCCTAAAACAATGGAAAAACGGCATAATATATATGACTGAAAATAAGATAAAGCACAATAGGTCACCACTCAGTCTAAATGGAAAATATGCCTATCACCAACCTTAAAGGTGTTTTTGGTTGGAACTATTTCTTAACAAACAACTATCCATTCACCCTATATTACTGTGCATCTACGCCAATAACATGGATCGATATGGTTGGATGGTAGGATGCTAATAAACCAGGCAGGATGCTACTAATCCTAGCTAACTCAATTTGATGTCAAGACTTCTGGCCAGGGTGCTTAGCACTGTTGTTAACTAGGAAATAGCACAAAAAAACCTGCTAAAAATAGTTTTTACCTTTCAATAAAAGTTAAAAGAGAGGCAATATTAATCAGCAGCAATAGCAGTAGTGGGAGTAGTAGTAGCTCCAGTCTGTATGCTAATCTACATCGATTCTAGTTCCACACTTAGCAGTCAGTGAGATCTTCTACAGTCTAATAATCTAAAATAACTGTATCTCTCAATATGGTGTTTAAAAACTTGGCCCAGTTGGACTTGTAAACTTGTCACAATTTGCTATGCTAACCTATAGATTGGCAAAACTTCCCTGGAAAAAAACAAAACTTCTGCATTTCATCCTGGCACATCCCCTCAACATGTCAAACAAAGTTAATCTGACAGTTAACTGTGGTGTTTTACACATATTCCTTTTTAAATGTGCTCCTTTATGAATAAACCTCTCCACAAGCTGGCCCTGAAGTAACTAAATGGAGGAAGCTAGACCCTATATTTTCTGTGTATGGTCACAGAAGAAAGACTAGGTCTTCTGCTCTGGCTCTAAACACTGAATTTCACAGCATGGAGTCTTTCCACTGTGATATAAAATGCACACGGTTTGCACAGAAACGCTGTCATTATACTCATAAGTGATAGTTAGCAAAGTTGGACGAGACATTCGCATGCCAGGAGAGGGAAAGAGGACATTCTTCCATGAGTTTGGCTTTAAGAAAAAATGGATTGTGTCATCATCTGAATGAAAATACACTTAAAATCTCTATAGATCATTGTGTGGTAAAATGGCACTGTTTAGTGTCAAATTATAAAATATATATGTGTAAAAAAGTATGTTCTGTTAGTCAGAAAGAAGACCTTTTGCCTCACACGTAAAATAATGTATTTAAGGATTAGGGTTATTATAGCCAACCGTTATTATTCTATGTGAATTAGTGTATACCTATGCTTTAGTTATGGCCAACCAATAACCCAAATGAAAGGAAAGGGAGAATAAACACTCTTGACTCAGACCTTTGGTTCACCGCTCCATTTCATGACCTCCACGCCCTCCGCCGTCACCACTCCATCCATCTTCTCTGCCGTTCAAAGCTTGACCCTCTCGCAGACTGGCCACATCACAGTCGGCATCCTTTTCCCTCGCAGGGACGTAAGGAACATTTATTTTCTCTTAGAAAACTTTAATTAGTTGATATCTTCTAACCTCAAGCGTGTCCAACCTAGAGGGCAAATCAGGACGCTGCTGTCCAGAAACACCCAGAGCTCTCAGGATATTCTTCCCAGGAAGACTAGCCAACAATAACTGTCCTCTTGCAGACATGAATATTAAGAAATATTATAATAATAAAGAAAGCGCCAACCATTGCACTGTTTTATATATCATCACTGAATTCCAGGGGTTATTTTGTGATGATGTCTTCAATTTTACGGTTCTGCTTTCCGTACTTTGATTCATTATGTCTTGTCTACATCTACAGGACTTCAGTTTGTCAAGAAAATTTACTTCCTACCAAAGACACAACAGTGTGTCATGGCTGCACAATGCATTCTGGTCCCATGAAACTACTGCTGTTGGAAAAACTAGTATGCCTTTCTCCTTTGATGACTTCATACTTATACTCTACATGACTTATTTGACAGCAAAAGTAACCAGTGTTCTTTTTATTGATGAATAGCTTTTGTCATAACCAAATAAAACTAACTAAATAAAAACTAATTTATGATGACAAAAACTATGACAAAATCTATTGACGTCTTTTTCAACGAATAAAAATGGAATGAAAATGTTGTGGAGAAACGAGTTGGAAAGATATTATACATACGAATACATTTCACATTTGATATTAAGGAAAATGAGACCCTTTGTAAACTGTGCGGAGCAACAATCACCATTAGAACACAATAAACGTGTTCTTTTGTGAAGTTACATTACCCAAGCTGGTATGTTTTTTTTTCACTAAACTTGTAATAAAATATGTAACAAACAGAAGAATACACATTTGAAATGTTTAAATTGAGCTTTCAGGTCCACAGCAAGGTATTAAATAAATGTCATGTTAAATTTAATGTTCATGTTAAATTTAATGTTCATGGTAACTTAATGTTATGTAATGTTGGACATATGAGAAAAAGGAGCAGAACTGTAGCATAGAGTTAGCTTGGAGGTGTGTCTACATGTGTATGAGTGAGAGAGCGGAGGGGAGGTTAGGGGCGAGAGAGAGAAAATCAGAATTGTTCCCCCTCTTTTTCAACCTGAAAGATATATAAGAACTCAAGGATGACCAAGATGCTGATATAGCTAGTGCAAATAAAGCGTTGGCATCCCAGCAGCATTTTTCAACAGCTTTAATAAGTGCTTCTAAGTACAAATGTAACTCCAAAGAACAACATACCAAGGTGGACAGCATAGCAACATGGATTGGACACATAGGATTATGGTCACCAGGGCTGCTGCTGGCCATTTGGGTGCCCTAATCATAATTGCTTTGTGGAGACATCTGAACTACGTCACTGTCCATATGGTAGGTATTGTAGAAATGTTGATATGCTACATACTAAACATGTTGAAACGTAGATTAAACATACCCGTGGTTTGCAGAAACGTACAATGCCAACATTTTATTCTGGTGACTGGGCTACTGACCCTAACCCTTTTAAGATGATATAGCAAGCTTCTTAGCAATTATATATATATTTACACATTAAGCAGATAGTATTCATTTGTAGCTGTTTCTGACCACTTATTCACCTTCCACTAAGCTATGCAATTGGAAATTAAGGAAATCATTTGGCTCTAAATCTGCTGATTGCTCCACTATGTTCACAATAAAGTTGTTAATTTTGGCCTGCTTTTTAGTGCTGGACAGGGGGTGTCCAGTGGGTTTTGTGATCATTCTTATTAAGAGCATCTGTCTGCTGCAGCGGAGAATGCAACAACAGTAACATTTCAGATCAGAGAACCAAAACACTGGCCCGAAATCTGATAAAACGCTACATGGAGCTGAGGGGAACATCAGAATTGGGTGATAATTGTCTGGTTTTATTGTAGCCACATATAGTTGTTTTTGTAAAAATATTGTTTATGGGTGACTTTAGTAAAAGTCTTGCATTCAAAGTTTTAATGCAAGACTTAAAGAGCAACTTTAAAAATAATCAAAAATATATGTCTACTTGTTCCACTGCCTGAATGAGCCTATTCTGAGACAGGAAGACCTTTCTGGAAATTCTTAACGTGACATCAGGTTGTCTATTTGACGAATCATCCACATGAATAATTAAATTTTTCTGGATGGTTTCCTTTAAACAACAAAAGATAACCATTGCTTAAGGAAATCTGCTGCCTGTTTACTTTGCAAGAAAAAAAAGGTACATAAACTGTTTGCACAGCTATCTAGAGTAAAGCCTCAGCTAAAAACAACACTGTATAAAATCATAATAGATGCAAAGTTTCACAACACTCTGTACTTTGTAGAGTTTGCACAGTGGCACAAACGGCAGGTCCTTGGCAGGAAGTAGACTGGAGGGTTAAGTAAGGGTGGCGGCTGGCGCTGCTACTGATTTCCATGGGTTTGGATGAAAACTGACTGGCTTTTTATAGCACAGTGGCCGGGCGGGGTCACAGGGTATGTGTGGCTCACAGCATTCACTGTGTGGGAGTGTGGCACTCGTTCAGATGTAGCCGAAAGAGAGACACTGAGAGAGAAAAAAGAGACAGGGAGGTGGTGGTGACGGGAAGGAAAGAAAGCCAAGACTGAGAATGAGAATCAACAAAGAAAAGAATGCTAATGCCTGAGACATTTTAGATGAATCTCCCCGGAGATCTCCTCTCTCTTATTTTGGAAATGTGTCATAAGCAATAAAAAAGAGAAGTGCCGATTGGGAGTTTAGCAAATGGACAGAGAGAAGACAGAGAGCTGCCAAACAGTGACAAGCCAGGCCACTCCTCCATCACAGCCTCAGGAAATACCCCGGTCTCAGTCCCAGATCCTCAATCACCCAGCTTGTGTTTTTCATGTGTGCACATCTACATGTGCATGTGTGCATGTTTATTATCCTCAGACGGGTCAAACAACTAGAGTGATTTACACTGGAGCACAGTTTGGTGTGTAGCACTGCAAGCAGGTCTGTTTTTTCCCATGCCAATATCAGCAATATCACAGATGACAGAGAGCTTGAAGGGATAGAGGACTGTAAGGCCAAACACAAGTTAACACATGAGCCCTTCTGTGTCATACCAGGGATTCCTCTGGGCTCAGCAGCTGGATGAGGCGGACCATAGCACCAGGCAGGCCCTTTCATCCAGGGACATATAAAAAAAAAAAAAAAAAACCTGGGTCATATTATTTCAGACCATAGCTGTATTGCAAAGTTGAAAGGGAATAAATGAGGCCTTCATCAATCCTAGCTGGATTGTGTGAAACTAGTGAAGAGATTAAAGGATTCTTAAAGTTTATTAAAACTTGGGCCTTATGACGATGAAGGAAAACATCAAGATGGCTGCTCCCATCTCCCGCTGTTTGTTTCAGTTTGAGAAACTTTAATGTTTGTTATTTCTGTGATCATCTGTGTTTACTGATCTCAAGGATCTTTGGCCTTGACAGAAAAGAGCTTTTAGAGCATACATAGCCAAAGATCCTACTTACTTATACTGCGGAAATTAACCGTTGTTGAGTGCTGCCAGTTTGCTACAACTTGGAGATCAGTTTCCAACTACAATCCAAGGGAGCTTCACCCCTTTCACTGGGGAACAAAAAAGACCAGTACCACTGGAGCAGCACTAAATGTGGGCCTAGTTGTGGGCACTGGTTGCAGTTGTAACCAGACGTGCCTCCAATCACTACTTCTGACTGTGAGAACTGCATCTGCTCTGAATGCTGGGTTTCCAATGGTTTCCTACTCTCAGCCCGAGCTGACGTTGGCTGGTGACGGATTTCTTTATATGGTCATCTGCTCCATTCTGCTAACATTATGGCATTTTTTTCATTGTTTTGGGGGTAGTTACGCCAAGCTATGATTGAATTACAATAGCATTGCAAAGTAAAATCAGTCGTTTACCTTGTCGACGGAGGTGTGCTGGTCATCTGCAGCTCTTCATCAAACGTTATCATCATTGTGGCTGTTTGTACTTCTGCTTGTACCATTCCTCCCTGCATTATTGCTAACTGACCCACTGAACAGATAGCTCCAAATATCTCCCTATGTTGTTGTGTCGACTAAGTTTTAGGTGCCACTAAAGCTCTGCCAATTCAGTGAGGAACACATTTAATTTCCTGTAAATTCTAAACAGTATAAGTCTCCTGTTATTTAGTCATTTAAAAACTTTTAATATGAAGCTGTAAAGCAGGAAATGTTGGGTTTGCATCAGCCACCCCACCACCCCTGCCTCACACAGTATTATAATCCCAGGGCCCTATATATAGCCCTCTAAAAATATCACCACTAATTAGGCTGAGATCTGGCAAGCTAAGAATCAACAGTGCTAATCCACACAATCTGAGACATCAAACCAGCCGGTCAGGAGTCTCATGTACAATCTGTTAAATGTACCTTGTTTAATGTTAGGTCACCATCAGGCAAAACCTTTATATTAAATGACTATATTACATCCAGTGGTTTAGATTATTTATTCTTAACCAAAACCTGGCTCCAACTTGGTGAATATAGTCTACTGATTGAGGTGTGACCCTCCAACTTTGAATCACTTAGATCTCCTAGGATCAGTGGTCATGGAGGAGGTCTGGCTGTAGGCTTCAAAGATACATTTAATTCCAGCCCCATTGCCAAAGGTGATCTAACCAGTTTTAAGGATCTAATGTTTAAAATAGATTGTGCCTCTCCCATACTCTGTCTTCTCATCTGTTTACAACCAAAAATAAACCATGTGTTTTTAACAGAATTTTCAGAACTCTTGATAAAATCCTCCATTCCAATTATGACTTTAATTTCCATATTCATGATATTATCACACCTCTTTACAATTTTAAAGCATTTTACACTGTATCTTACAATCTGGTTCAACACATTAAGTGCCCAACTCACATCTGAGGCCACATATTTGACTTAATATTTAATCTTGGGCTAAATGTAAATAATCTTTCTGTCAGACACCTTTTAGTGTCAGATCATATTTCGCATCTTGTTTAACATTGTGGTTCAGATTGTGAAGACTAATTGCAAAAAGAAGGTGCATTTTCGTGTTCTTAATTAGCACACAGCAGGATTTTTTATTCTCCTTTTTAATAGTGCCACAGACAATCAGATATAAATTACCTCAAAAATGCTTTTCACAATGGACAAGATTACACCTCTAAAAACCCAGCTACAATCAACCACAAGAGAAACCCCCTGGATAAACAAAGACACCCAGACTCTTAAAAGAATATGCAGCAAAACAGAAAGAAAGTGTAAGCAAATACAAGTACAGCATCAATCATTACATTAATAACATATTATAATAATAAAATGAAGGAGGCTTGAGGCAAATACTTTTCACAGCTAATCTCTTATAATCAGCATAAGCCTTGCTTTATTCAATACCATCCAGGACTTCACCACAAACAACCACAGCTGTCTCTTCTCCAGCAGGGTTCTTTACTTTCTTTATTAATAAAATAAAGAATATTAGATTACATATAACTGCCCCTGCAACATCTGTGGATATCCCAGGCCATTACCTGAAATTGTTTTATTCCCATATCACTACAGGACCTTCTCAACATTGCTTCACATTTGGATACGTCATCTTGCCCACTTGACCCTCTCCCCAGTAAACTCAAAGAGATAATGGACGTCACTGTCTCTCATCTGCTCACTATTATAAACAGTTCCCTTTCCTCTGGATGTGTGCCTGACCTCTTTAAGATGGCATGTGTTCAGCTGCTTCTCAAAGGGCCCACATTGGATCCGGCTGACACACAAAACCGTCGGCCAATCTCTAAGTTGTCATTTCTTTCAAAAATATGAAAGAAAGTAGTTTTGACACAGTTCTAAGAGTCACTAAGGAACAAAAACAACAACATGTTTGAAAATGGTGGTTTTCAAGAGCTATAAAGTACTGAAACAGCTCTCCTTTCTGTTACAAATGACTTATTACTGCTCCATCCTAGTGCTGGTGAACTTAAGTGCAGCCTTTGACACAATAGAGAAAAAAAATCTTATTTTGAGACTGAGGAAATGGGTTGGAAGTACTGGAGTTGCACTGGAGTGGCTCTTCTTTTACCTGGAAAACAGGAATTATTTTGTTTTCATCCAGGATTTTAATCTAATTAATGGTTTCACCTGTGGAGTGCCCCAAGGATCTATTCTGGGACCAATTTTATTCTCACTTACGCTGATGATACACAGTTATACTTCTCATATAAACTACATGAACTGAGTAATCTAACCTTACTATATTCCCCTGCATCTATGTCGGGGACTGGGTGGCAGCTCGCTTCCTACAATTTAATAGCAATAAGACAGGTTTTAAACTTCTTATGTGTTTATATGTGTGGTTAATACCTAAAACCTCACCTGCTTAATATGAGCAGCTGCATTGCACTTATTTATATATATGAACGTATTTCTTTTATTTTGCACTTGCACTTTCATTTGTTTATGCATGGACTCAGTTCTGATTGATATATGTGTTCTCATATTCATATTTCTTTTGTCATGTGGGGGAGGGGAGCCCAAATGGGTTTCTAATTTTTTAAGTTTTTATTGTGTAAACCGGGTGGTTGTCTTCCTGTCAAACATACAACTTTTTTTCCTCCTGGGTCAAAATTGTTTTGTTTGACTGTTTAGAAAGCATAAGGTATAAATTATCACCCAATTCTGTTAGACCTTTTTAGCCAACTTCATCCCAAATTATTACCACAGCTATTACACTTTTTTTTTTTTAAATAAATAATGGTCAATAGGCCTCATTTAGTTCAAATTATACCTCATTTTTAAAAATTATTATTATTATACTCACCAGAATAATTTCTCAGAGCTGTGAACAGTACTACAAAGAAGGTATATGGTTAAAGAAACATGAGTACAGGGGGTTATAATGGGATGGGAATGCTAAACAAAGTTCCATTATATTGATATATGAAATGACAATAAAGAGTATCTATCTATCTATCTATCTATCTATCTATCTATCTATCTATCTATCTATCTATCTATCTATCTATCTATCTATCTATCTATCTATCTGTCAGATGTTCAGACAGGCTGTAAACGAGCTAACAGTTTCGCCAGATTATATAAACCACTTTATTTGGAGGTAAAATTCGAGATTAAAACATCATTGTATTGTTCAGGAAAACTAAGTTCAATGTTTAAAACAGACAATTAGGGTAATAATTCTATCATATACCTCCTCTAATCTAGGGGCTTTATAAAAAAAAAAAAGTGATCATATGAATGTTTCTCATCTTGTTTTTAGCATGTTCCAAATGAGGACAATCTTATTATTTGCTGTTTAACCCAAGTTGTCTTAAACAGGAATTATCATTTAAAATGCCAAACTTTTCTCACTCTGGATCATATCTAAATCATTCCATGATGAGCTCAAAATTGCTGAATCATAGGTCCACACAGGGCCTTGGTTCATCTGTAGGCTTTTGAATTTATTTTGACTGTCTGTTATGTAGGATGGATTCTCTTGAATTGTTTTCGATGAAGTGGGACTTGTGTAAGTGAACACACATGGAGACAGGCACGCTCAAGTTGAAGTGCCTTTGAACTGACAACTGACAAAATACTGTCTGTAAACGGCCCTAAAATAAAACCATGTTTCATTCTCTTGGCAAAGGAACAAACACTATTTTTCATATCTAAACTCTGGCTAGCTCCTCCATGAAGTTGCATGTTGTCAGTCAGCTAATCTGTCAGTGTGTCAGTCAGTCATGTCCAGGCAAACCACTAAGAAAGAGCCTTGTCCTACTTTTACCCTCCACAGGCACAGCTAGATCATACAGTACTCTTAGTGGGAAGGCGCGTCTACATTATTGGGTACTATAATGACAAAAACAAGGCAGTGACTTGGTAGCAGATCACAGCTCTAGGGTTTCCACTAGTGGCTGCCTACTGTGTTTCAGTTCCCAGGCTTCTACATTGTCCCTCTCAGTCAGAGTGCAACTGGCAGACAAGCTCCTTTATGGCACCGTGGCTCATAGGACACCACAAAACACAATACCACCCGCCAAGTGGATACAGTGACAAAACAAGATGTAAACCCACCTGGGTTCAGTAAATGTAACTCAGCATGCTTAGCTTTAATGCCAAAGAGAAGGCTCAGATCAGGCCAGGACAGGCTGGATTTGTTTGTGAATGGGCCATTTAGCTGGAATTTTTTGTGGAATTTAAGCATGTTGATACTGGCACATTCCTTGGCACTCCGTAGAGTACAGGTTACAAATATAGACAGCAGAGAGCTAGTTTGAGTGGTTCAAGTGTTCCACGCAATTGCCAGTGTTCAAAGGAACTTTTTAATTTTAAAATAACATGCAATCAAAATGAGGCACTTTGAGATTCATGCAATTTGAGGTTTTGAAGTTCAATGTTGATATTAATCTTCAATGCTTTTTAACAAGTGTTTTATTTTTTTGGCAGTGGAAAACATCAGGAAAGATCCCAGGTTTTACACCTGTGATACTGCAGGTGCACCTCAGCCATCAAACTCACTGCAAGTGAATCATTGGATTCCCTCCTTACATCTTTAAAGGATGTGGATGTGTTCCTTTTTATTGTCAACAAATCCCATTAAAATATTCAATTCTGATTATGTGTTTATCTGTCTCTCAATAGTTTGCATGTTCCAATTCTGTTCAGAAGTCCATTGGCTCCCACAGTGGGATTTAAATATTTAAAAACAGGTCACAAATATTCACAATAGTTACATTTTTATAAAATGCTTAGTGAACAGCTGAGAGTTCATAGCAGATGTTACTCAAACAGGAATGAAATGTGCATTTATTGGGGACTATTTTCAGCTGCGGATTAATACACATCTGGTACTCTCATTGCAGCAGGACTGTATGTGGGACTGACTCAAAATAAATTATACTGTATGTTTTCATAATCATGAAGGAACATGTCATCTAGTGCCACAGTTATGCTCATCGATGTGTTTTTAATAGTTGTTGGAAAACAATAGTGCTCTATGACAGGAATAACATATAAAGTGTTGCACACAGACTATGGTGGAATCAGTGAAGAGTTGGCTTTGTTGACAATAAGAAAAATGTAGACTTATTCTTGCTGGACAGCCTTTTATACTGACCTCTACTCAGTGTACTTCACACAGCAAAGGAAACTGATGACGCAGTGATTAACACGCTTATTCAACCATTCCTTTTGGTTTATTTTTCAGTTCCAAACACTGTTGAATTTGGCCTGTTTAAAAAGAATAGGCCAAACACTGAAGCAGCATTACAAATGAGACTGGAACCTGAAGGGAAGGAACTTCCATCTCCAACAAATGATATTTATGATTATTGTTGCTCTTTTCAAGGATGTTAGTTGGAGGGCCCTGCAGCACTAAAGATGATGTCCTCATTTGTCCTGTTACCCAAAACGTGACCAGTATTCATTTCTTCAAAAGGCATATAAGGAGTTGTTGCAAAGGGTTAAAGAACAGTATAAAAAATAAAAATAAATGTAATTCTTATTAAAATAATAAATAATGAATAACTTCTGTAGAGGTACTTCGGCAATTTAGTTTTTAGTCACCGTACGGCTCCTACTCTTACATGTCTCACAATGCAGCCAATAGAAACATTTCGTTAGACTTTCCCTTCCATCATTTTCCAATCACACCTCAAGTCTGTAACACAATCCGTCATAAGCCCGTAGTTTGCAGACCCGAGCTGAGATAACAATGTTGACATCATATGACAAAGCTCCTCCAAAGCCGCAGAAGTTGTTGTACAATTGCTTTCAACAGCTCGGTTGGTCTCACAATCACTAAACTGCTCTTTATCTACACAATCAGAGGAGTTCCCCTTTGACAAAAGGTTAATTTTAGAAAGGGTTACAACACAGACTTTAGAATCTCCGGGCACGTCAGACTGCAAAGGCATTCATAAAGAGATTATTTGCAATCAGACTACATTTAGGATAAAAAGGCTTCTATAGATAGATTTTATATTTTTAAGTCTGTCCATTCATACAGGGAAAAGATTGCTGGTCATTATGAGGCCTCAGCAGTGTAACTCTACCAAAGTTACAGCCTTTTGTGCAAAATACCCTTTCTTTGTTACTGTCCTACTACTGCAGCTTAGCAAGAAAATACAGCCAGTGGAAACCCAAAGAGGGAATTTTGTACTAAAAAAACTCAACTTCGGAAGATTTGATTTAATTGTCTGCCTCACTGCCTCATATCAGCTTCAGTTGAGCCTTTAAATTCATTTTTACACAAAATTTTGTTTGACATTTCTTCCATTGGAATCATGTTACGATGGTATTTCTCCCCGGCCAGTATGGACTGACAGATCAATTACAGGGACCACGTGGTCTTTCAATATACAGAGGGCCATTGTTTTAAGACAGACTTTTAAAAAATGAACCTGTCCTATAAAACAGGGATCAAATGAAAGCTTCTTGAGGAGAGGATGAACAATGGTGCGTTTGAAACTAGCTGGGAAAATCCCTGTGGACCACGAGCAGACATTATTAACAAAAAAAAGGACAGGATTACTGAAGAGTGGACATATTTACTTTATTTATTACAATGTACTGAAGCCTCTTAAGTTTCCCATAAGAAAAGTATGTCTAACTGGTGAGTACAGATTTTGGATGTATACTTAAGATGGCATCAAATGGTTTTAAATGGAGCAGAGTGGAAGGTTTTGAAAACTTAGTGACCCTGCTGAATTTTCTGTTTCCATGTCCTCCTCCCACTGGACAAAGCTGTTGTGGACGCGGTCTAATGGAGAAGATCCAAGACGAGGGCTCGAATGGAAAGAACAGGTGAGCCATCCGTCTCTGAGATTCACCGTGGCAGTACTTGAAAAGACAATTAGACCGCTTAAACAATGAGCCCTTTGTAACACGGCCTCCGTTTCTTCCTGGTTCTTTTTTTTTTTTTTTTCCACCAAACACATTTCAGATTCCATGTGAAATAACAGCAGACGTCAGAGCGGAGAGGTGTTTCCGTGTGTTGCACCGCGGCAGGCGAAGAGAGTGGACAACGATGTCTGAAATCATTCAATCATTCCAGAATTATCACAGACTCTCTCTATCCTGTGTGAGCGGAGTCCACCTTTGGGGCCTCCTTGCAGACTTTTGCACATAATTGAGAATATAGACTCATGGAAATATTTTGAAGTATGGATAGCTGGTGTGCTCAGAGGAAAAAGTAGCAGTATTTTGATGTGTAGACATGCAGTACCTGTGAAAGATTCTATTAGTGGGTAAGTAGTTTCTGTGTAAAATGGATACAATTCAGAAAACTGTGGAAGAGGGGGAGGAAAAGGCAACTGACAGTATGTTTGGAAAAATGTTCAGTGCAATCAAGTTCAGACCTTTAGGCAGTAATGTGATTACATTCCAGAGACTTATGGTCTTTAATCGTGGAAAATGTCAATAGATCTTGGGTGAAAAGTACCACGCCCTGATTTAACTGTATGGGTTGTTATTGAAGCTTTTGCACAACTGTATAGAGTGTGTGCTGGAGCTGCATGGCATCAGGTACCACACCATACAGTACAGTGGGCCTCTTTATAAAATCTCAATCACCCACCTGCCCACCCTCCGTTGTTGTGCATAAGCCCCATGATATAAGAAGCTTCTAGTTAAGAGTCCAAGCAAGCATTGGGAGCTATTGTGGAGGAGGGAATTTTGTCAACATGCACTTTTTGTGCCTCCCTGCCAGGCTGACAGCTCCCCTAAGTTCCCAGCACTCACCAGGGGAGAGATGTTATAATGGCCATGTGGGACAATTTTATATGAAACACTTCTTTGGCTTCCAGGCCCGAGGCTGTTAAATCCCCCTTTCATACCCAATCCTACCAGCGGTGCTCTAAGCTCCCTACTGGGGTCAGGGACTGAGGGTCGGAAGGTTCTGGCGGGGAGTGGGGGTGGGGACTGGAGCTCTCTTATAGAAAAACGAAGGGAAGGGATAAACAGCTGTGGATCCAGCTGTATTTCTTGCAGTGTTTGCAAAGCAAGGGGCCACAAGTGAGGCAAATTGTAGCAAGCCTGAAGGGGAGAAGGGGAAAGTTGCAATCATCCAGTAGCTTTAGGTAATGGTGCTTAATAGTCACTGCTTATGAAGTTTAATTTAAAGTGTTGAGTGAGCGTGTTTTTCATGCTGGGATGTGCGTTTGAAGTGTACGTTAGAAACATAAGTCCCCTCATTTTGCTCAAACAAGCCGCATGCTGCTTAATATACGAAACAATAACCAGTTTAACTGCTAAATTTGCCAAGGGATATTTTTTCTCATTAAGAGCGAGCCTTCAGTAAATTCCACGCTGTGACCTGTGTGCTTTCATTCCCAGCGAGAACAAAGCGCTTTGGGACATTTTATCATTACCGCCTGCTTATCTTCTTGCCTTGCAGCCAGGCTTTTGGGAGGTAGTGTTTACACTGGAAAATAGTTTCCTGCTATGATCGCTTAACCTAACACGAGCTTTACGCCGGCCTTCCCAGAGTCATGAAAACAGCACAGTGAGGTGAACAAGTTTTTTGACAGAGTTGCTAATCAAAACCGCCACTCACATAAAGGATAATGTGTGAAAGTGTGTGTGCTTGTCATCAGGGTTAATGCTGACACACACAGTTTGCAGTAAAGGCTAATCTGACATAAATGGGAGGGATGTGTGCTGTCAAAAATGGAAATAACGTTGTCATAGAAACATAGTGTGTCTTCTTCTTGCTTTGGTGCAAGACAAGTGACTCAAAGGGATTACTGTAGCATTGGTCACTGTATATTCTTTGACTTAATTTAGCATAACAAGTTGAAGGGACTAAAACACTAATTTTCTGTGTTTAAAGGAATAGGTTGACATTTTAAGCGCTTTTTTGCCAAGAGTTGGACGAAAAGATTGATTCCACACTGAACTGTTTAATAAATATGACAAAACAATTAGCTTAATTTAGCTCAAAGATTGGAAACAAGGGTAGCCTGCTAGTGTGAAGGTAAGAAAATCTGCCTCCTGGCACGTCTAAAGCCCACTAATTATCACGTTTTAACACAGTTATTTGCTGGAGTCTTGTCTTCATCATGAGCTGCCAGACTCTAATAGCAGTGGAGATGATTATGGTAATCAGAAATGCACAAATAGGGATGTTTTTTTTTTTCTTACACATTTTTATTTTTTTTCATTTCATATAAATATTTTGTTGGAAGAAAATAGTGAGCTTAGTGAGGTTACTTTGCGGTCGCTCTCTCTCTCTCTCTCTCTCTATAAAGAGCTGCAGGTCTATGTGTCAGGTGGAGCTGAGCTTTGGCTGAGAGTTTAGTGAAGTTATTCGTGATGTGGGAGATGGGGAGGTTTGAGCCCTGCTATGGGAATTCTACTATGCAAAATAGTTGAATATCCTAAAATTACAATTGTAATTAAAACAAAAACAGGATTCTTACACCTGTTTCCACTTTTATTCAAATATAAATCATTTTGCTGCTTCTACAAATACAAAAACTGGGCTCTCTGCAAATCCTTAGCATATTTATGACATTACTGCACTGCAGCATGAAATAGTCCTGCAGATAACCATTCCTAAAACTTCAACATGAAATGTTTACACCTAGATTTTTATATGTGTAAAAAACATACAGTACACAATATGTTAATTTGTGCACTTTAGAAGGGCTGGTTGGCATCTTTTGTTACCTTTAAAAAGAGCCAGCCTACTGTAGCTGTTTCCTTGTTTTCACTTTTAACCAGTGCCTCTTTTTTTTTTTTTTTTTTTTACTCAAGATGATCATTGGAATTACGTGCCAAGTCATCATTCACTCATCAAATTACATTGTTTAAAATATTATTATCTTAAGTTTAAAAAAAACAACCTTTTTGTTATTTTTCTGATTTGGAGGATGTTACAGATGGAGGATTATTATATACTCTCTTATATATTTGGCTCAAGTGAGTCATCCTGGATTTCCCCCCTGGGATACGTAAAGGTTATCTTATCGCTCTGAAAGTTGAATGATCTATGGTTTGTCTATTGACTCCTCCACTGCAAACACATTATATTAATATAATTTTCCTTCAAAATAATTAAAAGCAACACCATCAACTCTCTGTGTCATTACTTTCCACCTTGTGATTTATAGTCCCTCAAAATACCAAAATGACAGCCACGTGAAGATGCCTCAGGATGGCCCTTGCATCACAGTAAGATTGTCTAATCTGTGGATGATGTGCAACACATTCATGTGCAGAACGGGGCCACATTAAACGCTTGCTTCGGGCCATCAGTCAGGAAACATTCCTTTGGCGCCTGATTGAAGTTTCCAGAATCTGTTGGTCTGAATCATTGATCGTGGCCTCTGGGGCGAATCATCTTCTTCTTCCAGTCTGCCATGGATGATATCTGGGCACTGCATGCAGCCCACCCTGCAGTTGGTCTGGTGGTGGTGGAGCATACAGTTGCCTGCATCCCATGTCCCCCCCCCAGCCACTTGAGCAACACTTTTCCTGTCAAGGAAACCAGAGTCTAATGGCTCACACATGTCAGTCATTACAATAGAGAGCGATGAGACCCTGATGAGCCACACTGTTTTTCCTTCTGTCTTTTTGTGTTTCTTTCTACCCATTTTTTATCCTTTTATAGCTTTGTTGTTGTCAGAAGGAATACTCAAGACCAAGACTATAGCAAAATACAATATTTAGATTCATAAATCACATGTAAAGTATATGCTTTAACCAGAACTGGTTATGTTGCACGTTCTTTTGGCATAGAAATCTTATCATGGCTGAGTCCAAATGATACCACAGGCTGAAGTTGTGTGTAAATCTAACAGATCCAGGATCCAGGACTGTTTAACATTTGAAAGGAAATGTAACACAATCTTCATTTTACAAATAAAACATAAGAATTATAGCACACCTAGTATTTTTGTTGCTACAGCCTTTACTTGGTCTGGTAGCTATTAGCCTATGGTGGCTATCATTAGCAGTCTTAAGATAAACATTACAGAGTAACTGACATAAGTGAGAAATTTTGCTGACTTTATAACTCCTTCCTAATTGTGCTACCATTACATAGTGTTAGCATTTCACACAATTTAGTGGTTTTAACTGAAAAGTAAAGAAGAAGTAGTAGCATTGGATGGCTGTTTGTTGTTTCTCACTTGTGGTATCAGCCTCTTGCTCTCAGTCAGGTCACTTAATGATGATATTTTAAAGCAACTGATTTCAGAGAATCTTGTGAAAGTAAAGGGAATTCAATGTGATGTTATCTTGTGATGGTCACATGTAGAGACATTGACTGCAGTTCAGCAGTTGTTACACGGTCTCACTTTGAAGTACAACTCCAGTTTATTACAACACAGGCCTTATTTTCTTCAGAATTCCTACCAGGAATAATACCATGTAGTGACTGAGTTACTTTCTGAGAACTGGGAATATGGTGACATCACTAAAAATAGACGGAAAAGCCAAAAAAACAAACAATCACATGATCGGACAGGTTGTCAAGAAACCCCCGGGATAGGTAACCTTGTTTAGACCATAAAATGAATGCAAATAATGACATTGTTATCCAAACAGTTTTATAATATCCTTTAAAGTTTACCTATCCTTTACTTACCCAACTTGTTTTGTACAATGAGAAATTAGAACTGACATTTTGCATGCACATACTTTTGATTCTAGCTCATAAATAATCCAATAATCCACATCATTGCCAGAAATGATGGACAAAACAAAACCAAACCAAACAAAAACTCAGACCAACATACCAAAAAACCCCCCTGAGGAAATACAAAAATGAAACATAACCCAGGTTGTGAGAAACTAGAATTACCATTTAATATGTCTACAGTGTCATATTACAGAAAACGAATCGACTTGATCGCGGATTAATTTGCGCTGTCACACAGTTCAATGTGACCACAGTGAACCCAATGGAAAACAGCACGGTAGACTGCCAGGATACCCAAAGTGATTTTCTGTGTTCAATTTTCTTGTTCTAAACAACTTGAACAAGTTTGTCATGTGGTGTCACGCTCGCTGTCGGGGCCACACTGCAGTTACATTACACATGATAGTCTGCAGCTACGTTCATGCCATACAGCCGGAATAACTTTTAGAAGGTTGAACTTGGAAGGGGTTAGCATTTTTTGATGTCATATTTGAACTGCTCTGTGCACAATTTGCTGATGATCTTTGTCACACTGATTGACTGAAATGTGCATTTGGGTCTTCTGTTTTACCACAAGGCAAACATTAGAAATAGAGACATTTCCTAGTCTGTTAAAATGAAGGTCTGTAAACTTCTTGGCGTGTCCCTAACATCGGAAAGAAGGTTCAGTAGGTCCTTTGTACCTGCAGCCATCAGGCTTTACAACAATAACATCACTAGATAGTCATCGGGCACTGCAATAACTGTCTCACATCGTAATTTTTCCTAAAAGTTTTTAGGTTGCTATTTAATCTAATCTGTTCTTACTTTTGTTTTTAACCTCAAGGTCTTTGTATATATGTTTTTATTTTATTTATATATCTGTATGAGCTACTGGATACCTGAATTTCCCCTATGGGGATATATAAAGTATCTATCTATCTATCTATCTATCTATCTATCTATCTATCTATCTATCTATCTATCTATCTATCTATCTATCTATCTATCTATCTTTCTATCTATCTATCTATCTAAATTTCGGAAGTAGGATATTTAGGATACTATGGTAAAGCCTTTAAGTGTTAAGTCAGTACTGCAGGTGTTTTTTACATTTCTGTAGACTCCGATTGATGCTTTTCCCACTGACAGCAGAGTACAAAAAAGCCCATTTGTCAACACCCGGACTCTGACCCCTGCAGCCACAACACACACATCTGTTTTGCAGAGCAACAGCATAGAGCGGTGACTTCAGACTCTGTATGGTATTGGCAATTCAATCTAAGGGCAAACAGAAGATGAGATGGAGATCGGAGCTGATAAGCAGGCTCGATGACCTTAAGGAGGAAATAAGACTCATTACCAGGTTCCTTCCTAAAAAAAAAAAAAAGGAACATCACCACAGTGTTAAATTCCTCCAGGGGCAGTTGCGATCCACGGGGGGATCTATGGAAACTGTGAGTGAGGGAACAACATCTCTCCTGTTCAATACCATCCCTGAGATCTGCCACTGTTTACTTTTCTAATCCATTAATCATACAGGGGGTTCAGCAGTTTAACACGTGACCCGACACTCACCTCAGCACAAATACATGCACACACTTGCTCTACACATTTGGACTGAATCAACCAGAAGGAGAAGAAGGTTTTTTTCATCATTTAATCTCTCAGCAAGCCCTAAAATTACAAGGACTCAGTGTTCTACCTGCAAACAGCATTTAGACCATCATAAACCTTGAAACACTGAATCCATGGAAGGTGATTGACATACTACTTTGATTATGACCGGTTTCCATAGTGAAAACCCTAAACAAGTACCATACTTAATTGGTGTAGCCCTAATGTATGAATGAGGTTTGATGTAAATGGTTAGAGATGACCAAATGGCATCAATATCCAATGTTCTTTCTCACTAATGAGCAGATTAGATTAGCTTTATCCAGTCACATCTGACTATAATGCAATCATAAAATCTTCTTTTCTGAAAACAGGTGGAAAAATCTGCCAGTGAAGCAGAATATTAAAATTGAATTTCCTTCTTTGTTTTCATACAAAACGAAATAGGCACGTTGCTGCAAAAGCATCACAAAAAAATGCATGAAACAAATGAAATAGCTTGAAACGTTTTTTACTGCAGTGGCATATTCTTAAAATGATTTTAAGAAATCATTTAAGAATTTTAATTACAAATACAAATGATTTGATAATGAGGGTTTTTTTACACACTGAACTTTCTGATACTACAACTGGGATAAAAAAGTATTCAATCTTGAACAGTCAAGTCAATTAAGTCGGCAAAAACTGTAATAATAAAATTATTCATCTCCCCAAAGGACTATTTATTACATAATTGTACATACTTTAAAGGATTGTTTCACCCAGATGATTTTGATCTGGGTAAGAAGATCAGCTTTATTCATTCATTTATGAGATATCTGTCTCTGTTATTTCTATCAGAGTAGTGGAATTTGTGGTGCTCACAGAATTGGAAAAATGACATTAAATAAATTGAACGATAATATATCTCTCCAAAGAGACAGCCCTTTGGCCCCAAGCACTCCACAAAGGGCCACAATGTAGCGGTGTGTTTGTTCTAATGTGTTTGGGAATATTCTGCACTAAAGTAGATGTATATGTTATGTAATGTATTTGTTTTTTTTGGTTACACCACTTAGACATTTTTGCCATAATCCTCTAATATATTCTCTCAAAATGGATTAAAAACAGAAATTTGATGCTGGGTCCCCCCAAAACACAGGGATGAAGGGGGTCCCCCCCCAAAATTAAGGGATATATATATACATATATATGAACCATCCCTTTAAGCAGGCAATATACTGTACAGGTACATCGAATGAAATGTGTCTCATCAATATTTATATTGCGTCAAGGATCATATCACTTACTTCTACAAATAAAAAGGAGATTTTCAGTGGGTTTACAAATCACTCCATTCCTATAACAGTGATCTCATCAGTAGAACACTGCTCATCACTGGCAAAAGAAACATTTGGACACTGTCTCATACTCCATCTCCTTCACAGAACTGTTTGTTCTTCTGCTCTCTTGTTGATTCCTAATTCGTACTGTAGGTCTATTACAGGGTCACTGTTTCCCAGCAACAACTCGTTCTGCATCTCGAGCTGTGCCTGTAAGCCGACAGTGCGTCTGACAGGAAGACAGTGCGGACTAATGAGAGTGGATGCATGGGTGAGCATCACCTGGGGCCAGCCAAGTTAATCATTTCCATTCAGGGCAGCCAGACCTTTGTACACAGGCGATGGCTAATAAACTCTCAGTGGGAGGCATTTTCACTTTATCAATGACTTTCAGAGCCAGTCTCAACTGAGAGGGGGGTGTTTGTTGGTACAACACACACATTATTAAATGCCTTTGGCCTTTTGGAGGGGACAAAGAGATCCACAGTGGCGGCGATGTCTGGCTGGCACTCTCCCATCTGAGGTCATTTTCTGAATTCTCCTCATATTGAACTGGCTAACTCTCCAGGCCTCGCAGAGAAAACAGGACTGAGCCATCCACCAGTTACTCAGTCAGGTTTATACAGCCATGACACGGATCAGCGACTTGCAAGAAAATGTCCATTTCTTTCTCTTCTCCTGCGGTGCACCGGCCGCACTCTCGAGATGTGGACGGGCCTGCACTTTCCCAAAGACTTTTCCCCATCGCACCCCTAATTAAGTAGGAACTTTCCGTGCTCATAAACGCCAATGCGACCATCAAAAGGAGGAATGCTCGGAAACAGAGAGGAAAAGCTCCAGGAATCACAATCTTCAGGCTGACGGAAGCCTCACGGATTACTATTTACAGTGTCACAGGCCTGGGAAGCCAGGGAGGAGTGGAAAACTGAAATGAGTTTGGAGTGATGGAATATTTCGTAGAATGTCTGGCCAGACCGCTGGTGGGTGGTGACATATAGCAGTTACGCTTAAACATTGCATATTATAACTTACAGCTACCACAAAACAGCCATAAATTTTCATAAAGGGGCTCTCTGGACTTCTGAGCAACAAGGCGGGACACGCAGAGAAGAGTTGGTTGATGCATGACAGGAAGACGAATTGCAAAGGGTCTCAGCCTAGAGCTCACAAGCCAAGAACCAAAAAGATTTCCATCCTCTGTGCATTTTTAAAATTACATTATTACATTACATTATTATTTTATTACATCTAATACAAGATTAAATATTTGTATAGACTTGCACTATTAAACCCACACTGATTTATCACCGTAACCCTGCAGTTCCCCTCAGCTCTACAGAGCATTTAAGCATCTTTCAGCTTGTTTTTTTGTTATGGCAGTGGACCAACATTTTTACGGTTTTGTACCATCAACCTCACACCCAGCCACAACTTTTTTTATTTTTAGGCAAAGACGCTCTGATAAACCCACTGTACACAACCTGACCAACACCAAACACCAGTTAGTTGGCAATTAGCTGATGAACAAAAATAAATATATTAAAACCAAATCAAACAAACAAAAGAAGCCGGATATTGACCTATGGAGTGTTGGAGACCAAAGGAGAGTAAATATTGGACTTACAATTGCCAAGTTGCCTAAACCATGACTTTGATTGTGTTGCTCCGTGTCCAAGTGTGCTGTATCAACCTAAAAAATGATGATATGCCAGTTTTGTATACTTTTTTCTTGTTTTACTTTGTACTTGGGTTATTATAGTAGAGTTTTTGGACTTAAAGGAATGCAGGGGAATGCAGAGTGGAGGAAAGTCATTTGGAACAGGTACAAACACTTCTGCCTTTAAACATGTCGAATGATGCATTGCTGTAGCGTTGACATAATCTTGTGCAAGGGCATCTCATCAGTACTCAGGGGCCATCCACATTTTCAAAGCTGGGCCAGCAATTTAACCCAGACCTTATTCAAATATTGATTCTTATTATTTAATATCGTGCAACACAAAACAGAGCGTATGTACTCTGAAAAGAACCACTCTGGTCTTAAACATAGTCTAATGGAACAATTGCTTTGGCCTTCAGAAGCTATGATAAATATCCTTTTGGAAAATGAGAAACACAGAATCCATTGTGAGTGGAAGTGAAATGGTTCTTGCAGCCAGGCTCGGAGAAAATAAATTCAGCGCTGGCGTTAAATTCAATAGTTCTTCCAGTGAAAAATTGAAGCAGCAAAGCCTGTTTGAAGAAGTCCAAAAAATATTTAAGCCTATATTCAATAAAATCTGACAGAAAGCATTGTTTCTGTCAGTTACTTTTATAGTATAACATATTTATACATGTCTGACTAAGCTCTGTGTTTCCCAAGTTTAAGTTTAAGTTTAAGTTTTTTTGAACGGTTTGGGTAAGCTGTATGTTTTAAGAAATGCAAATCATTTAAATTTATATTATGGACATTACATTGTTCGCTGCTTCTCCCAGAGTGAAATGACAAGATTTTTTTTACCAGGCTCATGTCTCTGTGTAAGTATAGTACTAGAGCCAGGAGGTGATTAGAGCAGCTTAGCCTAAAGACTGAGTAGCAGGAACAGCAAGTCTGTCTCTCTTACTTTCAAAAATCCACTTAACACTGCTTCTTAAGCTCACTAATTAACATGTATCTTATTTATTTAATCCCTCCACAAACAGCAATGTAAAAGAGACAAGTTACTGTATGAAGAAAGGCTAGCTATTCCCCCACATTTACAGTCTTTATGCTAAGCTAGGCAATAAGCCTAGTTTAGCATGAAGCTAAACTTTTAACTATCGTAATGAGAGCAAATACTTGTATTTCCCAAATATCAAACCATTTCTCCAACAGTTTATCATTTCCATGTATAGCCATTAGCCACTGGTTGTCTTAGCAGTGTTGCTGGTTACTACAGGTCTCCTCTCTTAAATGCTCTTATGTGTATTAGAAGCGCATTAGTGGCAGGCCATGGTACAGAACAGATTAGCCCTGCGTTGCTGACAGCACCTGCATCTAGCCAAGTACATCACTTCATTAACCATATGTATGTGCAATGTATACAGTATAATCCTTGCTAACGTCATTAACCTACTATACCTTCGGGGGAGGTGGGGGGGGGTGGGGGATGTGTTTGAGAGAAGGTAATACATAAGGCTACTGTCATCTTTTTGAATGAGTAGTGGAAATATATTTTAAATAACACTATTTTATGTGTGTGATTAAATTCCTCACTTAAAGTCAAATAAAAGCTTTCTTCAAACCTATTTATGGATATTTTATATTGTTTGGCATCATCATAATCTCATCTGGATCTCATATGCTTCCTGACATGAGTCATCTCAGGATACAGTGTGAGCCTTCACTGACACTCCCGGCCTGTTATTAACGACATCCAAGCGGGCCTCCGTATATGTTGCATAGTATAAATTACTGTTTTTAGTTTACATTATTGGGCATTTACAGTACACCTGAGGTGTTGTTACTCTGACAGTTAAATGGTTTAACTGGCAGTTGTTTATGGCTGTGTAGGTGAGAAATAGAGGTGGAACTGCTGAAATATGTGCAGAGCTGATGTAATAGCAAAGCAGGTTCAAGCTTGCACAACATTTTACAGCGCAGGAAGGTAAGTAAATAAGTCCATCTGTTCCCTTAAATCATCTTTAATATTCTTCCTGTGAGCCGTAAAGACAGGTAACAAAGGAGTGGCCCTCTATTGTACAGCAACATACTGAACTGGCAGCGTGCGAAGGCTGAAAAATCACCAGGGCTCAGGGTTCACGCATGACCTCTCAAATATGCACTTGACCTGACTTTAACATCTCACCATTTCCGTCACTTTTGCATTTCCCCATTTGCCTTCATTCAGCAGCCCTTTCATTAACATTCCTTGGATTTTTTGACGCGAGTTGGAAACATTTGCCGAGGCAGACAGGAACATACTCATATGGCCGACATACGGACAACAGTGCAGACGTGATTTCCTAAGGTGAATATGGTCCTCCGCTTCTCGCCACTTAGTGTTTTACTCCCATGTGTGAGTCTACTCTGCTCTGTAGCACATTCGTCTGTACCCCATCTTGTCACTAACAATTACAGAAATGCACTTTGAGGTATTGCAGGTGGGAGAGGACTGTTGGACAGATGTGACCCTGTCTTAAGGGGACATTGTGTCATGCCAAATAATAAAAAACTTTCCCCAGTTACTCTTAGTGGTATGCAGATAGTTTTGCCAGGTTTTGAGATACCGGCCACTGAGATTTCTACCACTACCCCTGTCACGGAGCTGAATGGAATTTCACTTTTGGTGCTTAGAGTTTGGAAACATTTGATTAACTGAACAGAGGATGTATTTCCAGAAAAGATGTTGCGGTTACTCCGGATGATCCACAGACCTCACTATGAACACGTTTCACTATTTTTGCTGTCAGAAGAAATGAGTCATTACATTTTATTTATGTAGCCTAAAATCACAAAGCAATTTGCCGAAAATGTCTTTATAATCTGTAAAACATAAGACACCTTATTTCCTTAGACACTCAATTTGGATATGGTGTCTTTGGATTTGGTCTAGTGACATTGAAAAACGTTGTTTGTGAAATTAAAAGTTGCTGTTGACTTTTCTGAATGTCATTTTTTAATGCTTAAAAAAACAAAAACTAAATTGTATTCACTGTCAACTGCAAATAAGAAAAACTATCTGTAAGTCAAGAGACTGTAGGGAATAAAAGGGCAATCTCTTTGAAATTACACAAACTAATCATTTAACATAAAACAGTGTAGCAATGCAGGCAGCTTTTATGGACATTACAGTGCGTAGTTGACATTGTTGTTGCTTTGATTACATACACATAGTAGCTGCTAGGTGTACATTCGGCACTGATCAAATCAGTGGTCTCCAATTTGTTACTAAGACACTGTTGGTACTTTCCATCTAAATTCACTCAACACATTTCAGTTTGATTTTATTTGAAGGTCCTCTGTAACATCTGATTGGAATATAACATGATATGTTGGTCATTATTGCATAAAATTCATTTGCACGATCAGATTTAATGTCAGTATACTTGTTTCGTGTTGAACCTCCTTCATGAAATCCTTTCTCTGTGGGAAAACATGTTTTTTCTCTCTTTTGGTGCACAAAACATTAAATGTTGCATTTTTAAAGGAAATTCAAGTCTGAGAAAAAGTCCTGCAATGATTTTATCTCAGTTATCTCAGCTTGGACTTTTAAACAGAAAAGCCCAACAGCTGAACGCTATTATCTTTGGGATTTCATTTCGCATGTGAGCTCATTCAGTTTTAGTTTCATTTCTTTCAAGCGGTCTGACTTTCGAATGCCAGTGCATAACAACAGGTTTCTGAGCGCTGTACAGTCTTGTCTGACAGGTGTGTAATTCAAGACAAACTCAAACCAACTTGATGTTAAATTGCCTCTATAAAAATTACAGCCTGGGTTTTCAGGTGTGTCAAAAGGTCAGACTTAGTCTACTATGTCTGGCATCTTTTAAATAAATTCTTCATGGTCTCTTAAACTTAGTAGTTTTTAAGTGCAGTTCACAAGTTCACAAACAGCATTCGATTTATTTCCTCCTGAAGACGTATTTGGCGTTTTTCTGTCCATCAGAAATGCCCTACTTACTCCTCTTGTAGCTAGTTGGCTACTTGCAAAATGTGTGTGTCTGCTCTTTGGTGCTGGGAAAATATAGTGTACTGGTTTTATCAGCTTCTCCATCAACTCTTAAGAGACTCTAAAGAAGCTAAATACTTAAATACTTTCACTTTTTACCAAACAAACAGCAAACAGACAAAGTTAGCTAGTCGCTAACTTTGCTTTTTGGTGCTGGGTAGATAAAGTACACTGGTTTTTATCAGCTTCTCCATCATCAACTAGCAGTTCTCCATCAACCCCTGAGACAAATACCTGCCTTTCAAGTAGCTAAATACTAAAGTACTTTTCAATTGTTACCAAACAAACAGCAGACAGACAAAGTTAGCTAGTAAAACTTTGTCTGTCTGCTTCATGGTGCTGGGTATATATAGTGCACTGGTTCTATCAGAGCTTTTAAGAGCTGCCTGTTGCAGTTGGAAATGAAGTTGATGAGAGCTGTGAGACTGAACCAAAACAATAAAGTCGTTTTGGGCCGTAAAACCAAGACGTGCGCTGGAAAAGGGGTAAAACGCTCTGTAGATTTGAGTGAAATTGTAGAGCCTCGGCCTACGACTGACACTTTTTACAATAAACACAGTCATTTGATTCATTGTTAATATAAAGAGTGTACCTCTTAAGATTTTATGACCATGTTTTATGCTAATCTCTACCCCTTGTAATATAATCGCAATTGCTGGGATAAAACTAACTTCTGATTAAGAGCTTGACCAACTACTACAAAATCTGTATCCAGCCAGAACTTAAAACAAACTTTTTACCATAATATTATTATTAAGCAGTGCTTTACTTTTTGTTATACGTTAGCCAGAGCTTTAGCACCATATGGCTTAGTGAAATCGATGCCAAATCACCAGAACCACCCACTTTCACTCTGTCCTCGGTTTGTGGCCACATTAAATGAGACGCTTAAGCCAGTGTACTCTCATTTGATACATCTGCCTTTTTCTCTTGACTCTGAACCAGAGAACACATCTCCATTTTCTGCTGCAGTACACTGTGAAAAATCACAGGTCATAATTTGGCTCATGTTACACCGTGCCATAAGGCTAAGCTCGGCGGATGTTTTTTCTCACACTTCTCGCAAGGCTGCTTAGCTGAAAAGCTTTTCTTGAATTTTCTTTGATTACTGTAGGCACGGCTCGCTTAGAATAAGCCAAAACATGATGGTGGTATGTCGAGCAAAGGACTGAGGCTTTGAGAGGAATGATGTATCTGTTTCTACCGAGGGCCCAAAGCAAGATGGAAGGAAGGAAGGAAAGAGCTTATGAGTTGTCAGAAACAGATAAAAAGTAATTTGACTCATGACAAATAGTCACTTATATTTTATAAAGCAGTGTTACTTTGAGCTTCATCTTACACACAGGCATGAAAACACACAGCTCACACATGGCAGCGCATAAATGCCCACAAAAGACACGCTCGCAGTCTGGGTCTTTTTTATTTACTCCTTTGGCAACACACGACAGGGACATGGGATATATTATGGTGGAAAATTCCTGGTCCTGGTTTCCTGCATTAATATGAACCAAATATAAATTGTCAGCTTCGATTTGGGCATTTACGTGAAAATGAAAAGGGAATTTAGTCAACTGCTATTGAGTCAGAGTACAGAACAGCACGATACGCTCATGAAAGGGTTTTTGCTTTCACTGGCTGTCCCAGTGGTTGTGACTGCTAGCGGTGTCACGCCTGCCAACACAAGGCTATGATTAAGCTAGTTCGTGTGGTAGCCGGCAACATTTCAAAAAAAAAAAAAAAAGGATGATTGACATAGCAGTGATTGAGCCTATAGACAGCACATGGGATTGCTGGGGTCATTTGAAGCATGACGCACTGTATATTTCGGGTTTTTTAAAGACGTTGGTGGAAAGGGATAACAGAGGAACTGAGTGGTGCTGCTATTTGCTATAATTGAACAGCTGACATTGGCCTTCTACAGAGGCTTAGACTTCCAACTGTGTGTTAGGTCTTTTTTAAAGATCGATATGAGATATCAACAAAGACTGAAAATATATAAGCTTTGTAAAAGTAGAATTTATGGCAGAGCTGTTGTATTGGATTGCATTAGATTACAGAGTGTTCCTAATAAAGTGTTCAGTGAATGTCTAACATAGCGTTAGTTCAGTCAAAGCACTAAAGTCATTAAAGCACTACAGCACTAAGATCATTAGCTGATTGGCATCAGCTGTTTCACTCAAGCTTCACAATCACTGGCTTATTCACCAGCTGTACAGTATGTCTATCAACTGACTAGTCATGTCCAATCTTATTCATGCATGTGCACAGCATGCGTACAACTTGGCAGTTCTATTTATTACTCTGCTGATAGACTCTTGCCAATGCTGAGGCTTATCAGCTAAGGCTTTTTGGTAATGCTGAAATTGTATGTTAAGAATTGATGTCATCTTAAAAGTATGTCATAATACTGTATGATGAAATGTTTCTACCTCACACTGGGGCTGACGCTGACCAACACTTTCCACAAAATGCTCGCTGGAATTTTACTGTGATAGAATAATTCCAACAGGTTACGTTAGCACAGTCGTCATGGGTCTGAGAGTGTCTCCAGAACATAATAAAGTATATGGAAATTAGAGCGGAGACCAGGGACTTCATGATCTAATGTCTGTCTGTGATGAGCTGGAAGCTGAATGTGGATGTGATGCCTCAAGGACAGCTCGCATCTGTAGAATCTTAAATCCTACATATCCCATTTATGCAGGAGCACCAGGGAGAGAGACATTATCCCTGATCTGCACTTCACGGTCATAGTGATCTCTGGTTTAATCTGTGTGTGTTTTTGTTGCTGTGTCACTGTGTCAGATTCTTCTAGGTTGTTGAAACTCCTCTAATAATAGCTGAATAAAACCTGAACCTGCACATTACTCCAGTGAGATGTCTGCTTTCTGACATAAGGGAGTTATAATGAACTGACACATAGGAGAGTAAGGAAAAAGTCTTTCCGATTATCTAAGAACAAAGTGTCATACAAGGCCTTCAGAGGCCCAGAGCTGGTTGGAGAAAGTGATGACAAGTAGAGACAAGACAACACAAGGTTCCTCACAGCCTGCTAAGTGGATCAGGGTCCATTTCCCCCTGGGTAAGATTAGTCATCTTGGGAAATGAGCACAAGTCGGTATTAGCACAGTGACACAGCTCCTCTCCCCTGACGTATATGAAACACAGGCTGGAGCTCCATGGCTTCAGCTAAAATGGACCTGGATTAAGTAAATTTGAAATGCTTGTTGATAACTTAGTGATTTAAATGCCAGAAACAAATTAAATCTGCTGTTTGTAACTAGGAAAAATATTGCAAAACCAGGATACACTGACTTTTTGTTGATTTCCACTCCATGCACATAAAGTTATTTTGTCCGACTGTCTTCGACCAAAGTGGACCAATAATAACTGGAATCATCATCAAGATTCTTCCTGGAATATCTTTCGTTTCCTGTTTGTGCTGCTTGTGTTTCCTCTCAGGAGGAAACATAGCAACAGGTTTACCAGCTAAACATCTTAGCCTGTAAAAGCAGCTTTCAGTGAAAAGCAGCTGTCAATAAAGCTGCTTTATGTGCATAATATTATAAGTTATGATTTTAAAATGCAATAGATCAAATTTATTATTGATGATTTAATATATGCTATGTCAGCATAAAGTGGGACAGTTTGGGTGAAACATGGAGATCTGGTGTAAACATCACAAAGACAATAAGTTAGCAAGGACCAACCAACCTGAAACAAAGAGATACCCATAAAAAGACCCCTTCTCATAAAATCACAACCCAACATGAACTAGTAGAGTTCACAGGAAAGGAAAGCAAGACAAGAAAAGTAAATTCTGTTTATTAAACAGAAATGAGTCTTGCTTATTGGTAAGATTGGCTCCCAATGCTAGGATAAAAAAAAACCCAAAACAAAACAGCAAAATAAATAGAGTTTGAGATTGCAAAGAAGAAATCAGAAGATTTGTGGTTACTAAACTGTTCTGATCAGAATGTTTGAATATGTGTTACAAGTACCTCAAAAGAAAACACTTTAAGAAGAGAATAGAGTCTCCTTACAACATAAAAGTATATGTACAATACGTAGTTTAAACTATTACATAAGCTAAAAATAGCAAAAATGAAATAATCTGTAAATTTGTCCCTTAAGTGAACTGTTAAGCCAGAACTGGAACCAGAGGAAACAGTAGTCAAGTCTTGGCGATACAGTTCATACATGTACTGTATGTACTAAGGTTTCCATCTGTTTCTATTATTGCAGATTTTTATTAATATTGACAACTTGCTACAGAGAGCGGAACTGAATACAACGTTTTTGACAGCAGTGCTCTTGGAAGACATGCAACTGAAAGTAGTGGCTGTAAATGTTGAGTTGCATGAGTCAGTCAGTATCATTTTTCTCCCTGGTTTCCCATTAGCAATAATATTGTTTCAGCAGCGACAAACCTCTCAAGTATTGTTTGTTTTTTTAGCTGTAAAAATGCGCATGAAATGTTTGTTCAAAGTCCCTCAGGTTCATTTTTCCAAATGACGGATTTATTGCAAACTGCAAGTCGTTACCCAGCCAAGGCTGAAATCAAGCTAAAGACGCTTAAGCTATCTCTGCCAAAAACAGTGTTTGTATCAAGTAAACAGCCTTTCTTCTCTGTGAAAGGGTAAAAGATACTCAACTTTGACATGAGAAGGAAACAAAGACTGGTCACAAAGAAATTCCCAGTGGGGCTCTGATTACAAAAAGATGCTTCTCATTTTTAAAGATTAGTCACTAAATACAAACTGTGCTTGAGCGACAAACATTTTTCTTGACCTTGAAAACAGAAAAAACGATTTACTAGCTGTCAACTACATTGATGCATTCGTGCTTCAAACTGGTTTGTATAAAGTTGTATCTAAATATGTCTAAAGCCAAAAGTGTTGTGTGAAAGGCAAAAGACTGATGCCTTTTGTCTTTTGTCTTTCGTAACTGAGCAAAATCAATCCATTGATGAAGACCATAAGAGTTTGTTGAAAGGCCTGTATAAGCACCATTTTGAGGTCGACATTTTGTGGTTGTAAGTTAACTGTCCTGACAACTGTTGGATGGAATGCCATTCGGTACATACATTTGTGTCAACATCAGGATGAATTTAGCATTCATGCTGAAATGAAAACTGTAGTTTGTTGTGGATAACTTGACAAATTTGTTATGTTTTCCCCTTGATCCAGTTTATTTTCACACAGAAAAATATTCAGGTCAACCAAAAGGCATTTCTTAAAGCCATGTGACATCCATTCTTCTTACTGGTCAGATATATCTGAAGCACTAGTGAGAATGTAAACAGAGGACGGAGGTCTCTAAGAAGGCAGTATTTGCCCCCAAATATCAATCAAGGAAACTTGGTTACAACCCTCTAAAGTAGCTTGCTTTAAAGAGAGCTCATCATTATAAAAGAATCAGGATACACTGTTGACAATACAATGTTTCTACTCCAGGGTTAAGGTTAGGGTGGAGTTAGAAAAAAGTAGTATATGGTAGGATTAGGGGGTTAGGATTGGGGTTTGAAATAAATACTATATGGTAGGGTTAGGGGATTAGTGTTTAGGTTAGGGTTCGGTTATTTGCATCCCAATATTCAAAGTGCACCTGGTTACTTGAGTCATTTAGTTCAAACTTGTAGAGTACGTCTTACAGTGGGTCAGATTGAAGTTGGTTCATGGCTTCCTTCTAAAAGGTTCAGAGTCCAATCCAACCAGACCTAAACAACACAGGTTTGAAAACGCCAGTAGTCTTACTTCCACTCGCATGGATACAATATGTGTATGTTTGAGTTCATGTACTCCTCTGTCCATTATACACACTGCTCTTCTCCTACACAGCAGAGTTGTCTTGTGCCTTAAGAGCAAACACATGGATCCTATATGCAGCTCTCTGTTTTGACACTGTGTATAGTGGAACTACAAACACAGTTTTTTTAGGTTTGGCACCGTTTCACCCAACATGGAAGTGAGAAACTGACAGCCGGAGGAGTATAAGAGGGCCATGCATGATGTTAAGAAGAGAGGAGCTCTTCACCAGCCTTTGACAGAAAATGTTGGAGGGGGCTGTTGTGAAAATGATCAAGGAGCCTTTTGTTGCCTTACACTGGAAGGTCCTTGTCCCTTCGCCTGTGAATATCCTCAGCGCCGAGCTCACAGCACGTGTCAGTGTAGCGCTACCAGTGTGAGGGAAATGCACAGAGAAGGTCAAATAGGCAGCTTGCAAAGAACCACAGAGTTTGTTCACAGACAGCCTACAGAAAAGATTCCACATCAGCGACCATATGTAATTAACTGTTTTAGGTAGGTAGCAATAAAACTGTATTTGTCCGTTTTCTTGAATTCCTCCCTCCAGCCACTGAGACTGTCTCTATCATGCAGGCTTGACCCAGGGGTTGCCAATTTGTGTTTGTGTCTTTGTCTGCAGCTCTAGTACAGGCTTTGTGGTTTTGGCGAGGAGAAAAAGGAGGAGGACAGCGTTGTGGCGGCAGAAAGGGGGGATGGAGAGGGATGTGGAGGAGAGACAGGACAAAGAGACAGGAGGAGAGGATAGAGGTGGAGAGGATGATGTATTTCAACATAACAAGCCATAAACAGCTGAGGTGAAGAGTTCATGCCAGTGGAAGGAAGTGTGTATAATTTTATGTTCAAAAGAATAGATAAATACTACAATAGAGCCCTGGCAACGACTTAGGGAGATAAACAAAGCTCTCTTCTACTGTCATATGAAAACTGGATGTTTTTATGGCTATGAAAAGACATTCACAGACTGTATAATACTTGCTCAATAACCAGTGCATAATTTAAATTCTTCATCCTTTCATTTAATGCACTCCAGTCCTTAGCCATTTTTTAAAAATGACATCTGCTATCACCGAAACTTTGCTGAGCCCAATTTACCCCGGTACCACGGTCATTTCACAGTCTGTCATTGTGCCTCGGGCCAGGCCTTTCTCACTGCCATCCCTGCGAGTCCAAATAAAGTTAGCCAATTTCTGGTTGCTGATGTCATCTCCACCATTTAAATGATTGCCCTATAATCAGCCCCCTTCTGCTCTGTGATTGGAGCGGCCGGTCCGATCTGGCCTCGCCGACTTCTGTGGCCCCGATGGCAGAGGAAGATGAAGGAACATATGGCATCCTTTAAAGTCAATCTCTCTTTCATTTGGACTTTTTTCAAAGTAAACCTCCTGAAATCAGATTTAAGCTACTAATAACAGTTTGATCCTGTGTTTTGGTGCCAGTGGATATATATTTCAGTTATTAGTTATTCTATACAGGTCATGGTGCTTGTTTAGGGACATGTGAGGTTTTTTGGGGGTGATTTCCTCTTACATTTTAATGGCTTTAATATGTGTGATAAATGTGCTGCATCCTCATTTTTTGGTGCCGACATTCACCATTTAATGCATTTAAATCTGCAGCATGTGTGAATACTGCGTTACATACATACCTGCACAAGTAGGTAGCAGGAAACAAGAAAGTCTCATGAGATAGAGATCAGGTTTTAAAGTAATGAGGAAAAGTTATTCAATCATGCAGGGTTGAACTCTGCAACCTGATCTCTCTGCTTTCTACCCTACAATGTTCTTCTTATGAAAAGACACCAATTAAAGCTCTCCAGGAAAAATTGCCCATTTTGTTTCCTCTTTTAAGAGCTGCTGAAGTGGCTGAAATTGGATGGGTTAGCATTGAATAGTACATTCTATATGGAAATTGGAACATCTTCAGAGAGAATTACAATTACTCTCTCAAATATATCCACAGGGGTGCCCAAATAAAATGTAATATGGCTTGCACAACATATTCTGCAACCTGTCATTAAGAGCTACCACTCCCTCTGTTTAACAACTGCTCCTGATTAAAAAAACAAGCCTCTGATGTAAGTGGGGTCCACCAGAAGACCTCAGCAACAAAAAAGAGAAGGAAACATAATGTTATGAAATGCCAAGGGCCTGGCATGTGAGGGGCCGTTGCTGACAAAGAGTGACCTGAGAAGTCAAGAGCCTCTCACAGAGCCAGATGATTGGCCTGCCCCTGACCTCGCACCAGGCCTGTCACTCCAGTGAACATCAGCTGTCAGCCTATGGAGGGGACTGAAAGAACACAACAGACCAGTCGGTATTCCAGCTTACGAAATCAAGAGCAAGAATCTACAGTTAACAGGAATATTCTGTAATATCCTGTTATATATACATTTTTACTATCCAGTGCTTACAAAAATGTGATGGCTTTTAATCACTGTTATTTAATGAAGTGGTTTCCAACCTTTGGCTCAGGACCTTTAAAGGGGTAATAAGAAATAGATGGGTAACTAGTTCATTAAAAAGGGCAAGATAGAAGCTTCCTCTTTCTTTATTGTAAAACTCTGTATATTATCAACACTTCTGGATTAGATTCCATCAACTGCTCGTAAATCAATTTTAAAGATTTCCTGAAAATCTTAGTAACTACTGGCTACTGTCAAACTTGTGACTGACTAAACCAAGTTGTATCATTATAACTTAAGAAACTCTTAGCTAGCTACACCTTAAGCTGGGCAACAACTGCATCAATGTTCAATCAAAAGCAGTCAACGATGTAAACAGCATAGCATTATGAGCTTAAATGTAGCTTATAGAAATAACCACATTTTACTGTTGTATTAAAGTGAAAACTGATAATTGTCTGTAAATGTAGCTGTAGTACTATGAGTGAATGTGAAGGTACATATTGCTTTAATTTGGATATGCATACATGGAGAATATTGTCATGGCATCTTGAAATTTTAGTTATCATTATTAAACTGCATTTTCTGCTTTCTGATCAGATGTGTGGACCATATCCCATTACTCTTATATATTTCAATCCTAGTTACTTCAGTTAGCTGACAAAATGACCTGGTAGCCTGTGTAAATATTTAGTAACAAATAGAGTAATCCCTAAGTACAGATTGAATTAATTTGCAAGGTGAAAACTGTTTTAAATTAGTGATGTATAAACAAATGTCTTGTGCAACTGGCTAAGAATCCTTGAAGAGAAAAAAATCACTGCTTTCTTGAACTGCTCACAACTCCACACTGAGACCATAATGTGTGATTACGGGCCTTGAGAAGACCCTTTATTTTAAGAGGTCACAAAGGTCAAAAAGGTTGGGAATAACTGTTTCGAGCATGTGGTTCAGGTTATGTTTCAGTATAATTGTGGTGGTAGCACACAATGTAGCTGGACTGGTTGCGTTTTGACAGATGATACAATCAGTTGATGCACAAGGAGGAGATGGGCTTGATGTTTGTGTCTTTTGCGTTGAACATATCACTATGACAAGCAATAGCAACTATGACAGAATAGACAAGAGACACACACACAAAAGTCAGAGAAGAGCAGATGTCAGCCACTACAACAATACTTTACTTACTTCCAAGGAAGTGCCAATACACCAAAACAGACATCTCAATTATTGTATCACTAATAGATAAGTATCACTTCAGGGTTTCCCCCCAGGCGGTTTGTTAGCGGAAGTTGGAAGTGCAATCTGCTTAGTGGACATTTATCAGACTGATCCAGACATGATCACTGCTTAAACAATCACATCCCTCATCAAATGCATGGCTTTTGCTGTGAGATGTAACATCATGACTCCTTTTCCCTGAATCTCAATAATAAAGTAATATTAAATTTCATAAAAATGGTATAAGGGCTGTTTATTTCAAGTGAGACAGGCTGAACCCCTGTATTTTGTTGAATAACTGGATAAAAGAAAGATTAACTGGGATATTTCATTAGCTAACTGACTAAGGACAACTGCCCAGGACCCTCAAACCTTCAGGGCCCCTGTTTCATAGAAAGACTCTGCTTCAAAAACACTTTTAATACCTTTATTATGTAAGCATATACTGTGTATATTCCTATTCATATCAAGGCCACTGAAAATATCCTTGGTTGGAACATTGCTGGATTAACTTTTAGTGACCACACAGTTTAACTGGACACATATGACAGTGTTTGTTTGCTCTACTAAATGAATGTGCCTGTATTAGATTGCCTCAGCTATGACATTAAGAGGTAATTGAGATTAATACTGACTCACGATGAATCACTCGCAACAACTCCTCTTCTTGTCTTCTAATATTAAACAGTACAATGTTTACTTTCAATTAGACTTCAAAAGAGACATCTGCCTGAGGAGACTGAATGCCCTCTTGGAAGAAATATGGAGAAATTCTTGTTCTACTGTAGCTGCAGGTTATAGAAACCATCTGTCACTGAGGCTTGTTAAAAAAGAGAGTTCAGGAGGGGATGGAACCTTTTCAGTCCTGGATTTAACTCCAAGGCATAATAAGTGTGATAGTGCAAGGGCACATGTGCAGTCTTCATTTTCACATTCCACACCTTAGCGTCGGAAAGAGTCTGTCAGTGGCAGTAAAAGCAATGAGATCTGCGTTTCACTAATGTAGAATATAAGAAACGTGACATACAGTTTACACCCCCCCCCCCCCTTCAACCTCCTGGTGTCTGGTCCCACCATGTATTCTATGATGTGGCATTACTGTCCCCTGCTGGTGTAGTTTAGAAATGCATGCTTTCATATCCTGCCTGCTTCTTTATTGTATCATTTCCTTTTATTTCTTCCAGTCATTTTTATGTTGTGGCTTGCAAATGACTCAAAGCCAATAAAAGGAAGAGTGCAGGTCGTTTAAAAGGCTTGCTTCCTGCTCGTATGCCAGATTAATTTTGGAGGTGAAATCTAATGTATTCATTTACTATGCTCAACTTCACCTTAAATGGCGTTTAATATGTCTCCAGACCAAACATGGTGGATGTATGACAGTTTTCTCTCCTCCAACCAGACTTGAAACATGTTAAAAGATGTAGAAGAAAGATTGTATGTTTTGGAGCCACTAGGTGGCAGCAGTGAAGTGTCATTTCACAGGCAAACTGGCAACTCATGAACACATTGTTTGTCCTCCTCTATTTCATCTTTGCCTTGGGGACTCAGACACAGACACAGACACAGACACAGACACAGACACAGACACAGACACAGACACACACCTTTTTGCCCATTTGTTTGTTTATGGTAAAATACAGGTTACCACTAAGGCACATAAGTGTCCTGACAGGTGGATTTGACATATTTAGTAAGGGATCACCAGTGTTTGGACAAAAGGGTAACCAAAGTCCACGCAACACCTGAGTCCATCAACAAGTGTCAGCGCGGCAATGTGAGGATTTGTTATTCGTCCCGCAGAGCCTGGTAAAGAGAAAAAAACCTTACATACAAATCTTGTTGCATGCTGTTCCTCAGGTCCATACTAAGTTATATTTTCTTGTTATGATATTTTTGACAAGCTGTCAGCCTGACCCACTGCTGTAAGTACGGTAAGAGCTAATTCCCTGAACGATAATAAAAAGGAGCAGCAGTATATCTAGTGACTGATATTTACTTTAATGCTTGATATATACTTATATGACCATCCTGGTCTCAATCTTCATGCTTGTCCCTCAAGGCTCTGTTTATTATATGTCAAAAGGTCACACACATGACCATTTTTCTAATAAGTTTACAGTACACACAGCATCAATACTGATGACTTCCTTCCTCACCCTGTCCTAAACTTTCCCCACATATCACACGGGAAGGGACTTGTATGATGAAATTGCCTGTTCCATCAAAAAGCAATTTGCTCTAATGAAAAAAGATTATAGATACGGGCAATGAAATTGGTAATGCATTTCAATTACTGGAGTGACGGGCTTGATAAGTGTGTGTCTGGATTGCCAAGTGAGCGGGAGATGAGATCTGAGCTTGGGGCTATTCTTCTTCAAATTCATACATTCAAATGGCGAGGTAGCCTTTTGACCTCTTGTGAGAGTGGCAGATAGATGCATGGGAGGAAGTATGCATGGACTAAATTCCCGGCTAAAGTGATGGCATTGTGATATTTTTCAACCCCTGAAACTAATTTGCTGTGTGAATCATGACCTGACAGATTTGCTGGCTGTCATTTGGCTAAATCAAACAATATTTACTTCAGGAGCGTACAGTTGAGTGTTTGATTTTCCTGGGAAGGCTTTTGGCAGACGCACAGTACATCCTGTAATAACTTGCAACACGAAATCCTCTTCAATTATTTAGAGCCTTTTCAGTTTTCTTATGAATCCATACATGGACAAAGAATACAAAGAAGACTGAATCTTTTATATCACATCTCTAACTGTCTTTTGCAATCCTTACTTTCAAGGAAAAGGACAAGGGGAAAAGCTAATGAGATCCTGGAAGGATGTAGGGTTTGGTTTTGTCAAAGCAGTACTGACTCTAGATCCAGGAGACCCCCCTTCATTGCTTCATTCCAAAAGAGTCCAAAACAAACTATCTAATTAGTGTTCTGATGTTTCCATTCCACTCCTCTCATTTCAGCCCTCCACTCCTCTCTTGTGGTACCATTACAGAGTCGCAGTCACGCTGTTTAGTGTATACCCAGTATCCCAATCTGACCAGAGCTTCGGTGCCGCTGAGAGAAAAAATCCTGATGACACTGTCGCCACAGAAGCGTGTGTAATTTGTCATTTCTCTGTTTTGGCATAAATTGCTCAACAGTGGAAAACTGTGATACAAAAAAGGCAATGTTTAGCAGATGTAGTGTGTTTGTGTAAGCTTAGATTTGTCCGGACACACTGGGTGCAGCCACATCATGCCAGGCTGGGAGTCTGATGCCAGGAATGGCCAGAACGGAGAGCGGGTTTGTCTCATAAAGCCACCCTTTTCACGCATACTAAAAGCTATTTAGGGATGCTGCAAATGCTGACCGCTTAAAAGCTTCATCCCCATGCCATGTGTCATCCAGCCCATAAAATAATTGGCTACTCAGTCACTGTTGTGTCTTCTCCATCAGTGGGCCACTTAAAAGCACAGAGGATATGTTTGCAGAAGACCAACACCCGTAGCTCCCCCTTCTCCTCCATTTACCATCCACTGAGCCAGTGGCAGATATCACACAGCTGCTTGATGACTCAAGTCAAGCAGACTTGGTTTAGATTATGCCTCAGTTTGACAGATGCCAAAGCCATAAAATATAAGAAGCAAATGTCAGAAGTGCAATAGTGTTGATCCTGCCTGAGGAAAAATGCCAAAGCCTGGAACACATTGCAATCCAGAGTAGCTGCTGATCCAAACCCTTTCAGCATTCCTCCTATTGCCTGTATTTGTGTGCATATTGAGTATATTAAATTCTGTCACTTTTTTTGCATTTCGCTGCTCTTATCACTGATTATGAAAAAAATAAAACTTTGCAGACTTTTCCTTTACAACTATCATCAAGTCAAACTTTCAACGTGTCCAATTCTTTGGACTATGACCAAACATCTAAGAAACGAATGACAGTCGCATCAGCAGTACTGTGTATTTCATTATTTATCATGCTAACATGGTCATATAAGATGGTGAGCACGGTAAACATTACCTGCTAAACATGAGCGTGTTAGCATGTAGCTCAAAGCACTAGAAGAGTTTTTTTTGTTGGTCCAAAAACAGCTTCAGAAAAAAGGTACTAGACATTTAAAGGTTCAATATGTATTGAATATCTGTTACATCCAATAATAAGACCCATAAAATATAAGCCATTTTCATTATGATGAAATTGAGAAATATGTGAACTTTGATCCGATCGATGTGGTTCAAGAGACACTTAAACTGCTGGCACGCTGCCATCTTGGACAACTTTTGGACAACCATTGATTCCCAAAGACATCAAAATAATGGTGCATGTGATCCGGTTATGATACAGCTTCACACTGGCCTAAATTGTCCAGGATGGCTTCTGTGATTTCTCTTAGCTTTCCTGTCACAAGTATGTGTCGGTAAATCCTTCCCCTGAGACGCAGCTTGTTGAAGTACCGTGTCCTCCATTACACTCGCAGTCATTTCGTAATCTTGCAAGCAACTCCCGCAGGCATCTCCCATGATAGCTATTCTCTGAGGTCAAGGAAACAGCTACTCTTTTAAAAGTTTCCACCAGTTAGCTCATGGTGTGCGACCTTGTAAAAACAGACATTTCATCAGTATCATGTATGGAATTTAAAGGGGAAAATTATACGAGTGAAAGCAGAAAGCATACTATTTAGTAAAATGGAAGCAGCAGGCAATGGAAGATCAGTTGACAAGGGACTTGTGTCACAACTGGAGCATGACATATAGGGAAAAAACACAGCACTTTAATTTTTAACAGCTCTGAGTGTGTGCATAGTCTTTAATGAGCTGTTAATGAAATAACCTAAGAGGAAGGTAATAGAAAAAACATTGCATTTTTAGTTCTGCTTGTCTTCCTTTTCCCCTGCCTGCTACGCCTCAAAGCTTCTGATTTTAATGTGTGGGACATGCTTCTTCTCTGCAGTCACCAACTGGAGTGAGAGTCCACCACTTTTCATGTCATCTACTGGCTCGAAAACTGAGGTTTTTGGTTGGCAGGCTTGAGACCCGAAGGAGTCTTTGATATCATGTCAGAGACCCCAGTCGGTCTTTCAGTTGGTGACATTGTAGTGGACTGAGAATCTCTCTAGGGTCCGGAAAATTAAATCCCCCTGGGTGAAAAGAACAGCGAAGTTTTTGTCTTCCAGCCTCGCATCTTTGTGGCAGCAGCAGCAGCCGTCTGTCAGGCTGTCAGCTATATGAACTCATGGGAAACACCAGTGGAGGAACCAGTCAGAGTTCTAAGGCTCACATGGTGTGTTCACTTTCTGTGCTCATTGTGATTAAAGCCCTGATTTACTCAGGGGTTTAGTTTGTTTCAGTGTCTCCATTTAAGGGTTCAAGAAGTGGAAATAGAGAGACTGAAGCAATGATATGAGAAGACAGTGTTTCAGGGCTTTGTTGCTTTTAATTTGGCCTCATTTAAGCACCCATTAGGCATCAATAGCAATTACTGGTGCCAGTGCATTGTAACAGGTCAGACAGGTTTAAATCATAAAAGCACACTGCAGCATTACTAAAATGAACACAGTAATGGCAGATGATTTCTTACACAGAACAAATAATGACTTATCTCTGCAGACACACTAGTGTAAATGGTCAGCGCAATTATGGTGTCAGAGACCATGCACACTTTGACTTCTTTTAGTGAGATGAACTAGATTAATGTTTATTCCCATTATTATTATTAGTCACTGTGTGAATCAGTATTACAAAAGATCTAGCTGCAAAGGAGTCGTGAAGATTTTCAGTCATCATTACATTTGTGTCTAAAGTGTTAAAAGCTACAATAAGTAGGTGCACTCAGAGTGAGATATGCCTCCCATTTCAATAAAGAAGAGGGAGAGATATTTATTTCAGAAAATGTATCCAGTCTCTTTCACTGGATTCAACTGCGATTGAACATTGACACATAAAGTCGCTAGACAGTCCAGCCTGTCGGAGAGACGGAGCGGGATTGACTTCCCATTCGAGGGATATTGATTATATGCTTAAGAGTGCTTCAAACAAAGTGCCTGATGGATAATCTATCAGTGTCTGAAACCCCCAGGAATGATTGGCTAGGTGTGCAGAGGCATGTACAATATGCTGGGTTTGAACTCTCTTAATCTTTCATCTTTACAGTCATTTTTTGTGTGATTGAGATTTTTTATGAAAATGTGCACCTCTATCTCCCATTGCACAATTCATTGACTTGGCCGCAAAAGCACTGAGAGTTCTTGGAGAGAGATCAGGGAGGCAGTAAATGCGACCATTAGGAGGCTTTGATATTTCCTGTCCTGCCTGCTTTTCACTGCAGCATGCCAGTGAATTGTATTTGGTCCAATAGAGTCGATCACACCGTGGCTTGTGTCCACCTACAGAGGAGGTGTTTTCAGTCTTTTCAGTCTCTTGTGTGTCTGACACAACAGATAAGCTTTCAGTTTAATTAATACAGCTGTCTACACAGGCAGTGCAATGACTCATGTTTTATGTGCTGCTACCTGAAGCATATTTTATGTTGTAAGTCTATTTTCTTCTCATAATTACATTGATTGTGTGTTGGGCTCTGATCTTTCAATACTGTGCTTTGTACACATCCTGTGTAGACATTGATGGAGGATTGAAACTGCTGCAGCTTTGCAAACTATACAACCTGTGCAGACATTGTATAATGTTGGTGTTTTTGTTTCTTAGTCAAAGAATCCCATTAAAATACCAAAACCAACAATGTGTCCGTCCGTCCTTCAATACTTTCGGACTTCCCACTCAGGTTGGAATTATGTTTATCTTGGCTGCATGTTGGTGAACACTCAGGGAGGTCATTCGGGGGTGTGTTTGGCTGTTCCTTCTGTATTTGTATGTAAGACATTTGTATTTGTGTCTGCTTCAGATCCACCTCCCAACAGGAATTTAATCAACCAATCTGCTTAATTATAGGACCCTTTTCTATGTAGGTTTGCAGAAATGCTTCCATGTATCTTTGGAAGCATCATTTCAGCTTTAACCCTGAGCCCAGTCCTACTAAAGACATAAATCTTTAAAAAACAGGTCAGGAATTTCCGTCTTTGATTCCATAAAATGAACCTTATAGCAAACGTTAGTCAAACAGGAGTAAAATGTGCAGTAGTTGGGAATACTTTAATACACATTTGGTGCACTAATGAGCATTTGTGGCAGCAGGATGGTGTGCAGTATGTGGGACTGAGTCAAAGCAAACTACAGTGTGTGTGTGTGTTCATGCTAATGAAGGAGCATGTCATCCAGTTCAACAGGGTGGCTTACTGATGTGTTTTTAATAGCTTTTGGATAATAATGGGGGCCAGTAACACAGAGGAATAAGATGTCAGGTACACAGAATACTTATTAGTAGGATCAATTTATGTTAGATTTTGGTCTTTTCATGGCATAAGTTGACAATAACGATATAGTTACATTCAGTGTTGTGCCTGAACGCGTTCAATGAACGATCGTTCATGAACTCATTCATATTTTGGGCGACCGTGAACTGAACGTACTGTATTTCTGCCTGATGAACGTTGTTCAGAATGCGTTCATTCTGGCGTTTGTGAACTGCGCTCTCTCACAATTTAACTTCGTTCAAGAGAGTGCCAGATTTCCATAGAGCCTTCCAGGCGAAAACCCGTAAACAGGCCTTAATATGTAGCGGAAAAAAACCCAATCTGGCAACACAAATGAAGGCAGCAGCAGCACTACCTCAGACTCTGCCTCCACCATTAATACGGCATCTTTGTATGATTATTTAAAACAATTTTGAAATCGGACTCATTGTTTCAGTGTTAAAACTGATCAAATAATTGCTGTCCGTGGTGCGATATCATTTTGAAAAATAATAGCTCGCAGCAAGATAAGAACTATGAACTAGTTCATTTTTGGAACTGTGAACTTAGTTCAAAATGTTGAATTATGAACTATGAATTGAACTAGTTCATTTTAAAATTTGTGAACTGAACTTTGAACTAGTTCATGTAAAAAGTGAACTTTCCCAACACTGGTTACATTGATATTTACAATCATGACATGATTCAGAGAGGAGGTGATTTAATGTACAAAAAAAATGTACAGAAGGTGAGTGACTGTCGCTCAAACTGACATACAATAGGCCCTCAAGGGTTTTTCAAGCTCCACTCTTAAGACAGTAGGTACAGTGTTATGGATGAGGGATACAGGATGAAGGATGGGGGCGTACCTCTAGGGATTCAGAGAGATGCTGTGTGGCCTCAGGGGAAACAAAAGGCCAACAATGCAGAGCTTGGAGGGATTAGGAACGTCTGCAGCTCAGCAGCATTTTCTGCTGCCACGCAGCATCACTTGGATTCACTGATTTTAGATGCCTTATTGATGTCTCTACTCCTCTGTGAACACAAAGACAGACTTTTGCTCTCTCCTTTTAGAAAAAAAAAGTTTATTTCATTATTTTCCTTTTAGCACCCATACTTTTTCTACATCTGTATCTATATGAGAGAGCTGGTCTGACATTAAGACAGGGCAGCCAATGTTTTAATTAATCCATGTTTATTATATGACTTGAGACACATGGTGTTGCCTTCTGCTGGTGCCACACTGAGCTTTTGTTTGAATTCAATTAATTTTGGTAATTGAAGCATACAGTAGTTCTCAGGCCATGACGGATGCCTGTGGTTTCCTCTTAATTACTCAGCAGTCAAGTCTCTTGCCCTCCATAGTGTCCTGCAGCACAATTATAACTGTAAATTGTTCATGTCGTGACTTGAAAAACAGATGAAAGCAGGCGACTGGTTGAGATCCCTGACAGCTGCCGGAGTCCGTGTGATTAACTGTCATCGAACTGGCAGGTCACAGCTCTGTTCCACAGATATTCTGGATGTAAGGGGCGACCTCTTAATGGTAATATGGTCCCTGCTGATAAATGATGGAAAACCTCCCTGGGCTGTCACTCAGTGTGGCTGGCTGTGCACAGCTGCCTTTACTTTTATTACATAGTGAAATAAGTGGGCAAGGTCTGATGCTCAAAGTCATAGGCTTGGGGTATAGAAATAAGGAGCACTTTGTGACATTTTCATAGTTTTCCACCTTTGCTGTTTGTTGTATTATACATAAGGGTGTATTTTGAACCTGGCTTGCATGAACTGAATGCACTGGCTCACTGTTAGGGTTCGTACACTTGCGCTGCTGTTGGCTGTGGCTAGCTGTATCTGGCTGTGGGGATGGCCATAGGTTGAGCACTGAAACAAACCTTAGCTTGTAACTAAGCTTAGCTAGCATGTATAAGGTAAAACATTAAACACTTTATCAGTCACACCAACCTATTGGTTAATGTATTTTATGTTAGCTAGATGTGGTACTATTCATTTAATTAGTTAATGTTAACTAGTAGGTGTCAGTCTATGTTGAGAGTATCCATACATTGGTATTATTCCAGTTTTTGGAATTTGAGTGCAATTCCCTAATGTTTGAGCTTTTGCTTTTTCCTTAGGGGCCACCATAATAAAAAGTAACGTGAGTAGTAGTCATACTACAGAAATACCCACAGACACAGCCATATGGGGCTATAACACTGATAAATCTTGACAAACAAAACCTGAACTGAAAAAGGAAACATTGACACTGAAAGATAAAACACAGACCTAAAAAAATTACAATATTATTATCTCTTATGTCCTACATTACCCAGTATGTCTTTGTGTCCTTTCTAGATATCTGAGGGCAATGGCATCATGGTGGAGTGTTGTCATTTTTTGCTCTAGGACTGTTAACACGTCACTTTGTAAAGTTTTCATATTTGTTCAGGCATGAAAATAACCATTTAGATTCCCAATATGTGGTCAGGTTATCCAAATTACCCCTGATTGTAAATCTGCTGCAACAATTTCAGAACCTGCTGGTCGGGTGAAACCGGCCGGTCATCTCACAGCGGCAGCCCGACTACTGAGATGATAGGCCAGTCAACATCCGTTGTCGTCCTGGGGAGAAAATGATCTTATGAACTGATTTGCAGCTCTTTGGTATCAACTGCAGTTAAGTCTATGCAGCATTTAGGTTTGATTCCTTTTGGAAAATGCGCAGAATTCAACACATTTCAATTTAAATGTATTGAATTGAACAGATCAGTCTTTATTAAATTGTGTTATATTCTATTAAGCATCCACCCATCCTCAAAAGTTTTTACTTCCTGAGTCAAACTTGTCAAGTCACAAAAAAATAACGTAATTGACAGAGAGATGCAGTTTTTATTACAGTCTGTAATGTTGCTATGATGAGAATCCAAACTGTTATGTAGACTAATAAAATAAAATTGAATATATACTGATCTGTTCATTTGAATACATTTATATTTATATTAATGTGGTAATATTTGTACATATAGAACCAAGGAAGCAGTGATGTTGTTCTGTCCAGTTAAAACACAAAGCATCACTTAACATATTTTTACATATTTATTTACATTTAGACAAACTAATTGGCAAATGGACTGCAAAGTATACTGGGTAATGTAGGCCTTTCTATTTCAAAACAGTGACAGAAAGTTGAAAAGACTGAAAAAAACGAGATGGAGAAAAATCTGAAGATTGACATTGAAAAACACATCAAATAAAACAAGATAATAAGATTGTAATTTCCAATACGAGTGTTTCAATGCCAATTTTCCCTTTTAGAGTTAAGGCTTTCTTTTCAATGCTACATTTATACTTTCAGTGCCAAAATTTGACTGTTGCTGTTCTGGCTCCATGCAGCCGTGGCTATATCCAGAGCATCAGATATGCCCACTCACACTGTGATCAGAGCCAGTGTCTATGGCTACTGTTGGAGCTCAACTTACTCCCATATCGGTCAGACTTTTCAGTTTATACCACTTGAATTGCAGATTCAGTGACATTCCTCTTTAATGCCTCTCCAATATACTATTCTTTAATTTCCCTTGTGGAATTTAAATATTAAACATGCATGTGTAGATTTTTGTACACACTCAAAGAAATCTGTAAAAGCATAAATTATTCATGAATCTGGAGAGAGACTTGGCGAACCATACAATATTGATAGCTTGTTTTGTGAGCTCTGTTGTTTTTTCTGCTTTATGGTCAGACATTATTGAAAAGGAGGTCACAGTTGTATCCATCAAGGGACCTTGAGGTGATGGCAGAGCGATAGGGCCTAAGCAAACAGGCAAGCAGGCAGAGAGGCTGCCTTTCATTCACTCACATAAGCACCATGGATGACAGAAAACTACTTTTCCAATGATGCCATGAGAAAGCAATAACTACCCATCAGTACTGTATGGGGCTGCTGTCATTTTAATACAAATAACAGAAGGTGGCATCATCAGATTTAGAGCAGAACAGAGTGATTAGAGTGGTGGGCAGGTACATTTACCTCCGTGAAATAGACTTGATTCCTATCACACCAGGAAAGACCCCGTAGAGTGAAGATGCGTCACTTGCTACATTATTTCTTGTGTTCCAACCCTAAAATGAACATTACACCTCTGCCATTGTCCATTTTGTTGTTTGGTCCCAGCATCTAATGCACAATCAACCCAGTTTTTCTTTGTAGGATTTCTATAGGAGGAGATTCTGAAAAGCTGGACTAGACAGGTCTGAAATGACCAAAATAAACCTTATGACCACAAAAAATGACTGAGTATCTTTTCTTCTGGTTTAGTTGGTAAGAGCCTAGAGGCAAACTGTAGTTTTAGGTGTCAACTTGCAATGTTACAACAATTCATACTTCCGTGACCATGAGAGGCCACTTGACAAGAAAATTGTAAATGTCCATCTAAGCATCAAAGTGAAATTCTTGAACATTAAACAGTATATAACAAAAGATCTAGGCGAAGGAGATCTATATAGCAGCTTTCAGAACTTTCTACCACATATCATCTTCTTTATCCAACAAATGGAACTGGCTCAGGTGTCATCGGAAGACCTAAATGTGGAACTGCAGTCACTCATTAACAAGATAAGTGATTGCATGTTGGTGGAAATTGTGAGTGTGTGGGCAAAAAAAATCAATGCTGTTTTTCTTCTTGAAATGCTATTTTTGTCTTGAGTCTCTTCTGTCTCTGTTTTTGTGTGTGTATTAGGTAGATGTATTACCTGTAGAGTCATACTGGCTGTAAGATGGTAATAGAAATGTGAAGCATATTGCAAATGTCTCCTTGTTAAACTGATTTGATATGAATGTCCGTAGTAATTCAACAATTACTACGAATATGTAAATATGTTATATCAAAATTGTTCCGTTATGAAGTAACCTGACTCAACATCTACAGCCATTCAAGTTGTACTTTGTATTAAATGCTAGCATCAGTATACTAATAATGTGTTCCATTTGTACTCGGAAGTGAGAACCTCCAAGTTCCCTGTTGGATATTTAAACTGGAATGCCCCCTGAAGTTGGATGTCTGACTTGGGAATTGGACGAACGTCACCAGCCCCAACCTCAAAATCAGAGATGGCCGCCCCGTGCATCAACAGTATGAAAGTTGTAGTAATATCATGTTTATTCTTAGTTTTGTCTTATTAAATCAGTTGAACGCACAGCACTGTCCAACTTCTATCTGTGGACATGTTGCTACGGTGATTGCATGAGCAAAATACAGCAAAATGCGTTTTTACCAACTGGTATTGCTATCACTGTCTAACCTGGCTAGAACTGGTTTTCTGACTTCTAAACTGGAACTATTCAAAGTCAGATGTGACCCAACTCCAACTTCTGAGGAAAATGGAACGCAGCAAAATAAGCTCAGAATGACAGTCTTAACAATGTAGCAGGTATAATGTTTACCATGTTAGCTATCTTAACTTCCATGCATGCTAATTTGTTAACTTGCAGTGAAAATTTCATTAATCATTAATATAACACCTACTAGTTTCTAAACTGAGTTTTTATCATTTCTATTAAAAGTATAGACCTACCTAAGTTTCAATTCTACCAATCCAGTTCTACCAATTCAAGGCACATACAACTGAACAACCACCTTAACCAATCATGCTCCTAACAGGGTGTTAAAGAGTCTGTATCTCCTGGTGCACGTTGCCTGATTAAGGGTTAAAATATTTTCAACTTAAGTGTTGGACCAACCAACTGATATTGCCATTTGTAGCATGGCAAAAACATTCTGTCTGTACATCTTATTTCTATCCACCTCCAATTATATACTATATATTCACCGTGGTAATGCCAAAATTGCTACAAAAAAAGTTAATTTTGTCTAAGATGGATATGTTGGCATTTTATAGAACTAACAAAACAAAACAGAAAACGATTACTGAGACTGATTTTTTGAATAAACCTGGATGTGCAGTATCATCTGTTACAACTGTGTCAGGCAAGGCAAGGCAGTTTTTTTTATATAGCGCATTTCATACACAGTGGCAACTCATTGTGCTTTACACATTGAGTTGCAAAACAATCATGTTGTGCTGCAACTCTATGTTATATGGCCCCAAACCACCATAAAGCCCCAAAAATAAAGCATGACACCCTGCTATCTATCACAATCACATTCTATAAAAAACAGCACATGGTACACATAGATAAGAAACAACTAATTCATCAGGATTAACATCTTAGGTGGGAAGCTGTATTGAAATGCAAGGGAGTATGAGAGTTACTCGTGTTTTATTTATTTTATAATCTTTTCAGATTCTTCTTGCGTAAAGCTAGGAGATAGAAACAATCGGATTCCCATTTATTTAACTGAAATTGCTGAAAATTTGAACAACATGGATGAAAACAGCAGTGTTAAGGTTTTTGCCACTGAATCAATCACAGCCCATCAGCTAACTCTGGGTACAGTCATCCCTTACCGAAGGAAAAGGCAATTTACAATTAGAAACCTTGTTTGTTCCTTTCAACAACCTTGTTCCTTTTCTTGCAGCAGGTAATCCAAATATATTTGTTCCACAGCAGAAAGAGCATCTGGAGTCCGGGTTCTATTTTTTGCTGATCTGTGGGGCTTAATTGGAAACTTTATGTGAACTATCCAGGTTTCAGGGCTGCTTCTTTGGCTTGTTCGGTTTCATTATTGTTTTTCCTGATCTCAGCGCAACTTCAATTGGAAATCGTGCCTCCTTTTTATTTGGTCTTGTGATAATTCAATGGAGGTGTAATGAGGAGAGTGGGGATAAAGCAGAGCAGCAGGATTTTCTTCTTAAATGTGAAGCTGCACAGCAAGGGAAGAGGCAGAGGCACAGCAGCTAGATAGACCTGACTACTGTATCTCACACTGGTTAATTTAAGCTTCTCCTTCTTTAAAAAAAAATCTCTAGTATGGTGTGCTTTTCTCGTGTATTTCACCTGGTTCACTGGGCCTTAAAAAGTCTATAGTGTTCCACTTGACTGCATAGACAGGATTTTCCTTTTCTAACCAGATCCATCCCAGAATCTCCAGAAAGAACGTTATTATATATCATATCATACATACTTTATGTTTTCTTACCAGGTGTTTGGACAGACATTGGCTATCTCTCTAATGTGGCCATGTTGGTTGAATAAATAAATGTTAAATATGATCCAGGAAGGCCAGTTTCACATCATTTTTATACATTTCTTTACATTTTACCTAAAATATACCATATGAGTGCAGTAGTTTATATTTCATGCCATCACCCTACCATTGTTTTTTATCAATGTTCTGAACTTTAAAAAAGACCCAGATTACCAGATAACGCTCAGAAAATCATAGATACACATGTAACCTTCCTTCCATTCTGATCACTGCTGCAGCTGGATAGACCAAAATGATGCATCGCACACAATTTCTCACATTCATCACTAGATTTTCTTTTCTGTTGAGTTTGTTCATTTGCACATGGTGAAAACAGTACATACAGACTTAGTTTATGGCTACAGTTTGTAATTTGAAGCAACAAGCTGTGTTTTATGTGTGTTTGCTCACTGGCTGTTGGCAATGACAATGCCAGCTGATACTGTTTATCTTTCTTTGTGGGTGAAATTGCGTTCCTTGGAGTGAAACTTAAATGCTTGACAGCCAATATAAATTATAATCTTCAAATATTACAATAGAAGAATATTTTTGAATCTGGCAGTTTCTTCCAAATGTTATGAAAAGCTGGTAAAAAAAGAGTGGGGGAGATTAACAAAGGGACGATAACTTTGTCTTTGGCACAACCCTTGTTTATCTTTGCTGATTTAGGCCAAACCTCCGCTGTGCCATGATAAGTTTTCTCTACTTTTCTCTGTGTAAGAGTTGTATTTGCCTTTCAAAATGGGTGTCATGCTGTGCTATATGCATCTCAACTGTCAGCTCCAGGCAATCAAGCAAAGGCCCACATAACAAACTGCAGCTGTGCGTTAGATTACTTTTTTTGGCAAAAACGAGGATACCAATTAAATACTGCTCTGAATGTTGAGCACACCTCAGTGCCCGCACCTCTCAGCTGGTAGCTAGGCTGCCGAATATCAATGTGCTGATTTAGGTTGATCACACTGACTGTGTCTGTATGATGAGACAACAGACATACAGACTTCATTTCGTCCCACATGTTTGGTGTTGTCTGGCTTTAAATATTGAACCACCACTAATACAAGATTCATTCTTTATAAAGGTGCTCTCTGTTGTACAATTTATTTCACACAGTCACCTGAATTAACCTGCCTGAGCCCGACTTTTGACCTCAAACAAGGTTTCAACTCGAGAAATCTTCTCTAGAGGGAGTCATAAAATACCACCGTTTTAATTACTCACCACCAGCTTTATTAAAAAGGTTTGGAAAGATCTCAGTGTTAAGTATGTTCTTATTTCATCTCATTAACAATACAGTCATACCTGGCTTGCATAAAGGAAGCCGGAGCTCATCATTTAATTATGCACATAATCATTAACTTTTCACCACCTGCTGTTCTGCCAAGAGGACACTTTTACTATGGAGAACTTTTAAAGACTGCTGGCACTTTGAAAGGTTACATGAACATAAACATGTAATATATGCCTTGTTAGATTAGACTCTCTGCATTTTGGGCATTGTGTTCATTTTCAAAACATCACATCTTTCAATAACCGTAGTAGAAGGTTGACCTGCTAAGCACCAAACAGTAGATAGACAAAGTTTGAGACTAGCTGGTGAATAGGGGAACATTATCAGGTAGATTTTTTTCGGGGTGGAGAACAAACCAGTACTAAAAGGAGAGTCAATGTTGGGCTCACATTCACCAGGTAATAAAGTATCTAAATGAATGCTAACATGGTTGCCATGTGAACCTATCCGGTCATAATCATCAATCAATTTTGTGTTTATTCAAGCTCATTCAACTGTTCCCAAAAAGCCAAAAAATCTATTAAGGCAGATTTAAAATGTTATATCTTCGCAACATTCAAATAGGTTTGGAAGTCCTAAAATTATTCACAATTGTTGGGTAGTATTAATCTGCACTAACAGCTAAATGAAAAGTCAGAGCATCACCAAAGTCATCAGCCTCTGGATACCATGAAGACCTGTACCAGATTTTCATGGCAATATATCCAGTAGTTGTGGAAATACACAAAGCAGTAGACTGATCGACAGGGACATCACTGACTGTACTGACTATCTAAAAATATGGTGTCTCCCTACCCTCTGACCAGTCTGGCAGCTCAACAATTTCCTCGAAAACATTATGTTCAGATTCCTTGCAAAGGTCTAACAATAAGTAGTCCATTTGCTCCAACTTAGGTGTGAAGGGGTGTGTGAGTTTTATTGGGTTGGAGAATTATGTTCAATCTGGCAATCGTCAAGGCACACCCATAAATTATTTGCAGGTTCTTGGTAGCAATAATCTGTAGTGAAAGATGAAAAACACCCACAGGACAGTGTTGTCAATCATATTCACATAAAATGAAATAGAAACTAGGGACGAGACAGCAGTGTGCAGCTGTTTTTGTCATCTTTTAATGACTCATACTGCCCTCCAGCATAAAGATCCAAAGTAGTTTGAGAAAATGATTAAGGTTTCCTTCTGAAAGACATCTAACGACTTCTGTCCCTTTTTGAAACAGGGGAAGTCTATTTTTATGCTTGACAAAAAACAAATTATTGAGAGATTGTTCGATAATCTTGGACAAACCTTAATATTGACATAATATGTTATACTGTAGCAGTGACACCATTGCAGAGGACCATCCCCACAATAGTGCTTCACCTAGCTACCTATGAAGGCTGGATGGTGCATTTGATTTCATTTAAGAAGGGCTGAATGGGATGGATATCAAGCAACTTACATTATCTCACCTGAATATTTCTTCGACCAATGAACGTGTTTAAAATGTGCAACCCTTCAGGGCTAAATTATGGCCATGTCTGCCTTTTAAATTCTATAAAGCACTCATGATGCAGTAGCTTAGAGCTACGGTTTACTTTTTTGCGTTTTTATTTACCACATAAGAGGCAATATTTTAAAAGCAATCTCAATGAACACTATGTTCCTGCCCACCAATTCTCCCTGACCAGACAGCAGCTCACCTATTAAATAACCCGTATGACTCATATTGCTCAGGGATGTTGTACTCAAGCTTCCTAATCCCTTCATTTGCAAAATCAGGCCTGTGCTGTGGAGACAAATGCTCAGTGCTGCCATTTGCCTTTCCACTCAATACTGAGTGCTGCTCGACTGCAACAACAGAATGAGGTTGTGGTAATGCTTTAGCTTGAAATTCAGGCACACAAATGGAATAACACTCCATCAATAGATACACAAAGACAAGAAGTGGCCTTCAAGAGACGAGGCATGGACTTTAATCGGACCAGAATCTGGTTTGTTGCCGAATAGGTTTGGAAATACAAGGAATTGGTCATGGTGTTGTGCTGCATAGCAGTCAGAAAGATACACACAATTAAATCATTCTAAATAATATAAAAAAAAGAAAGAACTTACAATAAAATATGTAAAATATATTCTAAGTGAGAAGAGCTGCTATAGGTTTAACTTTTAAATAGAAGAGAATGAGATGATCTTTCCAGCTGGTATCAGTGTCCTAGAGGCATGCAGGTCCTGGAGGGACAGCAGATTGTAGCCGATCACCTTTTCTGCACAGCAAATGATATGAATGAGCAAATCCTACAATGTGATGCCAGGTCAGTTTATACAACACATTGGTATTTATCGGTTGGTCTGTTTGGGACACAAACATCAAAGGATTACTCAGTACTATTTAGGAGGCAGTTTGTATTTCACACATGACTTTTAAATCCCGATTTCCCGTTGAGTAGGATTCCATACCTGACACCAGAATTTATTTGAGCTGAGAGAATAAATCCACTGGGTCTCAGATAGAAGAAAAGAAGAATAGGATGCTCCTCTCTCCCTACGCCTCACTGACTGATTAAGGTTGATAAGACAAGGCTGCATGGTGAAACTTTACACATCCACACTCTCTAATAAGTTTGCACACTGATGGGAATGTACAAATGCTTGCAGAGGATTGTTTTTTGGGTTGTTGTTGTTGTTTTGTAGAATAATTAAAACACAGCAATTATTTGGTATTGTAACCTCAGCTAAACCCACACCGTATTAACACAATATTTCACATGTAATTATTTAAAATCCTCATTAGCAATGACCATCTATTAGAAATTGGGGTGTTTCTAGGAGTTAACCAGGTCTGGAGCTAAGCCTGAGGACAGCACAAAGAGCTCTATGTGTATCGATTGATGAACGGTTCAGTACCACTGTAGACAGACAGCGACAGGCCATGTGTACTGTATCCTTTCCAGCATCAGAGATTAACAGCAAACAAGGAGAAAATGCCCCAAGAAATCTCAGAATGCACCTAAAAACCATGATCAAGGGGCAAAAATTGCCTTCAAGATTTTGAAAAAATTTGCCAGTTTAGGCCAATATCCTGATTCTACATTAACAAGCTGAATGTTACAGAAGATGGCAACCAACATCCTGGACCCATCACCAACATCACCCCCAGCAAATAAGACAGCAAAGAAAGCCATTTAAAAAAATGGAAAATAGACTAGCCTGGTGTTGAAGAGGTGAATAAGACAACTCTTCTGTTCTTTAAAGCATGCAGGGCCCACTTAAAACATAGCTTTGGACAGCAAAAGGCTTATCATGACTTTGTTAAACAAAGCGCAAAGGTTATAAAGTATCCAGCTCATCGTCACCAAACAAGCAAGCATCATCAATTTGTTTAAGTGGCATTAACGCTAATGCTCGAGAATTAAAAATGTGTTTGGAGCCTAATTATCCGCAGAGGTCTCCACCTCTCCAAAGGAAATGTACACAGGGATTAAAAGCTGTAAAAACACTGAATGAAGCTGTTTCACGTTAAAAATCAATGTTTCTCTGAAGGTGTTCAGCAAACAGAGGACATCAAGGAGGGGCTCTGTATGAGATTCAGGGGTCTGATGACTAAAATCCTTATCTGATTAAAACATGTAATAAAAAATGACCAGGATCTAAAAGTTTTATCGTAAAAACGTGGTTTAAAAGTGAATAACAGTCTATTTATGACTCTGGCAGCCAACCACAATGCTGATGCATGTACACAAGAGTATTGTGCTTGTATACTTTTTGGTAGAGAGAGTATGATGCCATTGACAAATGTTGGAAACATTTGGGATAATGTAAGTTAAAATTACAGCTTTCAGTTACTTTGTTAAAAATATTCAACAAAACAACAAAAGTATAGGTTCAGCCAGGCAGATTGAGTCCAAGGTAACTGGTGAGAACCATTGTCCCCTCCAGTACTGGCTGTTACCCTACACTACTAATGTACCACTAACCACTACAAAAAACATTAGTGTAACCACGTTCTCTGGCAAAAATGTCAGAATGCACAGCAGCAGATGTCACAGATATGTAGTTGGGGTTTGCTTAGCTACATTAGTCAATAAACCAGAGTTTCTTTCATCTAGGAGCACCACAGTCACAATTGCGACTTTGGGATCATGGGGACCATGGTCTGTCCACCATCTCAGGTGAGGATATAAGCACGCACCTGAGAGAAAGTGGCCTGCAGATGGACAGAGTTTAAACACTAGAGGACGCCACCCACTCCCTCAGTCTCTACTACATCCACATGAAGGAAGCAGCAAAGGTTGAGGATGGTCCGGTATTAAATTAATTACAATTCCTGATGATTACTGATTTTTCCTTTTGTCAGAATCATTCAAATCTCATCAGAAAACATTCTCGGCTAAAGCCCTGGAAGCTTGCTGATAGCGTAGTGGATAGAGAGTATAATTCAAAAGCCATCACAGTCAACACTTATAATTTTGGAATTTCTTAAACTTCTTTGAACTCAAACTAATTAGAGGCAAGAAAACAGATCAGATGTACTAATCAGGGTCCAGACCCACCAGGCTGGTCTCTACAGAAGGTAGAAAAAGTCTTACAGGTTGCTCTGACATTTTCCTCTGACATGTGTGCTCTTGTAAGTGTGAACAATTGGCAGGTTATGGGAAAAGGTCAGCCAGTCAGACACTGACTGCAATACGAGCTTATATAAATAGTTTTGCATATCAAACCGCTGTAAGTTTTAATGAGTATACTAGATCATAGATACGTGTCAAAACTTTATATTTATAGTCCTGCAGCACATCTTCTGGGTTTAAACCTGAAGGCTGGCTGGGGATTCTCCAAGGAGTTTCTATGTTCTCCTGATGTCGGATAGACTGGTGAGCTGTTCACGAAAGCGTGTAAGCTCCATGACTTGGCAAAAGAAAAGCAGTATATAAGATGGCTGGATAAGTATATTTCTTGCCTCATACACTGGAAACATAGAGACTTCTTCTAGCAACATTGTACAAAGCTGACTTGTCATCATTCCTCAGAAAATGGTTTATTAGACTTTCAGAATCTGACAAGTACCCAAAAAGATATGATTTATTTTTGTACAGTAGTGGTCTTCTGCTGATAATAGAGGGGTTTTTTTTTTTAAAGGAAAAGTTCCACAAATTTAGGGTAATGCAATTATTTGCTATATTGCGCAGTGTTTATTGAGAAGATTGATACTACTTTCAAGAGTGGTATCAATCTCACCTAACTCTGATGAATCAGTACTTTTTCCAAAATATCAAACTATTCCTTTTATACCATGTTTTATTGTTTTATGGTGCATATGTGCCATCTGGGTTAGGGTTAGGTCAGATGGTTAGGGTTATCTCCAGATATGTATAAAACTTTTGTGTAGAGACCAGTTCTAATTTCCTACTGATGAAAACGAGGCATGGCTTCATCAGCAAATATTAAAACCATTACTTCTATTTAGTTTTTGTCCATCTCTCTGAGGACCAGTGGCGTGTCATGATGTTTCCACTAGATGATGACAGTCTGGCCCTAGGTTACTTTGTGTGTTTTTGTCATGAGCATGTAATGTAGTAGAGAGCCAGCTGCTGGTGGCTGGCAGCTAGGCTAGCGGTTTATAAAGTCTGTGTATGGGGTTCAATTTGATCTAATTAGAAAGCAGCATTTAATTGCCGGATATGGCAACATTTCTTCAGCATATAATTTATGCCCTAAGTCCAGTTATTTCCAGCATGAGGTGTCAAACATATTACACACATAGTGCTGTTAGGCAGGGAAAAGTATTCCTATTGGTTCACAGACAAAGACTGTAGGCAGTGCTTTTTCATTAGTCATCACACATTTCCATAATTATATATGATTTATATGAGAGTTGAGATTAAGGACTGAAATTGATACATACACACACTCAACACAACAATAACAGAAACGATTTCTCACTACAATGTATTTCACCATTGTAATTACAGGAGGGGCGGCACCCCAGCGCCCTTAATGGACCAATGGACCACACTCCACTGTGAGCAACCTTCCAGTCTGGCACCTTTACACATTTTTTTTTTTTTAGTTCTTGTTCAAGCACAGCAGGTGGTTACTGTGTTGTTTTATTTAATGCTGTATGCGGCCTGTTGCACAATATGGTAGTGTGTCATCTTTTTGCATCTTCTCAGTATGTGTTCGTCAATTGCAAACAACATCTCTCTGTATGTGTGTGTGTGTGTGTGTGTGTGTGTGTGTGTGTGTGTGTGTGTGTGTGTGTGTGTGTGTGTGTGTGTGTGTGTGTGTGTGTGTGTGTGTGTGTGTGTGTGTGTGTGTGTGTGTGTGTGTGTGTGTGTGTGTGTGTGTGTGTGTAAGTATATGTCTGTTATTATTATTTAATACATTTGTATGGATGTATGTGTGTGAGTGCATGCATTGTATATCTGTATATGTTATAATATTTATTTTGGGTGGAGTAGATTGGTTCTGCAGTCAAGAAACGTCAATCCAATGCTGTTTAGATTGGCTGCCAGGGAAAGCTTTGGCCATATTCTGTAACTCCAAATACGTGATTGCATGCATGTATGTATGTACACATATACAATATGTTGTATATATTATGTCACACACAAAAAAACAGCATCTCTGTAGCACTTGTGAAATTGTGATGTTCTTTTTCTGTGCCCACACTATAAATTATTTTATTTCTTTGGGGATTATAAAGATCAGTCATGACAGCTTCCAGTCCTCTGTTTTGAATTGCGATGGTGTGGATTATGTGGATTATGGATTATGCCTTTAAACTACTCTGAAAGTTGTTTGAAATTAAATGGTGCTGATCACAATATCAGTAATAATGACAATAGTGTCTAGATGTTTAACTGAAAATTGTAAAGAGATTACTCATGACAATAATGTGACTTTATTCTTATGCCAGCCTCTCTGCTGGATAGGGCCTCTTTATAATTTATAAAAAGTACACAAAATCCCCACTGGTGACTCAAATTATATTTACCCAGAAGCTACACTATGAAGTGTGAGACAGGCTCAAAATCGTAGCTTAGAAAACTTTTTTCAACATACAGTACATGTCCTGGCAACCACTGAGGTGTCAATCAAATGAAAATGCAAGCAGAGCTGAAATATTTAAAGACTCAACCAAACGGGCATAAAACCACAGAGATTTCTCTCGGCTTTGAAAGGTGGCGTCATGCAAGATGCGCACATGCGACGTTTCCTCAAAAGTTCCTCTGAAGCTTTGTTCTCACAATGCAAACATTCACTTTGATAAGACATGAGCAGAGAGAGCAGCACCGACTACTGGTACTGACATCATCCAGATGTTCATATAATAGTAAGATACGAGCGTGATGCATAATAACTGTATATGACTCACATACATCAACATCTGAACCCAGGCTAAAATAAATATATGCAAATATATGTATTCAGAATCATTGAAAAAAGATGATTTGTCAGAAGAAAAAATCCCTGGCTTCCCACTGCTCTGCTTACAGATGGCTTTTGATCAATTTACCAGAATTAAATTAACAGTCAAGAGAAAACACTGTGTGCTGTGAATAATGCCAAATAAAAACCAAAACAGTTTTACTAGGATTGGACAGAGTGACCTTAAAAGAGACTTTTAAGTGAGATGAGATAAACTCCATGGACGGACACCTACTCTAAATTCATGCTTTATACAGCTAACTCCCCTGATAGAGTTATGTAAGAGAAGTGACTTGAAAATAAACATTTGAAATTCATGAGACACAAACAGTGGAAGTATAATCCTAATACACTGAGGGCCTGGTGTGCACTGCATGATTACGACTGAGGCCAACTAATCAAATGTGGAGATGATGCAAAGCACAAGAACATAACTGGCTACCATGGCATCAAAACAACACCTGTGTTCTTTCTGCATATTGCCTCAGATAGTCCGTATTACTTCTTATTATTGCATAAGTGGAACAGTTTCCAGAATACTTGGACCATCCAAAAAAGTTAAAATAATCAAAAAAATCTTTATTTTCTGATATTCTCCACAGTATTTTTGCCTTAAACTGCATTTGAGAAGAAAAGCTACTTAAAAAGGAATGTAACAGCACTGCAGGCAATCTTTTTTATAAAACAGAAAATCCCTGAGCTTGGCATGGCTTATTGTAAAGTTAAACTTATGGGGTTTCAAAGTGTCCAATTCTCTAAGCACCTAATGTTCACTTTTTCTTTCTTTCTTTAATCTTAAACGGTTGGCGTTGAAAGCCACTTTTCACTTTACTACAGTTATACATGTCTGCAAAATGTAGGGGCTTGTTGTCACACTTTTTACACTCTTATATATTTCTTGGAATCAATACATCATATTTGTTTTAAAAGTGTACCAGATGAAAGACCAAAGTCTCAGGTATATATTTTGCATTCATGTCATTTTCATATCTTGTGTCAGTGCAGAGTTATAGGCAATCAAATAGAGTGTGAACATGTGACATGTTGCCCAACCATCAGGTAAGTTGTCTCACTATACGGGGTAAGATGTCAGACTGGATTTTGCAACTAATAAACCAAGGACAAAATAATTGTTCTTTTTTTTTTAATTGAAAGTGAACATTGAAGTCAGGCACAGACAATGTTTATCACTGAGTTTGAAAAAGTCATTGAACATGGCCATTGGACAGACGTTAACACAAAATATTATGCAACATGCACTAGATTAAAGTCCTTAGCAACTGCTGCCATGTAGGCTATGGCTCTCAGCCTCAAATGCCTGTTTTACCTTTTTACCTTAAACTCAAAATTCCAGATTGAATTGAACTACAAAAATTATTAAATTTAAACCAGTCCAACAACTGGAAGATCCATTCATAAAAACTCAAAAACCTGACAAACGAATTTTCTCACTAAGTCATATGTGACAACTAACCCTAAAATGACAGACATGTTGCCCCAAGCTACCATGTTTGCTAAAGCTAGCTCTAGTTTAAAGTTAGCTTAAAACAGAACAATGATTGAGGTATGACAGGATGCCTTAATCTTTCCTCTAACAAGTCTACATTTATCACTGTTTGGATTTTTACCTGAAAGAAGCTTATTTTGAAATATATCAAGTTGATATTTTTTACTTTGGTTTGTGCAAAATGGTTAATTGGTGCTCATCTCAGCTCACAATGTGCTATTCTCTTCTCAGACAGGACATGACACCTGACCATGTAAAGGAAGAAAAATAGTATTCCACTTTTTAGTTGCGGGAAAACAGTCTTACACAAAATGATTTATATACTGTAGTTGTGTTGTCCTTCAACTAACATAGTAACAATGAATCAACATCATTTGGATTTACCCCTCAAAAACCATTACAAGTACCTGAACCAAAACCAAAAGCAACAATGTTTATGCACCAGTGACTGTAAAAGTGAACAACCAACAAATGGTTGAGTTTATCATTTTAATATGTGATTGTGCTCTGTTTTTGTCTTATAGTTGTGCTGTGTTGTGGAATGTGCACTTTGCTATTGTTAAGAGGTTTACTGATACTCCCTTGCCTTGGTGCATGTCAAGATAAGATAGGAGTTTTGGGATGTGTGGATGTATGACCACTGCCTTTTCCCTGTAAGTGTGTGTGTCCTGAGGCACTGTATGGTCACATTGACTATATTTAGGGGTCTGATGGTCACCAAGTTCCTAACCTGTGTCAAGATAAGGTTAAAAACTTGGGGTCTTTGAAAGGGTAAAACGTGGTTAAGTGCCAGGCTATCCTTTATGGCCTAAAAACCCATTTTCCTGTGTTCTGGAGATGTGTGACGCTTGTGTGACGTTAATTTTGGGTAATTAATATGCATTTGTATGTAAATCAATGTGTTGTGGCCATTTGCGATTGGTTGTAGTCATATAGGTTGACACGTCTGACCAATCATAGATCATTTCTTTGGTCCTTCAGAATCTATAATAGATTAGATTTGTTCTTTGCTTGTTGATATGAGTGGATGTCACTTTGTGGCTATGCTGTCTCCTTATTGGACAATAATAATTTAATCTTAAGTGTTTTGTGTATTATTTCATCTTTGTGCTTTCAGACAACTTCCACAACAGTGACATCTTTAATGTTCAGAGACGTTCGGGTCATGGTTACAGTAATAACCATGTGGTTAGGGATGGGATGTGATGATGATGTGGTTGGACTTCGACTTAGAATGACTTGATATTCTCCTAAGTGTTAACACATTCATGACAACAGATAGACTTCACAGTCCAACAGCCAATCATGTTGCGTGTGCAGGAGTCAGTAGATGATGCATCTAGCATCTCTCACATTATCAATTATAAAGACTAATGCTTGGATCAACAAGCATTAGTCGACACATAGTTGACACATACCAAACATACATCAATAATAACAGATGGACAACTACAACTTCATTTAACAAGTTTGTGCATGTTTTGAGTATCATGCAAACACACGAGAATGCACGTCCTTCCACTGATCAACAATTGATAGAGATAATAAATATAGCATATGCCAAGAAGAAAAAGACTGCTAGCAAGTAAACATGGATATAAGCACTGCATGGTTTAAATATTTTAAATAATCAGCATTGAAAATGTTTAATGAGGAAGGAATAAGCACTCAGCTTTTTTGTTAGATCTCATGGATACACACAATTCATTTGGGTGAAAACCGCTGAATGCAAACATACTTTTAATACAAGAAAACAACAAGGCCCCGTAGCTTGGCAATCATGAATTCAATGAGTCCTTAACAAAGTCTGTGTGGACACAAAATCTTGACTTCAAGGATTTGGCAGCCTAAACATGGTCTTAAAATGAATAAATAATGAATAATGTTGAATATTAACTGTTAAACTATGGTTGACCAATGATAAAGTTATCTTGAAGTTACTCATTTCAAGACTTTCAAGGCTCTAAACAATGACTTTGACCAATCTCTGTGCCCTAGTAATGCAGAAAATGTGAAACCAATTCATTATGGATTAAAGGCATAACAAAAGTAGAAAATGCAGAACTGTATTGTTGTAATGAGAACATTTCCCTATACAGATATAAGACCATACCCTTTCTTAGAAATCTGTTTTAGTACCTTCATTAAGAGTGCCTTGTGGGACAAAACACATGCCAAGTGAAATTTTTGGGTCACTATGAAAATGAATTGGGACCTGAATCAAATGGTTACAGGACTTTTATTATCATCATACACTAATAACTTCCAGCAAGCAGAAGAAAAATGCCTCTATATCTTTAAATGAGATTAAATTGGTACAAAATTGTACCTTTTATGATCAGCAACTACTTTTCTCCTTTATTGCTGATCAAAAGGTACACATGAGGGCTCATTATGTTCCTGTAATGGCACATCTATAAAATTGTTTTGCTCCCTGTACCTCCATTTGAGTGTATAATCACTGAAAATTGCTCCCTTTACACGTGAATATCAGTGAAAGTGGGACATGTGGATCCTCACTGTGGACTGAGCACTCTTACATGCAAATCTTCCATGCAAGAAAAATTTCAAATCACCACTAATAATGTCTTCTCCCTTGGAAATTGCTTTCACCCTGCTCTCATAATAAAGCAGTGTGATTTATTTTTAATAACATTATCATAGGAAAAACATAACCAGAGTGTTTCCAATCGCAGTGCTACCCTGCAGCTACACGTTTTGCCTTTAATTTCATTGTCTGAATCAGTTTTTCACTCTAAATTAAGATCAAACTGAACTTTGGGATTGGGCTCTAGAGTTATTACCAATTTTTCTTCGGCCCATCATCAATAGAGAGTCCAGGAGTGCAGAAATACCTGAGCGGCTACAAATTGGGCAGCTTCTCAACCCTTCAGGCCACATTTGTTCTGATAAACAACCATGTAATGTTCTCACTAGGTTTTTATCTAAGCCAGATAATTGTAAACAACTAGCCAGCGAAAGTGTTTAGATGTTTTTCATCTGGCATCTAATTTGGTGATTTCTGACACACTTTAATACTTACATTAGCTATGTATGCCATATTGTATGGGGATGCACAAACTGGAAAATTTCAGAAATTGTGAGTTTGTGTGTGTTAAAGTCTTTTCATACTATGCATGTGGACAGCTACAGATAGTCACAGGTCAGTCTCTGATCACTTCACACATAGAGACTGAGGACAATCTCCCAGGTTTCGTTGTCAAAACTTGGTGGAAACAACAAGATATTCTTCGTTTTATGACTTTTAGGTTTTTTGTATATATAATTTTTTATTTTTAGGTTTTTTCTTTATATTATCAGTTATTTATTTATGTATATGTGTTTATTTGTGATATGTTTGAGCTATTGGATATATGAATTTCCCCTATGGCAATGAATAAAGTCTATCTATCTATCTATCTATCTATCTATCTAAAGTGGTTAAAAAAAAACCCTACATTGCAGAACCAATCCAAAGTGTTGGCGGCCCTTCATATTTGGGCGGTGACATACAGTTAACGACGAAGAAAAATGGGGGGAGAGCATCATTCCTGTTAAGGTCTGTTCTTGTGAAAGTGTAAGGGGCGTAGGTTTAATAATGGCTGTTCTCGCCACCATTCAAGCAACTACACAGCTGTGGACTTGCAGAGGGGCAGCACACAATTTCATTCCATTTTTAGGTGTCCGTGGATACAGACTCATTCCACATGTGCGCACTGGTAAAACAGGGCTGGTGATAACCTTCCAGAGTTGTGAGTTTAAATTAACGCTGTGCAGCGTTTTTCTGATCAGCCTTTAAATGCAATAACCTGTTACTCCAACTGGACCTGCTGGGTCATATTTCATTGTGTCACCAGCACTTTAAACAACATGCACACACCAGCAAAGCCCCATGTATTGTTTCAAACCGTTTTTCAGCGAGGGTGAAATCCAAGTGGGTATGGGGTGCTAGGCTTATCTTGAACTTTTAAACTACTTAAAATACAAACGTACTGACAGTTCTGATGGATCCTACGATTCATCTATAAGTTCTGTTTTATTAGAAACAATAACACCTGGAATCTTTGTGTAACAGCTGACCTCTTTATTTACAGTGGTGTAGATGTGTAGTGGAACAAAGATCATTAATTACCCTCAGATCCTGACCGATCCAGTGTTAATGAAGTCCCTGCTTCTGTGCCACATGTGTAAATGTGCACAGACTCTTTCTCAGTCTGGAGATGTGCACTAACCCTTTTTGCTGCTGTGTGATGCTGCAGGTATTAAATAAAATCAAAAGAAAGAATCTGACACAGACAGACTTTATTATAGCCTGCATTAAGGACTTCTATTGAAACTGCCTTGCTGCCACCTAGTTGAATGGAGACATATTTTATTCCATGCATTGTCAATTGAATCTATATTATTGGTATGAGCAGTTTCTGGCTCAAATTTTTTCTGGTATATAGAATATCACCTGTTCCCATCAATGCTGATTAAGGGCTGATGCAGCGTTACTGAGATTAGTAACTGTAATGTAATTACTTGATTTTAAATTATAACCCTTTACACAACACATTACTGTAATCACATTAGTACATGTTTACACAGACTGGTTTCCTTCTGGTGCTCCAGTTTCCTCCCACAGACCGAAAACATTCCGTTAAGGTTGTCTGGCGCCTCTAAATTGCTTGATGTGCACGTGGCTGGTTGTCTGTCTCTCATATGCAACACAATTACTTTAACAACCCTGTATGTATCCAGCTGGAGTTTTTTTGGCTGTTTTTGGCTGCTCCCTCACCTGTTGTACTGAATAAACACATTATCTGTGCACATGTGCACGCCATGATGATCACTGGAGCCTCTGATTTGGAGTAATTACAAAAAGATCTGAATGCCGCCCTTCTTCTCTCAATGGATGACTATAACTATATCCAAAAGCAGTTGGCAGGTGATTCGTCACTAGATGGCCAAAGATGACAACACCAAACCATCGCCTTAGAACTACAATAAGTGCTGATCCTCATTCTGACAGTGTCACACACAGCTGCAAACATCTCCAGGGCACGCTGAGGATGTGCTGGGGTAAGGGGCTCAGCTATCATCAGTTTGGACCTCAAGTGTGTGAGGCTGGAGGGGTGAGATTTTCCCAGCAGGAATGGTTGTGTTTGGGAAAGTTGCTGCTCTGTTGTTTAAAATAAGTTCTTTAAAAGGGACCACATAGGTTGTTTGTACCACACAATCCATAATGACCCATTAGAGTGTTTTCAGATTGACGTATTGGGGTTAACACTGTTCTCTAAAATAGAGGCATGATAAGCCACTTTTCAGAACTGTTTCAAAACTGTTCAAATAACAATGTTTTATGGTGAGGTTCAGGCACAGAAACTATTTAAATGGGGATCCATCTAACTATCTAGCCATCCAACCCACCCAACTCCTCCCAATATGGTATATTGGCGTCATCTGAACTGCACCCCTTTAGGTTGTTTTTGGTGACCTATAGTGTTGTTTTCCTTGGGAGGACAGGCTCATTTGAAATAATGGAGTTGGCATTTACCATTTCAGTTCAATGTTTGTATTTTTTTGGACACCTCTCGTACCCTCTCATCATTTGCATGACCTGTAGACACTTTAGAAAAGCGTAAATTCAGGTTGTTCGGTATCGGAGGAGCTAATGAACTGAGTTCATTAGAATAAAGGTCACTGATTTAAATGATTTTATTTGTTTTCTTGTAAATGCAAGTAGGTTTTAAAGCACGGGGGTCGCAAACCATCACATTTTTAACACACATGAAGAAACAAGTACACATAACAGACCAGGTAGCAACAACACGCTGTTGATGTTTGAGTCCTTCTATCGAAAAATACAAAGTCTTGTTTAAATAAATGGTTTAGATAATGTGTTTCAAAATTGATTGAAAACCTGACTCTACCTCCTCCCAATAAAGTAGCCAGCTTCTGTTGCTTTCTCCAGTAACTCCATTTATTAATGGAGTCAAAATTTGAGTAATATGACATCATGACAAATATAATAATGGGATATCATTTACACGTGAGTTATATTACATTGCTCTGCATTTATCACCAAGACAACGGTTTATAAATCAGCTTAAGTAACCACGCCACCAACCGTCACTTCTATAGGAGAGGTTACCATGTGAGAGAGCACAAAGAGAATAAGAAATGTAGACAAGAAAGGAGGAGAAGGGTTAAGTAAATGCCAAACTATTTAACATGTTCAAAGGCTCCAAATGTTAGCATTTGATTAGACAGGATTGGTCCTGCCTAATTTGAGTGGCTCACTCTCGGAAGCGTCCTTTGCTTATTCTTGATACAAAGGTCAGTGCCTGTTGGGAGTTATGAGTCCCTGGTGGTGTATATAAAAGGCATGCATAATGTAACAGCTTTTAAAGGGATGGCTATTACGAAAGCATATTGTTACACAAAATACACCAAATCATTCAATACACTTTAATGTAACCTGACGATCTGAATGCTCCACTTTAAGAACAGCAAACACCCAAGGCCAGTTTGTTTTGGATGGTATTTTGTTGAAACTGCGAAATAAATAAGAAGCCACAAAATATATTTAAGTATTTCTAAATTTGATGCTACTAATTTTTAGTCAAGCAAGATTATCCCTACCTAAAGCATACTAATGAATTAAAACATTTTATATTATTTATTTATTTTACTTCCAGCAACTGCTAACCCCCTTTCAGTGCTTGTTAATGTTGCATCACATATTACAGCAAATAAATCATTGATATGAAACTGAAGGGCTGTTTTTATTACACACCGGATTCAACAGCAGAGTAGAAGACTCACAGCAGCAGACGGAAAGCAGCTGCTGGACAGAGGTGTTATATTGCATTTAGACCCCCCCCCTAACCTGATCAATCAGTTTTAATCGGATGTTTCAGAATAGGTGAGATAATAAAAATAGGTGTGAGAACACACGGAATAAACCGATAAGGGACTCGCTGCATCTTGCCAGCCTTACTTCTGTTTGTTGTTTTCTTTGCTGCTATTAGTTGTGTGGTGTTTGGTGTAGTCACAACAAATACTTTTCTTGTTGTACAGCGTCTAGCATAAATGCATTCTGAGCTTATATAACATATTCATTTCAAAAGTTTGAGAAAGGTACTGTCTCACAAGAGGCACCTAAAGCTAATTTAAAGTAATAATCTCATTTAAACAAATGTCTGTTAAGTCGCCAAAGAGTCGCCGATTCCAGGAAAAATCACTAGCGGCGCACAGTTAATGGTGTTTTTTTCATTACTCAGCAGTGGTTGGTCCACCAGAGAGGGTTGGTGGAGCTAAAACAACACACTGGCTCTATAACTCACTTGCATGTGAAGCGACTGGGTGACACTGTTGAGACCTCTGGGAAGGTCCAAAAACAAACCTGCAATCACACACCTGCTAATCGCCATAGGTGACGCCAAAGAGAGCAAAAGAGAGATATTTGAGATTGTTACTGTAATTTTATGCGATAATTAATTAAAAGTTATTAAGTAATTAAAAGAGTAAAGTGAGATCTCAGGAAACCTTAACTCATTACTTCATTGAAACCACATTATCCTAATTCACGGATTAGTAATATTACTGTAATTTAAAAAATGACAATTTGGAGGCAAAACAAGCTAAAAAACTGAACATCTACATAATCACCTTGTTCACTCTCCTGTTTACACTCCACCAACTCATGTAAACAAATGTGGCTATGTAGCTACAACTGTAGATGCTCCACTATGTTCACCAGCTTCCCGTCCAGTTCAGAAAACAGCTTCATGGTCGACCAGACTGATATTTACAGGATTGAAAATGAAAAAATTAAGCTGAAAGAGCCTAAACAAAGCTTGGAGTTTATAGCCATGCCAGCTAATGTCAAAATGCTTAACTGTTTACAGTGTTCCCAATCTTATTTTTTAGTGCGAATTTGCACTAAACACAAAGTACAGCTGAGGTTGAGGGAAATGGTGGTAGTTTTGCAGGTATACAGTCCTAAAACTAAGTACTGGACAACTTAGATGTTATGATTGTGCTAAATGAGAAGTCACAGGATCACCAAAATTGTTCGAATTCACCCTGATGGGACCATAAATCTGTGTACTAAAGTTCATGGCAATCCAATAGTTGTTCAGACATTTGTGGGGCTAGAGGAAATGCAAGGGGAAAATCTTAAGGATTCATCAACTGTGTGTGGACGATGAATGTTTTTTATCCATTCAATAGTTGTTGGTATATTTCAATCTGAATTAATGAGGTGTATTTACAGACCAACATTGATATGCATAGAAGTGTGCTGCTAGCATGGCTAAAACATCTGTAAAGCTGAGGTTAACTGCAGAGAGGAGTAATCATTTGTCATCTGATACATTATTGGTATAAAAATATTAATTAGTGCAGCGTTAAATATGTTGTTATATCAATTATTGTAGACCTCTTAAATGTGATTAACATTACATTACATTTTACGTGTTTAATCTGAAGGCAATCCATTTCCCAGCACTTTTCTCATAGATTCACATATTTTCAGTGTACACTCAACTAATTTCTTTCTTTGGAGGTACCAGTTACAAGCCTTCAGCACATTATGTATCAACTTCAACACATAAAGTTTTAGTAGATTGGTCTGTCAGCTCAGACACTGATTAATAAAAGCACCAGAATGTATGAAACAGTCTTACACAGCTCATTAATCTTCTTTAAAAACAAAGTTTAAAAAAAAAACTATGTTTGCTTTATTTCTGCAGCTATTTCAAGTTAGCGTCCATGTGTTCATCCAGCTGTGCAATGATTTCTAGTTTTTACACAGTCACAGCCCACCACATGGAACATAAGTGCTGCTTATTCATCACAGTTGGATTTTTATTCGAACACAATTTATCATCAAGACTTCCTGGGGCCCCGAATTCAAGAGGAATGAAACAAAAATACTCTGCTGTGCTGAGATAGAGATGGAGGGTGGGGGGGCTAGAAGATGCAAGGGCAGACTTATGCTATGAGTTATACTATGCATAGAAGAAACAATAATGAGTAATGGGTCATGGATTAATGCATAATATGACTTGACTTTAACTGATCAATAAATGTATGATTAAACCTTGATTCATGTTTCAGGGAGCAGAAAGAGTGTATTTTTTAGGTTCATTTTACCTAAGACATGATATAACATAGCAATAATGATTGAAATGTATTTTATATAAAGTGAAAATGACAACTTTATGGAACTGTTGGGTTTATTGTATAACCATTAGAGCCATCAGTCTTCACTGCTACATCATAAAAAGAAATCCTCATAACTACTATCTTATTAAAACTATTAACTATTCATTTAACAAAAGACATGCCAATAGATACAGCTCAGATTTGACGTGGAATAGTCTCAATGGACAAAAACATGTAGTATAACATTTTAAAATATTTTAGATTTTGTGTATTTTGGACCACTTTAGGAAAAGTCGTCAAACTTCAGGGTAAAAGAACCACATTTTACTGGTCAAATTTGACCCAAAAAGTGAGTATCAGTAGATGAACATCAAATACAATCCGTGGTCTTGTTTTCACTGGTTTCAGTCAGTTTATGTGAAACCCAAAACAACTGTCAGTGTCCCATATATTTCTATGTTTGATCAGTCAAAATTACCAAAAGTTTAGTTTTCCACCCCAACAACCGCACACTACTCTTCATGTATCAAGTGTTTGAATCTATTCCTTAAACACAAGTAGACATTGTTTTTCTTTCGGAACATGAGCCTCTCTCTGCTGTCATTGCTTATGAGTTGAACCATGACACATTATTATTCAGAATAGTCTTCTTGTTCTTATTCTCTCTGTTGTAAAAAAAAAAAAAAAAAAAAAAAGGGTATTGTAGCAAGCAGTGGCACCAGGGGAGTGAAGTCTGGCATTGTACACTTGTGCTGGAATAGCTATAGAATGCCAACAAATTGATGAGTTTTCCGCCCTTATACAAACGGTTTTAAGCTGATTGAAGTCTGTGTGGTGATGGCAGATTGTAACATCATGCCTAAGCAAACAGCGGATTGCAGACTGAAACATTTTCTCTTCCAAAGTAGTGCACTCATGCACAGAATATCCAGCGTGTCAAGCCTGCATCCATGACTCATCTATCCTGATCAAAACAAAACCATACACAGCAGGGTCTGTGCAGGCGGATGGAGAGATGGGAAGTATCCTGGAAACGTTGTGTGCAAACGATGGAACACCTCAAAACATATCCACCAAACTGAATTTGAATTAGAAGCCTTAATGAGGTTTTTTATTTTTTATTTACAGGTTTCCAAGATTTATTTGGCAGGTTTGAGCATTGGAGCTGTCACCCGGTGTTGCACAGGTTTGACAAAACTGTCAGCAACACAGAAAACAAACAGGCGAGACCTATGAGCCAGATGTTTGCCTGTAGCAGATATATCTGAAATTCTTCACTCTGAACATCAAATCTTATTAAAATCAACACACTTCAGAGATTCACAGAAAGCATTCCCTGATGAAATATTGCAGCTTTATGGATTCACTAAAAATCAGGAAGTTGCTCAAGGCCTTTTTTTAATAAATAACAATCACTTCTTACAAGTTGAGATAACTGCTGTGCAATGAAACTAGGCAATAAACTATTTTAATTCCCCTGTACCGATTTACTTTTATTTTAGTTGATTTCTTTGAAGATTCTGTCAGATCTTCTTTGATTAATCATTAAATGAAATAACAAGGAGACTTGTTCAAGTACTCGCCCTATTTGCGTTGAAGTTGAAGTTTTCTTTGGATGTTTAGTTTTAAGGGAAAACTTAAAATCATTTTTTTAGCACCAAGAGCCCCATACCCTGTAGATTTAAAAAGTTAAAAGTTTAAAAGTGTGTAGTTTGCTTCTTTGTGAAGTGATGTCTGGTTTGGTTTAAAGCAGTAAGAAAGCATTCCTACAGCCTTACCCACTCACTGTTGATCTGTATACTTAGTTTGCCAGTGAGTCTTTCTGGTGGAACTTTGAGATTACAAATTCCCCCATTCTTAACCCTGTAACGCAGTGTGAATCATATTTGATTGAGTTTTAGAGACCTCTACATCACCAGTGTTAATTTTTTTCCTCTGAAAAACCTGATATATACGATCAGATACATGTAGTGCACAAATAATCCACCAGGGGGCAAAACACATGCACCAGAGGACCTTTAAGATGGAAGTTGTCAATCAGTGAGCAACAATTTTGAGACATGATTATTTTGACAAGATGAGAAAAAATGTCAAATTGTTTGTGATATTTCAATAGGAATAGTTACTGGAATGATGCATTATTGAATTATAAAATATTTTGTAGCTTATTTTATGGTAAATTCCTGTTGAAAATCTGTCAACTGTCATTTTATTGCATTTTATGTTGTGGGTGATATGAGCTTTATGCAGGACCTTTAAGGGCTTAAAAAATATTGTAAAAATTCCATATGTATCAAATATGGTACAGAACAAAACTCATGTGTTATTTAATGTTTTAATTATTTGTCAGAAGGTCCCATAAACACAACACCGATTCAAATAATTGATTATTATTTGATGGTTCAGACTCTACAGGGTTAAAGCCGACACGTTCACAGGTTTTTATTTTAATCTGAGCTCTACTGGAAAATCTTCACAATTTACACATGAAAAACCTCCTGGTTTATCTCATGCCTACACGTTAGGCAGCCTTTTGATTCAGCACTTGTCTGAATTTTCTGTCTCTAAACCCCCGGCCCTCCAGAGCAGCTCATTCTGTTCTGATTGGTCAGCTCCTGGATATTGGCTCGTGGGAGACTACTGCTTGCTCTGGAAACAACATCAACAAACTATGAAACAAACTCTGAAGATTTCACTTTTTCTCTTCTTTATTCAAAATGTCAACTTGTCAAATACATTCAGATGTTTGAATTTGATTCAAAATATGAGTGTTAACCATGTGGAATAGTCTACAGAACACACAACCTATTTATGGGCATGCATGATGATCTGATATCAGCTAGTTTGCTAGAAAGGTAGAAAAAAAACATGAACGAAGCATTTAGAGCAGGCTGAAGTCCTGGCTTTTAACTTGCATGGAGCATTTCTACATACTTTGACTATGTTTAAAATAGACACTATATAAAGTATAGAAAGTGCATGCCAAATACCTGCAACATCCCTGGTTCTACTCTGGCAAAGGACCTTAGTTGCATGTTATATATGTCCAATAAAGGCAAAAAAAAAGCCCCCCTTCCCCCCAAAAAAGTATATAGATTACAAAAAACCCACAAAAAGCATACAGTAATATGTCCCTTTTCTTAAAATCATACTGTAATACTAATGAGAAAGATCTACAGTATGTCAGTCTTTTCATAGGTCTTTTCATTTCAGCCCACCCCCTCCCCCATCTGTATATAAAACATAAAAGACAAAAAAGAAGAAAAGTGAGGATTCAAGTTGGTTCACATCAATAAGCGTCTATTTTCAAACTTTGCTTTGTAATGAGGAGTAGCCTTGCTCAGAAGTTTCTAGTCTGCTCTGAATAGCACTATCGGTTATGTATCAGCTGACATAAAAAAACAATTTACTAATTCTGTCACATTAAATTAACCACGAAGCAATGTAATTTTTTTTAACTTGGGAATGAAACTTGTCTGAAAGTACTGTTAGTTTAAAATGAATTTCTTTCAGCACCATGGACAGCTCACATCAGGTCTAGAGAATGAAAAAGAGAGCGAGACACAGACGGTACAAATGGGAGAGAAATGATGATTGGTGGGAAAAGAATAAGATATCTGAGCAAGAGCTGTCAGACGCTCCTGGAACATGGTGACCTGAGATGTGTTTTGATGAGATTTAGGTGTGAGAAACTTCTCTCTCAAGTCTCTCCAGTGTAGTAGGAGTAGAGTTGTAAAATAATGCTGAGGTTGGGATTAGGGATGCACCCAAATGAAAATTCTTGGCCGAAACCGAAAACTGAAAATGAGGAAACCAAGGCCGAAAACCAAAAACACCGAAATAAATTATTATGCCAATTATTAGTACCATTCGATTTATGGCTATGACTGTGTACTAACCTCACTAAAATCAAGGCATTGCAATTCAAAGAATAAATCAATTACAAAAGTATGAAGCGATCGGTGTCGGTCCGGGGGAGGGGTGCGATCGGTGTCGGTCTAATAAGCAGCAACACAGATCTATAAGAACGCTTTGCTCTCACACGCGCTGCATTTATAGTCGCACAAACACACACACACACACACACACACGCGCATGCAGACACTCTAGCCTTTTTCTGCGCTCTGCTCTCCTTCTCCTGTGCTGTGCGCTTCTGTCTCCAAGCGGGTTCTCTGCATTCCATCGGGGCCTGGATCATTTCTCGTGCACGCTGCTTTAATCCCACATCCAAGTAATGATCTTTATAACGCGGGTCAAGTACAGTCACAATGAAGTGCAGAGGATCCAAATAGATCTCAGTGAAACGTGTGCTGACAGACTCTAAGGGCCTGATTTACTAAAGGTAAACTTCATAACCACATTATATATATATATATATATATATATATTTGTTTTGTTTTTTAAATGGGTGAATTATTCAACACATGCATCTCAGTCAGGAGCCCTTTGGGAGGGCAGGTTTTGTTTCAATTGAAATGGGTGATACATAGCAAAGGACACTAACATTGCTGCTAGAAAAACAAATAAATCAGACTTTAAAGGGTTTAATATGCTTGAAACAAACTAGGCTGTACAACATTTGGTATGACCACGTTTAAAGGCAAAAATATTTATATACGTTTTGAATTGCATCATACAAAGGTATGACGCAAAGCTTCTCTGTTGACTGTGTTTTGAGTGACTTTGTGGACTCGCTATGACAAATCTTACAAATGGGGACAAGGGCACATACTTTTGGACAGTCCCTTTTGAGTGTGAAGGGGCAGTTATCACTAAAGCATATGGAGGCCTTGAGACTTTTTTAACGCTCATTTTTAATGTACCTCTTAAGAGCCCGTTTCTTCTTGCATCGTTTTTCCCATGTGGTTTGGAAATTGATAATGTCACAAAGAGGTACACTTAAAATGGTCAGAGGTAAGTGCATCAGACATTTAAATTATGTTAATCAGTTTTACCGGCCACTGGTCTATTAGGACAACTTATGGGAACTTTGAGGTGTGGTGGAACCAACTCTGTCTGGAAAAAACAGTCACATACTACTAGTGTACAACAGCCACTAAAGCCTGGAGGAATGCATGAATTATATTTTATATCAGCATAATGAGGAAATGTTGATTAATGTATCTGGCATCTTGGAAAATGTTAGTATTGAACATGTCACTAAAAACTTTAACCGACAATATTTTTATTGCTCTTCAGCCAAATCCACTGATAGCAACTACAGAAAATGCGTAGACTTGAAGCAGAAGATACACCATGTTTAGTGAATTATCATTAACTGAAACCATGAACTTTCCTTAACCCTAACCAAGGGGATTTGCCGCCACTCAGGATACAAATTCTGGAGTCAAGGCCCTGCATTTTGCATGTCCATCATCCACCTTGACCTCTTCCGTATGACTTGGTTCATTAACTTGTAAAAAACATTGGCTGCGAACATAATTATCGAACAGACAAGGGTGTTGTCCTTCTGACTATTAAAGCAAGGGGTACAGGTCCCTCTATTTAGACTTCATTTGTTACCTCAACACTTGTCCCTTAGTGTGAGCTGTGTGCGTTAGTAAAATCCATATTACCATCAACCAAATTTTCATCATACCCTCTGCAATAGTTCTTGACACATTCTCCTGTTTTAAGTCTTTACTAGATGTTACTGATGAAAAAAGGAGATGTGGTGGCTCATAGACGTGTTGAAGTACCAAGATCCAGTAACTATTTCACAGCTTGGCCATAAATGTCAGCTGTTGGTGTCTATATGGTCTTACAGTGGTTTACAGAGACATCTGCTCTTCTGTCTTACTTGGCTGGTTTATCACCATCTTTACATTTCCAGGGCAAGACTCCCCTATCACATGACATAGTCCTAATTCTTTTTTTGGCTTTAAAGGGACATTTTTATGTCGAAAATGTGAATTTGCAAAAGTCAGTCATCTTTCGACAAAATCTTTTTCAGCCATATCCTATCATATCCTCATCTAGTCTCACCACTCACGAGAGTTCACTGATACAGCCAGACTTTCTCTACACTATTCTTATTTCTCATGAGTGCTCACTTTACAGAACCTTTTAACAGTACTTGAGAAGATATTTTAGAATCTATTTCACCTTTAGATAAAAAGAGTGAAATCTGTCCCTGTCCTGACTTAATGACCACCACCAGAGATTTAAAAAGACTGAGGGAATGTGCAAAGAGATCATCTTATTCGTATACTTTAACATGATGTCTGCTTGTCAATCTGTGTTTAATGAGGCAGACATTTCTTGTATCTTTCTAGTCCGGCCACAAGAAGCTTTCTCAAGACAGTGAACTCCATCTGTAGTGTTCAGAGCAGCTTCATAAAACCAATGAAAACCAATGTCAAAGGAACCTCACTATTATTTATGCTCATTTGACCTTGCTAATCCCTTCTGAAACCTAAACTTCTTGAATTCTGTATCCCCACTTGGACCCAGCTCTATGTCAATATACTCATTCCCATCAAGACTACCTGAAACATTCTTAATTATTGTCCCTTGTGACTATATGATCACATCATCAATATATTAGAGAGCTGTCTGGTCAATAAGGGTTGGTCTTCGTGAATTAAATCAGCTTGGGATTTGTCTTGCCTCATCCATTTTTCTGTTATTTCAGGAGTAGTGTCTCTATCTAAGGCCTCACTTTTTTTGGTGTTCACAAGGGGTAATTTCTCTGACCTTTATAGTTTCTTTATATGTAAATGTATGTATGTTTTATTTGAGATACAATATTGTTGAATATGCTGTCCTCCACTAGCTCAATCAGTCAACATGTCCTGTAGGTCTGGTCTCTCAGATATCAAATGTTGTCCTTAAACTAAGTTTATTTTAGCCGCTCTAGCAGCGTGGCTTCACAAATTTTGATCCAAACTGAAATATCTCAACAACTACACTATAGCTTGCCATGAAATTTGGTAGTGCTGTTCAGTTACCCACTTAATTTTTCATAGTGGCATTATCTGGTTAAAATACCAATAAAAATTCAGCCTGCTAATTAGCAATTGTTAGCACGCTAACACATTACACTTAACATTGTCTACATGTCATCATGCTGACGTTAGCATTTAGCTCAAAGCATTGATATGGGGCTTCTGGCATGTTGGCTCTAATTTTGACGTTTTAATACTTTCCAGTCCAACATGGGCTAACCCTTCATGTGATTGTAATTTAGCCAAATTATTATTTGTCCACTGCAACTACAAAATAAATACAGACTTTATATTATTCACTTAGCGTCTTTAAGACGTTTACAATTCATTAAAAAATAGTGAGAAAATGATTAAGACTTTGAAATGTGACTGCCCTGGACACAGCTAAAACATTACCTTGAGTTAGGGATGTCAAACTTTATAACTCTTATGGTCATTACATATTCTTGTACGCCATCATCTTATACTTAGCTGCACTGATTGCTCCACTGTAGTTGACTGTCACAGCACCCTAATCTGACCTCTCTACTTGCTGACTGTGCACCATGCAGTTAACTGCTCTCCAGCTGCTATTTCCTCCTCATCAAAATGCTCCATTGAATTCTTTGGAGTACATCTATCATTAAGATTATGGATTCAAATTTGTACTGTAAAAAATGTCCTTGAAATATTGTTTTGTATGTTTGTTTGTTTGCCTGGTTTGTAATTGGTATTGAGTAAAATAGAGTACATTTATGGTAAAAAATCATTCATTTTGGTTAATTTAAAAATTAATATGGAATGTAGCAGTTAGCCATAGTTAATTTGTCATAGCACCAGCTCTAAAACTACTGAATTGTTCATGTATTTTACTCATGATTCATGAATGCATCTTCAACGGCATTTTATCAAAGGCACAACTAAGATGATTCCTGATTCCTGGCATTTATTCGATTGAGTTTGACTTGCTGTTGAATTGTGTTGCCACATAATGAGAACAGTACAAACATTACATATTAATGTATATTTCATTGTACATTTTAGATTCACATGTTGTACTTTACAGATAAGAAAATGTAGAAATACAGTAAAATGATTATAATAAATATTTAACAATAGGTTATTGGTAGAACTATTGTCATTGTAAAAAAAAAAAAAAAGGATTACATATACATATGAACTACTTTTATACCCTTCTTCATAAAAAAAGTCATGCGTAAACCAGCACTTTCCTATTTATGTTTGCTGTATAATACACAAAATGTGTTTGGCATACAATTAGCTAAGTGATTGCAGGGAACATTGAGTATGTTTCTAATATTGTGGACAGATTATTGACAAATTTATAGAATACTGGAATTTAAAGAAAAAAATCAAGATTTTTCTTTTATTTGATGGTATTTACACATAAGGTAAAGAAAAAAGGTGGAGAAATTGTACCTTTGTCTTCTAAATGGAGAATTAGTTGCTCATCTGCTCCATAGCTGTTCATCATATTAATTCTTAATGAATTGTAAAAGATCAAATTAAAAGTTCATGGTTTTCATTACAGAATAATGTCATTGGATAATATTTATACTGCCTTAAGGTCATGATTACAGTAATGATTTTTAACGTACATTTACATTCCTACTAAATCAAATGCCTGTTTCACAGTAAAGGAACTTGTATCCATCTTAAAAGATCATGCAGTGAAGGGATGAGGTGTGGCATGGTTGAAAAAATATGTTCATTGTGAGATCATTATTTATGGTCATATGTCCAGGAAACAGAGCTGTACAGGCAAACTATTTCTCAGCCTTCTGTTGTCATTGCATGTGAAGATGCTACTCAGAGCTCAAATGATGCAACACAAATGAAAGCTTTGAATTGCCACAGAATTTCAATGAGACCTTTCGTAGTTTATTCTTCCTAAATTTGCAAGAACAGCTCATTCTTCCTGCTATACAATACAGACAACTGTCGAAGAGAGATGTACAATGTGCATGAATGCATGGTGATTACACTTTAAGTAAGAAACATTCACTTTAAAAAAAATGCCATGTCTAACAGATGATGCTATAACTGAAATCTTTGATTGCATGAAGGCTTCAGATCTGTTCTCTGTCATAAGGGACCACTGAGAACAACATATTCAGGACCTCAGGCTCGAAAAGATGTTCAAATACAGAGCCTAAAAAAGTACCATTAGGAAATGATGAAAATGTATCACAGGTATGTAGTAAGCAAACCTTTCCTGACCTATAATTTCATAAACAGTAAATAGCTTATCGGACCAGTCTAACCAGTTCTTCATTGAAAATCCATGATGCCTGAAGCTAGCTCTGTCCATGACGCTTTTGAAGTCCCTTGGTTCTGCTAAGAAAAAACACAAAGTTGTTGCAGTCTATCTTTCTGTAGCAAATTTACCTGCTCGTATGTTGTTCAATACTGGGCACATGTCTCTTGTCTTATTGTATGGAGAGAATTACCTAAAATAATTTTGAAGTGCTAAGGTTTTCTAAGAGATGTTTGTGGATTTCAAAGATTTGGAGAAAAGTGGAATAAGTACAAGTGCTGAAATGGTCAAAGGGGCTCTGTATTGTATTGCTGGTTATAATTTGGGTTCACACTATTGACTGTATATAGATACGGGCGTCATGACAGATGTCCAAAAGTCAAAACATCTTGTTTGCACCCTGTTGGCTGACTTGACATAAGCCAAACAAATAAATCAAAGTACATGTCAAACTCATTTTCCCAAAGGTTTCCGTCACTTTTAGTAGTTATTATCACACTGTGTCCAAGTCATTTTTCGTGCTAAATTTGTTTTCAAAACCTTCATCCACTTGACCGTATTGTGCAGACTCTGGCTCCAAATGAGGTCACACACGCAAGATGGAAGCTCCCACAAACCTGATATTTTGGCTTCACTTTTGCATTTAGGTAGTGGAGACATTGTCCATATTTAGAAGGTTCACACAACATTATTGGGTTTATTAAACATTTACGTGGTTTCTTACTACTTTTGCAGGTACTGTGAAATCAAACAAAGGGAGTTTCAGAGTGATAATCCATGTGGTCCACAGTAAGACCCCTGAAAGTTACGATTCTACCGTTGGAAACAGAGTACAGAGTTGCAATATCTTATCATTACAAGCTAAAGACAGTCAAGAAAATGAAATGCATAAAGGTTCAATGTTCTGCAATGTTCTGAAATAATTTCATGTTGATAGTCTAGTCTTCCACCTTATTTAGCCCATGACATATTTGAGGGTATTTTATGCTCTTGCACTGTACTTAAAGTATTTCATTAAGAAAAAGAAATGGATTACATATTCACTTTCGATCTGGCACATCAAGCAGTTCAAGTACTAAAGATCCGATGCCCTCACAAAGCCATATGCTGTCAACTCTGAGGTGTCGAAACTTTCAGGTCAAGCCATTCCAAATTTGATTTTTTTAGGTTGCTGCCTGTATTAATTAGTAACAAAGTGCAAATCCAGAAGATGATATGTAGCTCTCCAGCTTAAAATTCCATTCCTTGATCAGATTATGGACAATGCCTTTTGAAAGTAAGAACAACTACCTCAAGAAATGTGCCAGGCATTTGAAAATTTTAAAAACATCCACCTAACTTTATCCGAAAAACATCAAATGTTTCAGGCATATCTTTCAGCTGGGCCAGAATGTAGTCAGCTTCTGCAAGTCAAAGAAAGTTGTACTTTTTACCCCAAACTTTACAATAACACAATTAAAAATGCAGTGAGAGAGTTTGGCTTTTCAGAAAATGATACTAGTGTTTCCACAATCCACGTCACTATACGATACAGTATAAAGGTAGATCATATAACAAATGCATTTGCTTATGTCAAAAAATTAGTTAATTGAGTTTGGAGAACTCCTTAATTTAAAATAATGCAGCTGTGTATTTTGTGATGGATATATATGAAACTGACCATCATCTGTGCTCAGTGACAAAACAGAGTACGAGGTTGCAATATCTCACCATTAACGACTTTGAACATGTTACCATCATACATCGTTAATAGGCACCAAGTCATTCCACTGAAATGCAGTGTTGTCTAAATAAACATGATCTTGGCCACTGTGGTGCAATAATGGTACTATATCTATTACCCATAAGGGCTGACATCAACCCTGCAGTTTCTGGAGAGGTGTGTATTATTTATTCAACATTTTTACTTTGTTGAACTGAAACAAATCTAAAGTAGACGCTGCAGTGACTTTGGGGTTAGGGGAGTTGTCATTTTTGTCAAATTAGCAGAGCAGATGGATCAAATGCAGAGAGGTAAAGCCAAAAGGATGGCTGCAGAAAATGGTGCAGGCAAAAAAGACAAAAGCTGACTGAGGTGAACAGAAAACTGAATTTAAAACCACAAGGGGTAATTACAAACGGAACACAGGTGAGTAAAAAAAAGACAAAGGTGAAACACATGAGGAAATCAACTGAGGCAGGAAACTAAAGGAAGTAAAGATAAAGATAGATAGATCCCTGGAGTTCTTAGCGTGATTCAGGAAGTTTCAGATCATGAGTGGTGTGATGAAAATGGACTAAACTCAGTAAGATCTATGGCATGTGACGATGTGCCATAAGATAAGTGAAATGCAACTTCAACTTACACACACAGAGTTCACTGTATAAGCTGGGAACATACTGTGCAATATAGTGAATAGTATATGGCAATACATTTAATTAGTATTTTTCACTAGAACTGTCCTCACAGCTCTGGGTATTCATGAAGCTTAGTTGCTCCTAGTGACAAAATTTGTGTAATTATGTTGTTTTCTAAGAATTTCCTCTTACAGCTAAGAATAGATCCTGGTAAAAGTTATTCACAAAGCATCTCAGCCCCTGAAAGAGCTCCTCAGATGAAAAACTGTTCGAGGTATGGAGGAGGACCTTTAAGAGGCATAAGAGATTCATAAACAGGGGAGAAAATGTAGAAAGAGAAAAAGGTAGGAGAAATATTTTCCAAATGCTGAATGACAGTGAGTTAATGAAACACTACAGATTAGATCATGCAGGAAGGTTGGTGGTCGATTCATTAGAGATGCGCTCACCCAACGCAATAACCCTGTAATACCAGAAATGAACGTGGTCACAACACAAAGATATTTGACAACTGGAATAATTTGGAATTTGCTGGCAGCTAAAAAATAAATTACATTCGAACCACTACTACCACTACTCACTACTACCACTACTACTACTAATGACCAGCAATCATAGGAGGAGATGAAAGCTGAGCCATTTTTCACTTCTTAATATCAAATAGATAAAGTACTAAAATGACCAGCATGGTAAATAAATGTAAGCCAAATCGATATAACAGCATGCGAATAGGCTGCTGCACAAGTAGGCCCGTGTTTTATAACATTTCATAGGTTACTTTTAAAGTATTCAACAGAGATGTATAAATAGTATTTACAATTACAAGATGTTTTAATAGATGTGGTGTAATAAAAAAGACTAAATTCTATGATTTGGCCCTATCAATTTCACTGTCCATTCTATCCAGTTTATCACTAAGTGTGCGTTTTTAAAAGAATGAGTCACACCCAGCAAAAGGATCAACCACACCTAAAGGTTTTTGTACCTTCCTTGCTCAGAGTTGCTCTGAGAACTTAGTTAGGACTCATTTTTAGACAGTTTTAGGCTAAGTTTGGAGCTCTGTGAGAGTTTTATCAGAACGTTTGTGAATATGCCCCCTGTTCTTTACCTCTTCTCTATAGCAATGGTGGTCAAGCCTCATGGGTAATGTAGTAGGCTATTTAGAACCGTCTGCCATACCATAATGATAGACATAAATGATTAATCAGAAAGGATGTTGAAATCATTGAAACCGGGGGTCAAAACATTCATTATGTGTTACATGATGTGTTACGTATGTTTCTACATTAAGCAACTTTGAGGATATTGTTTACAGAAAATTATGAAATTGGAAAACACTATTTACACCACAGAATATCACATACTAGAGGTAAGGACCTAAACTTCAAAATAAAAGTTGATGTAGTCTGTAATCAGTATTCAAATTATTTCTACATCCAGTTTCCTCCAAAACTGAACTTCACACGTAATAGCAAGTTCCAAAACTTTCCACATTCCCCAAAATACCAAGGGCATGAACTATGAGCCACATGCCTGCTACTAGAGCTTTCTCAGCACCAAAGAAATAAAAATAAAGTTTATTCTATTCCTGAACAGATGGAGCATGTGTGGTCCACAAGGTTACTTGGGGAGATTTTTCTAATCCTGCTTGCCTCCATACCCAACATCCCAGCAGTCTCTTCTTTACAACATTTTATCAATTCACCCACTGACCCTGCATTGCCTAACAGACACATCGAGCTGCTTTTTCTTGCCTTTAAATCACTTCTACAACCATTCTTCTCTCTCCCATGGGTTCCCAGTCCAACACCCTGCACATGTTGCATCTGCACATTATAAAAGAGATGTCTACGTGCTGTCTGTGCCTTTAAAATGTCCTTCCCACAGTTAATAACTTTCCACATGTCTGCAGCAGTTACAGAAATGAAGTTACAGCTTGAATTTGAATTATTATACAATAAAAAACGTAATTCAGTCTGTTTAATGCTGAATGCGTTTGGTGCGGGTTACAACATCTACATTGTTGTTAAATAATAAAATACCACTTTAAAACCTAATTATGCCAGGAGGTTAATTATTGACCCACGACTGTGTTAAATATTCAATTCCTTGTTTCCCTTACATCTAACCACTTTTATACATACTTAAACCTGGGTTAGAAACTCTAAGAATAGAAGGATGTGTTTGTTGTACAGTTTGTGAAGTGCTCTAAAGAAATTCTGTAATATGTGATTTCGTCCTATATAATTGTCTTAACTCATAGGATCAACTCATGCTCAACTCTTGCTCATTTAATCTCTCTGCCGTTTAATACACAGCAGCAAGTTAAACTCGGCTATAAGCTTCTTTGCTGGAAATGGCTGCTCACAGTTTCATATGACAAGATTCCTGTGGGTGTATTCAGGCAGAATGCAAACCAATTTTTCACCTCACTGTATTCGCATGAATTTGACCACTGGACTGTACATGCAGCCTTTATTTATCCTCCCCAAACGGCCAATGCACTGACTGTACAGACTTTACAAGTAGCTGTAGCTAGCTAGGAATGTACTCATAAAAATGTGTGTGTTGAGATTCCCAGTGTGAGAGTCAGCCCACACTCCAATAGGTACTGTGTAACTTTCCTCTAGCCTCTCTCCTGTTTTTCCATCGCTTACATGTGTATTGATTGATTGATAAAATTCAGGGATGAGCTCAAATTTTTCACTCAAATTGAAACATTTAAACTCTCAATGTCATGTCTTCACTTCAGTATGGGCCACCTTGAGTAAATTGTGTAAGTTCCCTTTGGCATTCTTCCATTAGCTTTGTATACAGTTTGCTTCATGTTATGCAACCTTGAGATTCATAAGTCTCTTGCTGTGTCTCAAATCACATACTTCTGTTAGTACACTTGTGGACTACATTGTGTACACTATGTACTTACTTGTGTAGAGTGCAAATTTCGACAGGTTAGTGTTGTCTCAAATCAAACACGTTCATCGCACACTTACCGGAAATGATTAACTAATTAGCAAGCTGCCGTTAGCAAGCTAGCATTAGCATTTTCGTTATTGCTCGCAGTACCAAATAACTATAGACTGCTAAATGAACCCAAGAAACATACTGATGTGTGACAACAGTCAGTCCCCGCGCCAGCTCAGTACAGAAGGGGGGGCGGGGTCACGTGATGCATAGTATTAGAAAACGTATGCAGCCCAACTGTCTTATCTAAGCCACATAGATACACCAATTCATAGGTTTTACCGTGATATGAAACAAGTTACAATAACTCATTGCCACTAAGTAAATATACCTGCTTTACTAACAAAACGTTCATTGTAACCCGACTATTAAGAAAAAGATGAAATCCCAAATAACCGCACTAGCCAATCAGAAGCAAGAAACAAGCCAGGTAACCCAGAGCAACATAAAAGACTCCACAGATCAGACGGCGCTGATCTAACATGTCCAACAACATATGATCAATAACCACATTGCTAACAAACACAAACAGTAGCAACAATACAAATGAAAAAAATAACCAGCTCTTACCTTCAGTAGAGTTGGAGTCTCCTCTTTCCTGACGAGTGGAACCTCCTTAACAGCATCTCCTTCCATTCATCTTAGAATTTCTAACTGAGGTCATTCTCAAATGCCAGCTGGATGAGATGGCCTTTCCGTCTATGCAACATGCTGCATCTGTGCACAGTAAATACGTTCTTTAACATGGAGAATGAGTTTTCGCACATATCAGTTGATGCCCCGAATGTTAATGCGTGTTTGAACACAGTCATTACCGCTGGCATGGCACTGAATGCCCTGGACTCCTTTGCAACAAGTTGATTCAAGCCACTTTCTCTTCGTCCTGGCCTGTGCACCTGTTTTGAAGCTCCGTTCTGTGAAACAAAGATTTGTTTGAATATAAGGAAACTTATTTATTTACAAAAATATATAGATGAACATATAGATAAAGTATATAAGGCTGACTTGTTAGGCTTTAGGGTGGACTACGGCCAAAATAACCAACAAAACGATCCTGTCTAGGAAGTAAGAAATTGACCTAAAAAAACAAATGACAAAAGACTTATCCACCCTTACTACTCAAAAGAAACTACATCTAATCTCAAACAAGGTTGGACAAAGCAGAAGTGTGGCCGGTTGGGAGAGGAGGAGGATGAGGAATGCCTGCTAGCACCAGGCGGCCGCCATCTTGGCTCTTTATATACCAGGTGGTTTCCCGGCTGCAGCCAATCACAAGCCAGGGCATGAAACTTTCCATCAATCGTCTCACAGCTATGGCACACACCTATTTGCATGTAAAACTGAAACAAAAAGACACAGGGCACACACGCACACACACAGCAGACTGAAAAATGACCGCAGTCATAACACTTCTCTCCTTTGTACTGTGTCGCTACAGTGGGATTTTTCAGAATTGTATAAAGGGAATTGCACACGTCAAAAAAATCCCCAACTGCACTCTCTGAGGAAATAGCATGCATGATCACCAAATGCAATTGCTGGTTGAAACAATGGATGTAAGACACTTCTCTGTTTAAATTATTTTGAATAAGCTTCTGCATGTCTCCCTCTCTTCCTGACACAACGCTGGCTCTGTCATTACACTGACTAAGAATTGTTTGCGTCAAGACCAGCATTTGACAGTTCATCGAGCACAACATTAGTGAGTGACAGGGCATCACATTTGTCTGCATTGATAACAGCCTCTCTTGCACTTTGTAGTCCTTGTCTGCATAATGCACAACTATAGATACATTCATGTGATGTGTAAGTTACGTTTTTTGGAATTGTACCGAAAGCCTTTGCTAGCTCTTGGTTTTGCCTCAGCGTGTAATCAAACAGTGAGAGAAACAGTCCGCTGCCCGCCTCATCTCTGCTATCGACTGAATCCACGTCACCCAGCAGTGGCGGTTCGTTTGAGACGAGAAATTCAATTATGTCTACAATTGCAGACCCATACAGGCGGTTTTGCGCAAGCTGATCAGAGTTAACCATGGTTGAAATTTCCCTACCTGTGTTGCATCGCATTTCCTTCTCTTTCCAGCTAGCCATGCATGCTTGATGCTCTTTACTGTTACTATGCCTGTTAAATCCCTTTGCCTTATCATTAGCGTGCTTCCAATTAGTATATCCAGTTCTTGTGAAAACGGAGTCACTCCCTCCAAATTTCCTGCAGGTAAAACAAAAGGTGGCATCTGCTTGCTGCGAATATTCAAGCCAGTCCCTCTCGTTGTACCAATTAGCCGAAAACGACCGTTTACAGTCATTATTATGCTGTTGTTTCTTTGGAAACTGTTTGAGACGAACTTGAACTGGTTTGTCAACTCCGACGTCCTCTGGTAAACCACACTGCAGCTGCGAGTGCAATGAGGGGCTCTCCGCTCCCGGTGAACCCAGCTCAGAGGCTGTGGGCGGCGGTGCAGGCGGTTCACTCTCCTCGCTGCGCGGCTGAAGTTCCCACTGCTCCTCGGCAGGTGCTCCTCGGCTTCTCCGGTGCTCCTGCTGCCAGGCTGCAGGGATGCCGACGGTGTAGTTTCTGGCTTTTTCAGCCATTTGCGAATGTCCTTCCTGAATGGAAATATAGCTGCTAGCTTGCGCTTGAAAATCTGTTCTTCCTCGTTTGTTTGTTTTTTCTCCTTGCGGCGGGGTGATGCACTGATGACGTAACGTAAGCTGTGTGATGGGTTCAATTTAAGGACAAACTCAGAATTTGGATTTGCACAACTGTTCATTTTGGTTTTAACAAGTCAGTGAAGTTTTTTTCGAGTTCTGGGTTGTTTTGAACACATCATAGACTGAATTTTAAAAAATTAAATTAAAAATTAAAATACTACGTTTTGACTGAGGGGATGGGACAGTCCGCGTGAGGGGGCGACAACAGTATAGCGGTGCCTAGTGCAAAAACACTTTGGACTTCTTTTTTTTTTAAGATTTATTTTTTTGGCCTTTATTTACATAGTAATTGGCAGATATGCTAACAGTTACTACACTGTGTACACTATGTATTTACTTGTGCAGTGCTCAAATTTAGACAGGTTAGTGTTTTCTCAAATCAAACACGGGTGTCCTGCACTTACCGGAAATGATGAGTAGCCAGTTAGCAAGCTGCATTTAGCAAGTTAGCATTAGCATTGGCGTTAGCATTGGCGTTAGCATATGCGATACCAAATCATTACAGACTGCTAAAATAACCCAATTAACCTACTAATGACTTATATGCAACAACAGTATAGCGTGCTTAGTGCAAAAAGCATGTATAATTTATATTTGTATAACGTGGCGATGTTCACCGTTGTTACGTCCTCTGCCGCCATATCCACTTACATAACCAAGATGGCCACCGTTGAGGGCGAGAAGTGTCCATAGTTCCACACTCAACTTTTTGACCATAGTGAACCATCCGGGTACTTAAAGAGCACTGCATTTTCCCCACACTTCGTAGTGTGAACACACTTAGGCACCCAAAATATTAAGTGCAAGTACAAAAGCATGTGATTTAAGACAGCATCAGCCACACATTGTACATACAAGCCAAATATTTCTCAGCGGGGGGGGGGGCAATGGTCATACACTCACCTTCCATAAAACCTCTTGGCAATCATATAGCATCTCTGAGAACTGCATGCTTGCTGCTACACAGCTGCCTGCTTTCTGAAACTGAACTCCCTCCACCTCCTCCGTCCTCAACTGTATTAATCTTGAGTTATTTCTGAATTTTTAATGTTGCTTTCAATGTGTGTTCATTTTTTAATCAAATGTTCCTTCAGGGAAAAGAGAGGTGTTGGGCATGAGGGAGTTAAGAAAAATGGTTAGGAAGAATGGTAAAACATCAAGATTTAGTTGAGAGGAGAGTTGTGTGAAAAAACAGCAATATAAAATGTAGCTCTGCTTTATTTCTGGGACCCATTTTTTGCATCATGTTATTACATTTTGATTTGATTTCATTCCAGGTACAAGCTATAATTCCACATATCACTTTAGTATTGAGCGGTTTACCTCTGTGCTCTATGTTGTCACACCATAAAACAGTGGAAAGTGCAGTAACTTGGTTTATCCCATGAATAAACAATTAAGTCTGCACCATAGAGATAAAGCTTCTCTTGCTTGCTGTAATGGTGTCCACTGCATCATAGCAAACACAACAACTGTGCAAATGGTGAAGCTCTCAGAGGTGTACAGTAATAGAGAGAATGAATTTCTAGCACCGAATCCTCCCACTGAACTGACTACACTGAGAATCATCATTGTCACTGACTGAATCAGAAGCTTTTTAGCACTGTCACTGGGAGCACTGTTGTTGGCTCAGCTGTTAGACACATTATGTTACTTCCTCCTAGGAGCTTCTTAAAAGACTGCAAAGCCCACAGAAACTTCATCATAATGTGATAACTGTTGCTGGCTGCTGAGCGAATTATTTTAGAGCTATTTACTCAAACTCATCAGTTAGTCCTCATTCTTAGTGTCAACTCAGTGTTGCTTTTCCAAGTATATTTTATTCCAATGAGATTATGTTCAAGTGAAATTACATTTTATTTTTAACACTAAACTATAGTACTATTCACATCAGGGGTGTCAAACATACCACCCAAGGGGTCCAATCCTCACTGGATAACTTTTAAGTAATTCATTATAGGCGAAGCTCTCATTTTACCAGTCAATGTATGTTCCAACCCTCACAAGCTTTGTGTACCCAGCCCGGCCCTGGATAAGCGGCAGAAAATGGATGGATGGAAAAGTAATTCCAAGTTTTGAATAAAATGCACCGCTATTCTCATTTATTTTTGCTCACCATTCACAGACAAGAACGTCCAAGTTGAGATAATGACATTCGCAATGATGTTCAGATTTGAAGGACAAATTTGCCCTGGTGGGCATGGACACATTTTTATCAGTATCTGTTACCAGGGTAACCCCAAACTGAGAGCAAAAATTTCACTGCAAAAAGTTTGTGCATGTTTGGGACAACTTATATATTGTGAACAAGCCCTTTCTGTGATGAACATTAATAAAACAAAACTGGGTTCCAGGTTCACACACAAGCATCTGAATGACAAAGTAAAACTGCTGACTGTTCAGGATTTGACACCTAATATTGATTGTTACGAACCGGCTCAGAGTCCGCAACAAAAATAAACTTAAGTTAAAATAAAATAATGTTAGTCAGTTACATCAGTAATGAATGCAGTGAACCCATCTGGTTGGTGGAGGCCTGGAAGGAAGAGAAGAGTGATTAACAAAGCCAGCTAAATAGGCTGAGGCCCAAACTGAACAGGTGCAGGTAAGGCAAGGCAAGGCAAGGCAAGGCAGTTTTATTTATATAGCGCATTTCATACACAGTGGCAACTCAATGTGCTTTACATAAAACAAACATTTAACAGAAAAAATTGAAAAAAAACATGGAATTTGAGAAATAAAAATAAAACCCAATCAACCTGACATCCTCTCTAGTCCCGCCCTCTGGCTCCTGAGCCAGGAAGCCCTAGTAAATGGAAGAGAGGGACGTCACATGATGCACTTGTAAGATTTTCACACATTTTTCTTGAGACATCACAGGCTGTTCATCGGTTTTGTAAATATATACGGTTTATTATACTAAAATAAGGACAGGGCAAAGGAAAATCTCCAGAGTTTGGAATCAGTGTGTAACAGCTGACCTATCAGATGTTTAGAAGAACACCTAAAATTACTGGTACATTGGTGTGTCAGTCGAATTAAATCATCAAAGAATTTACCACTGCTGTGCCACGTGCATAAATGCGCCTAGTGCCTCTTAACGGAGACCCACTTATCATTTCAGCTGCTGTGTACACTCAAATGAAATAATTGTACACAGCCATGTGGGGGACAAACAGAACATCAGTATTGATTTTTCTGCAGCCTCACAGATTAAATTCAAGTATATAATCAGCTTAAAATTCAGACATTAATCTAATCTATTACAGATCAGTCTGAATCACACTTAAAGCTGTGTTTTGACTAATATTTGAATATACTGGATATAAAATACTAAACAGAGCAAAACAGACAAAACCCAAGTTGATATATGATTTTGGGGAGCTCCGTGTGGGTGCAAAAGACACAATTTGTCATTATTGACAAGTGCCAGAGCTGAAATGTGCAGAAAAAGATTTGAAACGCTGGAGGCAGCAGCTCATGGTGACTATCCTGCATGTGTCTTGTCACGTGCAAGGCTTTATTACTTCCCCCTTCCTTCAATAGAGTTCCGCTCCGTTACATGAAAATACCAAATATATTCAGGGCTGAGCTTAATATATTTCACCTTCCCTCCAAACAATGCATACATCATCACCTGGGAAGGATACTAACTTGCTGCCTGGGAAATGTTTTATTTCTTAATTTAAAAGTTTGACAACCGTAGCATCAATAACTAATGGTGGTGAGGCTAAATTATATCACAGATTTTGTGTTGAGTCCAACTTTGCTGAACTTTTACCCATTGCACAAATTTCTCATTAGTCACCAGGTAAATTGACCCATAACCTACACTGTCACTTGTTCCATTGTCATGTAAGTGGTGTTGCTTTACAATCTTACATTACATTGTATGTTTTTTTATGAATATCTCCTAAAACTCGTACTCATTTGCATTTGTTTTAGAGGTTAATAAATCATTGTGACAGTACATACAAAATGAGTTATGGCCTATTTTTCTTGTGATGAACTTCAATAGTAGCTTTGGCTTATGCATAAAAGTGATCCACAACTCTGTCAACTGAAGCACCGAGTTGTGAAGCTTGTGGTTTTAGATAAGTCGATAAATCAGGATTTGTGAGTGTTATATTGCACAAATCGGGAGGCTTAGCAGAGTTAAAAGTCTCCCAGTCAGGTGCTGAGAGAGCATCTTCACTGTCACAGTGATGATGTAGGTGAAATGTAGTGTGAGGGGGTCAGGGGGAATCGATTGAACATCCGTCAGCAGATGCTGCAGGGCTGACCACACACAAGCAAACAGTGGGTTTTTTTGCGAAGGTGGAAGGAAATGAAAGGATCGATAGAAGGAGGGTGATGATTTGATAGCTGTAACAGCTTGGACATGAAGCGTGGAGGTGGAAAAGGGAAACACTTACATGCTCTGTGTACCGTAGTGTTACAGGGATATTGTGTTGTTATTGAGTTTTTGCTAATCTGAATATTTTCTTCAGGTTCAGGTGCAGTCGACTCTTCCATATCTCTTGAATATGAACAGGAAGGCATGACTGAATCTCATCTACAGGTTTGTAATAAGAATTTCTATCACATGGGTTTCTCTGACACCAACATTGCAGAAGTAGATGACATCACAGTGGACATCCCACACATTGCAGTCATATTGGCCAGAGGTCATGAGTAGGCTGTCAGAGTGTGTCAACCTCAGCGCTCCATCTTCCCCTCCATGTTCACATCAAAGTTTTATAACTAACAGCAACCGTGCGACACACTCCTAAAGCATATTAAGATTTAAGTTCACCATTCTAGAAATACTCAATCTTCAGAGCCGATTCTTCCTCTCACCTGACATACCTCATCCCATCCTGTCAACCTTGTGTAAAGGCTTCCAAGAGAAGTCACTGTGACTGAAATCAACATGAGAAGGTGTTTTTGTGTCACAAACTGCAAGAATTGCAAAAGTAATGGGGGGAAATTATCAATATAGTATAAAGTATAAACAGGTTAGAGGTTTCTGGCACAGCTTCACCTACTTCCACAAATGGAGAAGGGAAAAAGGTCCCAAAAAAGTAAAAGCTCCAGCAACACTTGTAGTATAGAAGAACTTTATTAATAGACCAACATGTTTTGGGTTGTGGCCTTTATCAGGGTCATCATAAAACACATTATAAGCAGTATTTATATAGGGTAAGCAGAAGAAGAAGAAAAAAATGGACCAAATATAGTGTCACCTATGTCATTCCCTTGATGCCTGTATGGGATAATGATTGGCTAGAAGTCACATGACCATATACCCAACCCACCTTAATTTAAAAGGTATAAAACATATACTAAAAATAACCAGTTATGTGCATCCAGATATGTATCAGCAAATGGGTAATCTACCAAGACGGGTTGGATATATGATGATGTGACTTCAGGTCAATCATTAGGCAGAAAGTTCAAACATAATGGTACTTCTATGCTACAAGTGTTACTGGAGCTTTGACTTTTTTGGACCAATATCCCAAGAAGGAAACCTCCCTGTTAGCTCAGAATGCATCAGCTACATATTAGCATGTAAAGATATGGTAGGTAGTGGATATTCGGTCAGAGTTTTATCAGTCCTGTGGCTGCCACAGAGGTCTGATTTTTTCCGTTCCTTTTTCTAAAGACATAATGTATTGATACCTCTGATAATAGAAGGACCATTTCACCCAGTATAACAAAAAAAATGCTTCTGAACAGGATTACCAACCCTACCTTTAATGTGTCACTTTGTTGGCATGAAGATTGATCCTTCTCCGGTGGAAGACTCCTCATCCCCTCAGTGGATGCAGGAGGTGAAGCATCATCTCAAACTTGAGGAATTGAGACTCACAATATGTGGCTCCTTGGCCCTATTTGTGAGAATCTGGCAACCATTTGTAGACTATACTAGAGCCAAGCTTCTGACTCCCTCACATTTTTGAATGGAACTTTATATGAAGTAACACTTATTTCTGGTTTTGTATCTGTCTCAGTGTTTTAACCCATCTCAATGGATATTAACTTTACTTTGTGTAACTGCCTTTTTTCTTCAGTTTATTTTTTTATTTTAACATAATCATTATTACTTGTTGTTGTCTTATATTGTAGTGTGGCTGTTTATGTTTGAAAAAGCCAATAAAAAAATGTTTTTAAAAAATGTTTGGCGTTTAGACTCTACAGGCACAATTTGAATCAACGGACTTCAGTCCTGAGCAGCAGTAAGATAAATCCCCCCTGGAGTCCAGACATCGGTGTTGGTGGCTGATGACTTCTGCTGAGACTGTTGAGGTTGATCAATTGATAAACCTGTGAAGACTGGGCAGTGATGGGGAGTTGGTAAGGTGTGCAAGACAGCACCAAGAAAGCACTAAAGCAGAGAGGGAGAAAACATACTTAAAAAGACAGCTGCAATATGAAAGGCTGACAATGAAGGTGTATCACTGTGCTAATTGGTTAGGTGTGACCAGTGTTAGGGGAAAATAAATGTAACTGTAATCCATTACTGAGAAAAAAAAAATTGTAATCAAATTACAGTTACTTATGAAAATGTTGATGATTACAAAGGGGGTTACATCTGAAGTCATACCTTTAAGATTTTGCTCAGGAGGGATTTCTTTCTCATTTTTAAAATATTTAACATGTTACTGAATACATATATTGTTGTTCTTAATCCTTTGAAATCAATATTTCATTATATTTTGTAAATAAATCATGACATGGGCTTAAATGGCTTAAACCAGTTGAACCCATGCCAGACTTCTTTCATCAAATATCTTTATTTTATATTCCAACATGAACTAATGAATACATTTTCAAATGAGGGATAAATTTGCTTTATTAGAAATAATTTCCCTTATAAATCATGTCTGTATCCATGAAAAACAGCTGAACTTAGATTTTGGGGCTTAATAGGAACACTTACCCTAACAGCTAAAAACATTGGTTAGAAAATTAGAAAAGTAATCAAAAAAATAATCAAATGTAATAAGTTACATTACTTTGATTAAGTCAATGATATAGTTTCATTACTTATTACATTATAAATAGAGTAACTTGTTATCTGTAACCCAGGGACGTCACTAGGATTTTATGTTTAGGCGTGCGTTGCTTACGCGGCCGCCTAAACTGGAAAGTGCTGTGGTAAACCCTGAATGGTTTGGGGGGGCTTTAGAACATTTTAGGGAGGCTTAAGCCCCCCCAAAATTGGCCTAACGACGTCCATACTGTAACCTATTACATTTCCAAAGTTACCTTCACAACCCTGGGTGTGAACCATAGACTGTATATAAGGAATGGACGTAACATCCGTGACGTCACCCATTGGTTTGTGGACTGCTGCTCGGAGGCCGATAGTTTCGGATCTCAGCAGTTCCATCTTGAAAATTTCAGGTGCATGCCGGGAAAAATAAAAACACGAATCAGCGAGGGCTGGATCTGCCACAGTCTACACCGGCAACCTGGTGAAGCTAACCAAGTTAGCTGTTACGACTAACTATAACCACAAAACTCCGGAGAAAACTGTCGGTGTGAAACAAGTTCACGGCTATTTTCATACAGTCTATCTGTCCGCCCTGTCAATCACGACGTAGCCACGCCCTAATGCATACCCTGCTTTATCATCAAATATAAAATCAGGGAGGCTAAAATTTCACAAATGAACATCATACTGCATTGAAGAAGGCTTTAAACTAGCGATTGAGACCATAAACACATTTTGAAAACGTTTACTGAGGTTAGAAATCAAGTGAGAAGTTGGTGAATTCTCCATTGACTTGTATAGAGACGGAAGTCCTTTTGACACCAAAACGGTCGCCCCCTGATGGCCTTTTGATAGAATGCAGTTTTAAATTACTTCCGCATTGGCCTCCGCTCAGAGGACCGGAACTCCCTGCCTGGTGTGATCAGGTGACATGAACAGCTGACGTCTTAATTGACAGTGTGAGGGATCAGAATGAGGGTTTGAGAAATAAAACTACAGACCTGAGCATAGAAAAAGCTTCATTTTTTACTTCCTGAGAGAGCTAACATTATGTAGTCTTGGCCAGGATTACACCACTAGCCACTGTTTTTACCTTGAAATTGATGTGTCACATTAACTAGCCAGAACCAACATATCAACATGGTAAAACAAAATTATCTGGAAATGCAAGAATTAGTCAAATGCACAAATTAACCTCTCAACAATAGTTTTAATGTCCATATAAATACTGTAAGCTGATAATATGACATTGTGGCAATGAATGTTCTACCTCCCTGAAATACCTACAGCCATAATTCTTTGTAATAGGAAAGTACACTACAAACCATCAATGTTTGTATAACTCAGTGTACCACAGCCATATTTGTACACTCCATATCTGAAATGATAAAGTGGGCCACCGCCTACACCCACCCTCCTTCACCCTAATCATATCAAAGACATTTCTTTCATACATGTACAACATCAGAAACATAATTCTGCTCAGATGGGCATTTATGTCAGAACTCATAAAGGGTTAAAACACAGAAATTCATTCTTTAGCTTCTTTCCACTACATGTGAGAAGCCCTCAGCTCTTTCTCCTGTTTGATCATGTTATAACTGCTCCATTAAAGGATGATGAGAAATCACAACAACAAGATGACTGGCAGAGAAGACATTGGTGTGAATGAGCTGTCATGCTTTGTCTTCCTCCGGTCTCCCAGAGGACTGCTTTATTGAACTGAGAACAAGTGGGCTGCTGCCTTCAGAGGTTTCCTGCCAACATAACTTGGCGCATGTTTTTTTTTCCCTTTCCACCTTTAAATCATTTTTCCTTTACTCAGAACTGTTGGAAAGAGTGCCAGATTTTACATTTAACCACTCACCCGACCTCTCATAAATATTTTTTTCACCATTCATCCTATATCTGCCACCCTCTCCTAACCCTTTCTTCTTTGCCTTTCTTTTTTTAATCATTGCTATACGCAACCACTGTAATTCTCCTCAGCTATTGTTTTGTGATATGATTTTTCCATCCAAATATTTTTCCATCATCCCCCACCATCCTATTCATTCAAATTCCCTGATGTGGGAGTGGTTACTTTACTCTACAGGCAAAGACCCACACATTTAAGTGGTGTTCTTTGGGGCCACTCCAGCAGTCGCTTAATCTCAGGCAAACACAACCTGAATTGGAAGGTTTCTTTTAAACTCTGTTGGCCTGCAGCGAATAAGAGGGAAGAATGCAGACCCATTATCAATCAGTCTGCTGCCTGTGACCTTGCAGAGTGCAAATACAGCTCCCACCTGAAACTAAAAATAATATTTTTTCCCTGATCGCCGATGTTCCATTATGATATCACATAAAAACACCAGCTGATTTTCTAGTGTTTTAGCAGGCCACCAATGAAAAGCTACTTCAAACATACTTTCTTTTAGTTTGTCACTGTTTCTAAAGGAGATTGTTACTTCCCTGAATATGAAAATAATTAGGGATGAGGGGAGTAACAATGATGTTACCAAGGGGAAGATGAAAACAAAGCAAAGAGAGTTAAATTAACTAGGTTTTATTTAAGAAATAAATGAGGGTCACACAAATACCAACAGAAACTACTTTCTTAAAAAGAAGAAAGTACACGATTTCAACTATTAACTAGATTGGCAACAGTGTTGGGTGTAACGCGATACTGTAATGACATTACATTTATCTGTAACGCAGTAATGTTAAGCGTTACAGTGTCTACAGTCAGTAATCACATTACAGTTACTTAACAAACAAATATGGTGTTACTTCTGTTATATAAGTTCTTCAATTATTATGTATAAATTGGGGCAGATGAAAAAATAATCAAAGGTACTTTTCATGCAAGCATGCACAACAACTGCCTAACCTCTCATGCTAACACAAAGCTAATAGCGAAACACTTACGGACCCACAGTGATGCTGAAGCTGAGAGAGGGCTGTCTGCATGAGCAGTGATTGACAGCTGTCAGACACTCCATCAGACACCATCCTGGCTCTGATTGGTTCTTTTTGTCTGGTCACGGTGGATTCTGGCAATTTTTTTTTTTTTTTACAGATTACTGGTTTCATGTAATGCTGTCTTTACATAGTGACAGTCTTAGCAAATATGACAAAAAGTTGCTTTCATAAGACTTACCAACTGCAGCTTTAATTAAACTAACTCTCCTCTTGATCGAATGGGATGAGACAGTGTGTCCAGCTTTGTTTGCATATCGGCTAAAATGATAAATGACTCTAATTTTCAGGCCGAGTGACATTGTCAAATGATCAAGTATTAAAAATGTCAAGCTGCAGTCAAGTAATAGTTGGCTTTAGAATTTTAATATTGCAGCGTTCAGAAAGTCCAGAATGACCGTCCCTGGTCCACTGCTCAATCTGTGCGACAAGTCTTTCAATAGAGTACAAGGAAATAGAAATTGCTTTTGCAGTACCTGAGAGGCAGTTGCCAAGTGTTCAGAGTTCCCTAACTGCACTGCAGCACAATGTAGAATCAGTGTAAGCATGAATACACATGGAAAAGGGAAATTCTAATTACAGAAGGCATATCTAATATAGTTATTACATTACATTACTGTTCTAACACTTTACAAAGGGTTGACAGTTGATAATGGCTTTGAGAGGATAAAATCATGGCAACGTTTGATGACATACAGACCAAGTTCAAAACAAGTTCAAATAATTATTGGTATTGATACACACATTTCACTGGCAAATAATTGTCTCTACTTCGCTGGGTTTATTAGAATCGATTTAAATATTGGATTGTGGAAGTTGCAGGAAAGTAGAGACAAATAACTATCTATTGACTACACAAAGGCGCATATCTTTTAATTTAACACAGCTGACACCAAGAAAATGCTGCTAAAAAACAAACATGTTACCATAGTCGCGATTAAGGGGCCATGTCCAATTTTTGTGACTTTTTTCGACATAGAACACTCTGAAAATCCATTAGATTTACAAAATATTGACATGTTGAATGTGAGGTGTCTGTTTAGTATTTATGTGTTTTTGTTCCGTTTTTTGTTTTCATCCTAGTATTAATGTTTTATCTTTGCACTTTCATAATTTGCACTAATAATGGGTTGCATCTCAATTTCGTTGTACAATGTACAAAGACAATAAAGATCTATTCAATTCTATTCTATTCAAAAAGTGGTGCACTGAGCTTTCAAATAATGCAGTCTCAGACATGCCTCATTCCTCATCTACCTTCTGCAGAGTGTTTTGTGAACCATAAACAGTACTAGCTGCAAAATGTGTGCAAAATCAGCTCTCAACAGACAGGACTTGTGCTTGTCCTTGGACATGGAAGAAGTCTGATGTGGATGTCTGGATTGGAATGTGTCTCTGGACTGTCCTTGGGCCATCACAGCTGACCATGTTCTACTTCCCTGCTTTGTGACTTTGGCAAAGAATTAGAGGAAAACATAGCCCACTGAACTGAGAAACCACAGCCTAAGCCTTGACCAAGGGTTTTGAGGCATGGTATAGGCAAGACACAGTTGGATTAGAATGAGAATAGCCTTCTGACGACTACTGTTTTGAGCGGCATTATGTCCTACTTACAGCATGGAAACACTAGGTATAGGGTCAATTACAGGTTGTGCTGACATGAATCCCAACACTGTCATGAGCTTTAATGATAGCCAGTTGGCTCTCCCAATCAGCATGTCAGCGTCAGCCTGCATTGTGCCGTTGTCAGGAAATTACTTTGCTGCCACAATACGAAGGATAGGTAGTATTATGGCTCAGTAATTAGTGAAAGCAGAAATGAAATATATGCACAGTACAGTCCAAACAAAGCAACAGACAAGGCTGTTAAATGAAAGAGTGCTAGTTGGATAAATGTCATGATGTACTGGAAAGGACAGAGGAGGTGTAACAGCGACAGTCTATGCACCCTATGTACCTGAAATCTCTGAATCTCTATGTTTACTGTTGCATTTATGTATTTTGTCTTTGATTACACTTTGATTGCGGTTTGGTCTTTCATAGAAAAATTCTATCAGCACACAGCCTATAACAAAACAATGACATATAAAGAGAGTCCTTCAAGTTAAGCAGAAGCATATGTCTGGCTGTATGAACACACATATTGTATTAACAAGTGTCAGTAAAGATTGTTTATCATAAAGGGACTGGAGAGGTCTTTGATTATTGCATCAGAGCTGGAGTGTTTGTGCATAGTTGCTGAAACACTTTAATTTGAATGACAAGACAAATTTATTATGATTTTAGTGTTTGGAAGGAAACTTCCTCCAAACAACTAAATCTCTATGATCTCTAATGATGGAGCCATTGTTTCCATCTCTATTTTCCATCAGCTGGTAAAGCCAAAACCCCTGCTGTGACATGACTAAGTGGGGCTTTATTAGGATTTGGCTGCAGCTATTTGTGAATCCATCACTAGGTGTACATGTTAAGTCATTCCTATGTACTTAGTAACCACTAACTAGTTCCAAAACGTGCATATTATTCAATGTGGTTGCAGAAAAAAATGAAAAGCAGTCAACAATATCAACAGGAGGTGAGTGCAGCACCACTGTAGCTTAACATCCTTAACTATCAACAGGCCAAAAGATATAGTAATATTCCTGGAGGGAATGGTTGGGGAGTGTTGGGGAACAGTGACGCTACATAGTGAAGCTACAAGTTTAACTGTATGTCTAAGCTAAACATTGTCCATATCTTGTAACATTTGCAGTTGTGAGCTATTTTTTTCCACTGGGTAGAGAGAGGGGGGTTTGTGCTTACAGACAGAAGGAGAGAGGTTAATACTGAAACTTAACTACATTGTTCTATGCAATTCATTTGCTTTTCACCAGGCAGATTTAAGTCTGACTTCAGCGTCACCTAACCAGAAACTACCATTGGCTTTGGTTACCATAAGGGGATCTAGACTGACAGAGATATTTCAAATACACAACACAACAGAATAAACATTACTGCACATTATACATAGAGAGAGAATAACAAAAATCAAGAAAACTGCAGTGCTATTGGCAAGCATCTCTGCTTAGGTCCCAGGACTGAAGAGGTGCCAGGGTGAAACTATAGGATGGATCAGGACAGAATTAGTTTTTCTTTTATTTCTCTACTCCTATCCAATCATTTCTTTTTATAGTTTGTTTGCTTGTCTGTCTGTACTACTTTCTATCCTCCCACTTGCTCTCTCCTGCTTTAGGATGCTCTCAGACCTGTAGAAGGTTGCTGGCCTGTTGCAGATCAGATAGTCTTTAAAACAACTCGTACGCAACAAGACCGTTCCCATTCCCAGGGAGTCAAATACCAATGCTTTGTCACACCTCTTATTGTCTGATACCAGCATGCAAGGCATCCTTTGGCATCTGTATGAGACACACTAAGCTTTCAACTAACTCCAATGTAAACCCATCTGCATCTTTATTAGACACCATAAGACCAATGATGTCTATGTAAGACATTTTCCTTCTTTGGAGGGGGCAGGTTGGGTACATGGCTAGAAAGTTAGATGGCAAAAATGGATGCTGCTACTGGAGACCACTGTTTGCAACCTGCTGTCATGTTTCCGACTGTGACTCAGGACTGTTTTTTGTCGTTGTATTTATGTCATTGCCATGCTGCTTTACTACTGCACCTGAGCCTCTCCAACCTTATCTGAAAACGGTGCCTGCAGACGGTCCAGGAGTCTTCCTTGCCCTGAACCAGCGGGGAAATCCTGTCTGAAGTCTGATGTCACTCCTTCGTTACAACACTTGCCTGCTCGGACACCCCACAGCCATAATCTCCTCATCCCCTTCTCTTTCCATCCACAATAATAGGGGAACCAGGAACATCCGTTACTTCAAAGCAGCCACACACTGCTTCCCTGGAGGCACAGTCTCTGACATCCTGGATAAATCTACCAAACTCCTAATAGTTCATGTGGGGACAAACAATGCTGCTCTGAAGCAGTTTGAGCTGACCACAAGGGAATTTAAAGACCTTTGAATGCATTTGTGCAAAGTCTGTTTTTATTACCAGTCCTATTCCAACACTGTCCCGTAAAGCAGGGTGTTCAGCAAAATCCTCAGCCTCCACACTTGGCTGTAGTCTGCTAGCAGAGCTCACAATATATGTTTTATTGAGAATTCTTATCTGTTGTGGGTCCACCCAAACAGGTTGGGTAGCTGAATGCTAGTGCCTAAACTGCATATCAGTCCTCTTAATGTGACTGACTGACTTTACATCCCACACATGATTCCTGTAACCTCCATCTCCATCTGTGGTGGTACCTCAGAGTACCGTCCCCCTCACATTAGCTCCCCTCACTGGCCTTATCTGTCATTAACCGTCTCACCAGACAATTTCCCTACACAAACCATTATTATTAAACCACAATGCATATCTAAGGTGGAAGCAAAATTAACATTTCTTATCACCTTGTTGTGTGCCTCGTGCTTCTACCTGCTTTACTGTTGTTCTGCCTTCACCAATCAATATGGCTCTGATCAATGCTCAGTGTATTGCAAACAAGTGATTCATCCTTAATGATTTCTTTTGCAGGGAAAGTATGTACTTTAAGTTCCTGACTGGAACATGGTAGCCGAATATTGATTATTTCCATGTAATTGAACTTTGTCTTGCAGACTGCTCTTGTATCAGCACACCCCAGCTGATGGGTCATGGTGGCAGACCTCTTACACTCATCAGCAAATTATAATAATAGTAACATTTAAACAAGAAACAAAACAAAATAATAAAAGCATACCCAAAGGAACCCAGAAAATACCGTCACCATCATCTTCGTCATCCTATTAACATGTATAATAGCAAAAATAAATGAAAAAAAAAACCCACACACAATGCATACACATACTATATGCCCTATATGGGTAGGTAGGTATGTGTAGTTATGTTTAATTTCATGACTAAGCAAAAAGAATCTAGAAATACGGGAAGAAAGATAGGGAAAATAAAAGAGGGAGGAACAAAATAAAACAAAAAATGAATGAAGAACAGCAATTTAGAATAGAGGAAAATGAATGAGGCAAGGACAGATGGGGGAAAAAAAGAAAGCATTGAAAATTAGATAGCGTAGGGAAATGTAAGCGTTCTTGAAAATTGTGCTAAGGGACGCAGAATTGATTGTGATTGAAAGAGTGTCTGAAATATTCATTCATCAACGTTTTGAGGGTTGGAGATCAGGCGGTAGCAGAGGTTAATTTATTGAGGACTTTGGACCACGTTTAATTGAAATCAGCTATTTTATGGTTGAGGGAGGCGGACATTTTTTCCAGGGGTATATGGTCTATTAGAAGATTCTTCCACTGTATGATTTTTCGATTTCCATTTTAAAAAGGTAGTTTTCTAGGTGCTAGTCAGGGCTGTGAGGAGAATACTTGAAGAAGTGCTGTGTAATTGTAATGCTGATAGGTCGCTTAAGATGCAGACCTCTGGAGATAAAGAGTTGGCAATCCAGTACGTGAGATAATTGATCTGTATCTAAGGGCAAAGTGATGAGCGGTGCCAAGTAGTATGCAAGTCAGTGTCAGCTGTGTTTTGTGAACAGTGAGTGCCTCTGTCTGATCCATTAAATCCCATTTTGTGTAATTTCTCACCAGTGTAATGCATTCTATGAATAAACTTAACCCATTTGTGTTATTGCTCTTTTTGAAGCTACTTTTGCTGAATCAGGTCCAGAAGTTCACTAATGGAGAGGCTTCATAAGCTGTTGAAAATTATGTAAATTCTTCATAGGATTTTCTTTGGACCTGAGAAGTTCAACATTTTCTCTATTGGAATTTGATGAATTAGACTTCTGAGAGTTCTACTGAGTTTTGATAGGATGATTGACTTTAATTGCATCCAGAAACTGTACTATCTTGAATGATCTGGTGAAGATGTGCAATTCTGTTATCCATCCAGACAGTGAAATGGACATTTTTCTCATTGCTAGAGAAGTCTGTTTTCCCCCCCAAATTTGTGAGCAGAGAGATGGTACAGATGGTACAGTTGGTATTTGAAGTGCTTTCCACCAAGCTGACAGAGTTATAGATTTATGAGGCTATGATAATGTTTCAAAAACAGTGATGTCGCTTGATGGTTTAACTGATAAATGGGAGTTCTGATAAATGTATGCTGTTGCATAATGCCCGTTCAGTTTCTAACCAGGAGGAATCAAGTTTAGAGAGGAGATATTTTAAGCTGATTGGCCAGGTGATATAATTCAAAGTTTGGGGCTTCTAATTCCCCCTGAGATTCTGGCTTTTGTAAAGTTGCAAGTTTTGTTTTCCAATAGGATTTTGCATTTTTGCTGTTATTTCAGGAGGGAAAACAGATAGGTTGGTATAGCAATTTAAGTCATCTTGTATTGATTTGAGAAGTGGTGTGAAATGTAGATTAAACAACTCTGCTTCACAGCTTCAGCAATATATTGATGCCTAAATATTGAATATTGCCTGTGAAGAGCTGATAAGGGGATGCCAGGGTTGCCGTATCCCTTTCATGGATTTTGACCAATATGCTGCATAGGTGGAGAATCCTGAGAAAGATTTTATAACCATAAAGAATTCTCGCAGGGATGAGTGAGGGTCCTGAAGAGGTAATAACACATCATAGGTAAAGAATCATTTTGTGCTCTGTAGTGGATGTCTGAACACCTTTGATGTTGCCATTTTGCTGAAATCCTCCCTCAACTTCTAGTCACTCACTGCTCAGAGCGCTTAATGGCGATCACCTGCTTTCACCAGCACTGATTAAGCAGATCTGCTCTCACATCATGAAACAAATTCAAAAAACCATTAACACAGCAGGACTGAAGCCCTTCATCAAAACAAAAACTGTCGGTCTCTAAACAACAATCAGGTGCTCAAGTGCCCACTGAAGCCTGTTCTTCTCGCTGTAATCATTCCTCCTGTTCATACTGACCATTAGAAGATCCTTTCATGATGCACTTATAACCTAAATGATAAGCACCACAGTTCTCCTCTGCAAAAATGTATTTAAAAGCTGAAGCTTCAGTCGTCCAAATGAGTCAAATCAATTACAGTACATTACAGTGTTTTTAGTGCCAAAGTTCCTCTTTTTGTTACTATACTTCCACCACAGCTCAACAGGGGAACACTAAGGGCCTGATTTACTAAGATCCCAAATAGTGGGTACTAAATTGCATGCACGGTGCAATAGATTGCGCGTGCCGTTTGCGTGCGATCTACTAAGAATAACTGTGTAAATGAAAACAGGTGCAACAGGGTGGAGACAGCAGTATTTAAATGAGGGTTTTGTGTCTTTATGGAGAGTTTGGAACGAGCAGAAAGCTGCAAGCGCAAAATGAAATGTGATCAGGTTCTAGTGGAAGAGGTTAACTAATATATTGAGTTATAACAAAAACAAATATTACCAGAGAAACCCACATATGGGAGAGTATTTGTGACGAAGTCAATGCTGTTAGTAAAACCAAAAATATTCCACTCCAAAATTATTAACACAGGTGGAAAAACTCCGTCCTGTGTGTATTCTGTCATTGTACCTCCGTCTCCTCCTCTCTACAGTAACAGAAGTCATCTGTGTGCAGTGAGCAGCAGGTTAATACCTGCCCTTCAAAGGTATTATTTATAGACGCAGTTAGCGTCAGAAAAAATACCTTCAGGTTTGGTAAATCACAATGCGTGTGCTAAATAACATATTTGCATTTTTCCTCCCTGTATTTTGCACACTGGGGTTGAAATGCCTCATATTACATATTCATTATGGTAAACGTTCTAAATGGACAGCGCGTACTATCTTGCACAGTTGAAAGACGCAAACCTCAGTGCGCTGCGTTAGTAGATCAGCTTGCACATTTTTTGCGGGTGATGTCAAGTTTGTACACGTTTCTACACACGCAAACATAAAATCAGAGTAAATCAGGCCCTAAGAGGGAATTTGATGCTGAAAAGACTGTAAACGTGTCAGATATCCACTTGATATGACTAACTCAGACTGCTGAAGCTGAATAGAAGCTTCACATCTACTTTTAAATGCACACACACTTTGAGGCTTGGGCCCCATCACTTACACTGAAAGCAAATTTTAAGAGGATCCTTTAATAAGCAGTATAACCAATGTTCATGTTGTTTTAAAACACACTTGAAAAATTATGAATGTATCCTTTAAATGTTTAAATTATTAGATTAACTGAATATTGGACTGTAACAATTTTTTTTCACACAAACATACAACCTAATTTGTATGTTAATGCTGGTAAAGGGAGATGAGCAACCTTTATATATCAAAATTAGCAAGCTGTGTCAGTTTAACTTACTGGCTCCATAACTGCAATGTGCTTGAATGTTTTAACCCATTAAGAGCCATGCAGCAGCACTAGCAGCAGCAGTTTGCTACCATAACCGATTCACTGTGGGTTAATCCCTTGACCTTGTGTTGATTTACTCCTACAGCTTCTATATCTGCACCTGAGAGAGCACTCATATTTAAAGATGAGGTGTTTTCTTTTGCTTTGTTTTTGGTGGCCAGAATCAGATATTTTCTCTTCAAGTCAAAATGAGGCCTGATGCTTTCTGGCTGATAAATAGCCGACATTACAGCATGAACAGGAAACCAGTTGGGACAATACAGTGAGTGAAAAGGCATTTACAAAAAATAAATACTTTTTATTTATTTAAGCCGGAAAACGGAGCGAAATGGTAAACAGACTGGAAAAGGCATTTTATTTGTGAAGGGAGAGCATATTAGCTTTCAGCTGAATGTTGAAAATTTAGACTCCCAAGCTTTTGAGAAAAAAAAAGGAGGCTCAGTTCAAGTTTATGGCTATTTATATTCACTGTCACGTACATACTGCAGAGAGGGGGGAAAAGAGTCGGATTTAGTGATGGAACATCCATTTGTGAAAAACCATTATCTCCTAAAGTAAAAAACAAACTGTAGCAGACTGGGTGAAATGAAGTTTACTGTTCAGTTATGAGTGTCACGGTGTGTGTATGTGTGTGTGTGTTACGGGTCATTAGTTCATTTGAGATTAATTATTTAATTAAACTTACTGATATTTCCAGGGTGTCAGTGAACACGTTATCAGCTTAGATATTGTGAGGCCTGTCAGTCATCCCAGCCACCCGTGACAGTGATGTCTGTGACAAAATGTACCTGGATTAGCAGAGAATTAAAGAGAATGTGAGAATGAAGTTTAGTTCTTCCTGCTAATCTGGGGAGTGGGAGTTAGTCTTTATGTGGGAGGCCAAGTGAGACTAGTTTAGAGTTTAGGGCCCAGCTGACAGGCTTTTGTTTTGGTGTTGGCTACGGCCCACAGCAGTCTGTGTAGTGTTGGCAAATAAAACTACCAGCAAAAGCCAGGTAACATCTCATTCTGTTCTTACTGAGGAGTGCTAGAATACCGTAGTTGTAGATAAGAGACAAACTTATTTTGTGATTTTTACACTAAAACACTGCTTGTATAATATAATCCACATTATTATGACTGAACATGAACATTGTGCAAAATCCACATCAGATGGAGAACAGTGCGGTCTTTAGATCTTTAGATATTAAAAGGAACTGTGATAACTTAGATTGATTAAATTCATCATAAAATGTGCATTCTTTAAGTCACGAATTGTCAGACTCGGGTATGAGAACCCTTAAGGGGTCTTGAGGGGATTCCAAAAGGTTTCCCCAGCAAAGAGGTTAATCATTTATATTCACTGTAATTCCATTTTTAAGTAACAATGACAGAATGTATAATTATTTTGGTCAGTGTTTTCATGCACTTTCTGTAATATAAGGTCTTAAATGAGGACAAATGACAAACACTGCCAATCTGTTGTATATACTTTTGTACATTACATTGTATTTTATTTACTATTGCTATTTTGCTATTTTATTATGTATAGTGTGTTTCTTTATATTCTTATTCTTTATATCCTTATACTATATGTTGTTATCGTCACTGTATCGTCACTATGTGTCTGTGTAATGCTGCTGCTACACTGTCATTTCCCAGCTTGGGATCAATAAAGTATATCTATCTATCTATCTATCTATCTATCTATCTATCTATCTATCTATCTATCTATCTATCTATCTATCTATCTATCTATCTATCTATCTATCTATCTATCTATCTATCTATAAAGGGTCTGTGGTCTCATTTGTGTCACTTTAGGGCTCCTTTGCATGAACAAGTTGGGGAACCACTGCTAGTTACAAGGAGGAAGAAAACTGAGTTCAATCCAAATCATGTCACATCCTACTTGTGTTATCTTCAAAGCAGCATTGGCCCAAAGCTAAAACAAAATGCCAGAGAGGTTACACATGCAGCATGACAGACCAGAACATGTAGAAAAGTGACAACTTCCGCTCCCCCCTAGAACCAGACGAATCTGGATATGTCGTCGTTTTTTGTTTTTTTTTTACACTGGGTAGACGAAATACTACAAACACCCACTAGGGACAGCCTCTCAAGAGATTGTTTCCTCCGAGGCTGCATACAAATAACACTAAGCATCTGAAAATGAGACGTGACTGATTGATTTGTGGAACTTGTTGCGGGGGGGATGTGGTGGTTGGACAGTTCATAGTGGTTCTTAGAGGCTGTGCAAAATTACTGTTCTGCCAACTGATCCATGCTCCTGAAGGGGGTGTTGTGTCATTGCTCTGTCAAAACTGTTTTGTAGAGGAATGAGTGACCTTCTGGGACCCGGTAACATTACACACATAACAACTGTGAACAAGGAGGTAATATTAGAGTCCTGGACACTTACATTATGGAAGACTCGTGCGTCTGTACTAGGATCAGACTTCACAATATTCTTGTCTTTTGAGACGGTCACCATGTCAGATACAGTGGTCATAGGGTCACACTTTTTTTGCAGTGACTTTGCCAAGAGACAGGACTACATGTTGGACTTCAACCAAGCATATCGTATGGAGGTTAGATTCATTTGGTATAATATTCCTGAAGCGAGGGTGGATGTCAAATGGTTACAGGTTCACGGTTGTCATGTTTCTGTGTGGAAATATGTCCTGGGGTCCTGTTGGTTAATGTAGCAGAACAGATTGTTGTCAAACTCAATGGGAAAAGAAAAAAAAGGAAAAAAATATCTTTTTGAGAGGACACTGAGTTGTTTCAGATGTTGTCTTCCACTATGAAACACTCCGTTAGTAGTACATTAGTATTAGGCTGACAAGGTTTTGTCTGATCTCTGTATAAGCATCATACTATAAGTCACAACAATTAATACATTGAATTCGGCAACCCATGGTATGACAAGGCTAGATTAAGAACTATTTGGTATTATTACAGCTTCTCTTTCTCTTGTTTGTGAGTGGTAAATATACTACACAGTAACATTGAAACAATGAAATCTGAGAAAGAAAGAAATTAATCAGATGATTTTAAAGGTTGAAACAAGTCATGCAAGATTATCTCAATGACATTAGAACGCTCCTGTATGCTGTTAATAGCACTAGCACTGCACAGTTCAAGTGTGGTACACAATATTAGGTTAATTACAGTGTCTGTGTGATGCAGCAGCCCGTGAATATTACCAATAGAAACAATGGCAAAAACAATTCCTAAATTGTACGTTTACACTTAAAAGTGAGTCTAACTAGTTTTTCCCTCAGTTAACCACACTAGTGGCTCCGGTCTTTAATGGGAAGTGGGGACACGCATGTATTGACATGCCAGCTAAAGGTCTGTGCTCATTTCATTAAGCAAGCCAGTCAATGGAAAGACCACTTAAGCCTTTGCCTTGAGACAAAGTACGTGCTGTGGCTGTATGCTTTCTTTTACACCACATATTTCCTTTTCAACCTTTAGGCAAAAGCAGCAACAAAGCAATTCCAGCAGCTCATTAACCAACAAAAAACACTAGTTGTTATGAATTTTGTGATGCATGAAGCAAATTTCAAGACAGAAGATTAACAGTATCCACACAGCAATGCAAATGTGCAAACGTGCAGCAGTGCGTTTACCTTGATCATTAGTATTACAAAAGCCTGGATCAAGTAATTATTACATTATTCATTTTTGCTGAAGGCTTCTGCACCGACACTTAATTTACGTGATTAATGGCTAAATGAAAGCTGTATGGTGTAGAGACTCAAACCTTTTTTTTCCCCCTACTGTGCTAAACATTTCCATAATTGGCTGAAATAGATCTTCCAGCTCCCACAACACGTTGCAGTGCAGGAAAGCTGTAAATCAGCATTGATCACATTGGTATCAGTAACTTGTATTATTATCTGCTGCAGCCTTGGTGTCTCTCAGAGCACCGGAGGGTTAATAAATACCTGCTGGCCCTTGGGCGCCATAGCTACACTTTCAAGCATCAGCCCACCTGTAAAAATAGAGAGAACAAAATCAAAGACATGAATCTTCACTGTCTCTATTACCAGGCTGCATGAGTGGAAGTAATCCAGAGCTGGAACTGGATTCAAAGTTTGACATTACAATCAAGCTCTACTAATCCAAATTTTTATGTTAAGGGGTCAAATAACTGTATAATGTGAAAGAGGTCACTTGTAATGACAAACAAACAGAATGATCACCTAGCTCTGCAATCCTGCTCAAGTCTATGGAGTGTTTTTGTGTTTTCAGCTCAACCTTACTGGTTTGGTAAGCAGCATGCTAATGTTTTAAATAAAAAGCTCCGTATGCAACCTGTTAAACACCAAGCTGTTACAAATAAGAGTTGGATTCAAAACTAGGACACGGAGCAGGAGAAGTGTTCATTGTGAAATTGAATTCTGATGGAGGTTGATTGCAGAGGAAAGGGGCCCAAAGATGATGGGAAGAATGGTGGAGCGGAGGTGTGATGCTGGCATGAGCAGGGTCAAGTGGGCAGGAAATAGCTAGATGGCAGACTGAGGATGAAGCATAGGTGATCCTGAGGTGCAAGAAAGAGCACGTTAACGAATGTCAAAGGTAAAACTAGAGGAGAACCTGGAGTGTAACTACCACTGAGGTGAGCAAAAACAATCTAGCGAGAAGTGGTTTGAAAGCCAGGGGGAGATGATACCGCTGGTTGGATGAGATGATGAGAGGATGGTGTGTTGACTGAGCAGAATGATGAGCAGATTGCAGGAAGGTGTGAGTGCTTAAGAGTCGGCAGCAACGAAAGCCCACTCCAGGTTCACATACAGTACAGAGATAAACAAAAAAGGAGAGAGAGAAATACAAACAAGGGAGAACTGGAAACACGAAAGAGGGGAAAACAGAAACACTAACGTGTAATCTCAAACCAGTCACTACCAACTACCACTTTACCACCAAGTGTCACTCCAAATCAAGTAACACTGGCAGCTGTGGAGAGCACATCTAATGAAGAAGGAGGTTATAAATGGATAGCCTAATTATGGGACACCCTTGCTGTTCTACTGGACCATGGAAGCTGCCTTGTACTTTCCACTGTCCCTTTGAACACATAACATGTAAAACCAGGAGAATGAGAGTAAGGTAAATAAGAGATATTTTAATTTACTTTTATCTAGTTTTACGTGCATTTGTTAGTTTGGTGACAAAGTGATATTCTATTCATTTTTGTTTTTCACAACACTCGCTGAGATTTTGCTTGAGACTGTGAAGTAGAAAGATGGAATTCTTACATTTGTATGTTGTTTCCTCCAGTCTCCTGTTACACATGCATCTCCTGTTAGGATGATCGTAAGCCTGCACCGATGCAGACTGGATAGGGCGAGGGCGCTACGGGCTGGTTTAGGATTGGGAGTAGGAGTCTGTGGAATTAAGTGTGGAATTAGCTAGTGAACATAAAGGAGCATTTAACAGCTAAAGAACCACATATTTCACTCAGACATTGATGGAAATGAAACTAGAGCTTAAAGGAAAAGGGAATATTGGACTTCTGTTACATCAGGTGGCTAGAAACACTCCAAAAGACTGCTAATTTTGTTCCATGTCTAGATAGGCTGCAAATGGTGATAGTTGCAACTGTTTCCACTGAATGCAACTAGCTGAAAAATCAATGACAATTGCTATAAGCTTGGGAATTTGGGCTTTGTTGTTAGGAAATAATGAGTTAAGGACAAAGCTGTGGAGGCTCTGGTATTTTTCTCTTAATTAATTACATTGAAAAAGTGATTAAAGTTGTTTATCTAAAATGAGTTTCATCAGGCTCCTTGTTTATTTCTTATCTCATTTGTGAACTCTGTCTGGTGTTGTAACAAAATAAACAAGTGCATCTTAAAGCCATGAATATATAATAAGAATTAAACATATTTGTGAAGTGATTTGAAAAATATATTTTTTAAAAATCTTAATTTTTTGTAGGTACATTTACATCTCATTAGAATAATAGGAGCACTGTTCATGTATTATTTCTTTCTTTATTCGTTGGTAATATAAATACAGGCTGTACACCACGCCAAAAGTAAAAATGGTAACAAGAAACCCCACCAACAGCAAGCTGTCTCTGTCCATCTGTTTGAATGTGGCTTCTATCCTTCATTCTCTACTTTTCTAATGCTAGAAAGACAACCCAGTGTCAAGGACAGACATCTTTCAGCTATAACCTGATCTGGATAACCAGATGGTAGACAACAACTTTGATGGTCATGTCCTTCTCTAACAGCTGTGCAGTCGATCCAGTGTGAATAAAAAGAGCATCAGTATCAGGAGAATACAACAAGGGCATTCAGAAAATCCTAAGTCCTACAAAATTAGGCCTTATGATACTTCTTTGTTACTTACCTGAACTTCACCTTAAGATCATATTTTCTCTAGTTTTTCTCTCATTTTAGGCTTTTAGCTGCTTAGTGGTAGATTGCATTGGATTATTGCTGCTTTCAATGGCCTTGGATGCAGACCAGATTGTGTCGTGACAACTGTGTTTATCTGAGTCCTTCACAATATTGAATTTTTTGTTGGATGGGCAGAATAATCACTGTTTATGAGTCACTGCTTGGTCATCAGGTCTTCCACTGTCCCAAAATTCAATGAATTAATGGAATCTTCCAACAAATGGTTGAATTGTTGAATTTGTCTTACAGTTGGTGCCTGTGGTAACCCAACTCTTATATATTATATCATGTTCTCATGAGATTAAAGTAAAAATTAAAACCACATCAAAGAAAAAACATTACACAATGAGCCATTTGGTTAATCCTTATAGTCTATTCTATACTTGTGGAAGGAAGCTTCAAACGTGAAACCAAATAATTCTGTCATACACTTGTTTTACAAAAAAAACCTGTATATATAAACCTTAACATCTCAGTCTAGGCTGAACCATGTTTCTTGCCAGGGAATTAAAATCTGTCCTTTAAAAACAGGCATGAGGTATTAGTTACTTTTATCCACGTAGTGCAGTTTAAGATTTCAAAACACCATACTATATTCCATATAACTTTTGTAGGCAAAGAACTTAAACACATCACAATCAACATAAAGTTAACTCAGGGATATTCATCCACCATACCTAAGCTGCAAGTCCAACTGAAGTCTGCCTGGCAAAGGAAGGGGTGGTGGTGGAGGTGGTAGAAAGAAGAATAGGTAGGGTTGTAAACATAAACTGTGTGAGTTGGTGTGGCTAGTGCTAACATCATGTTATGAAAAATGTTACATGCTACATAGGAGAACCTCAGGATTTTCAGAGTCAAAGCTAAAACTCTGTTCAGGTCAACTCAACATTCAACATTTTAATTTCTGCTGTGAATATAGAGAATGAATAGCAGGGAATTCAAAAATTGCTCCAGGGCTGCCAGGCCTTGTAATGACTATGGGAACTGTATGAATGGTTGACCACCAGAAGTACAGTGAGCAGAATGAAGGTTTTAGGGCCGATCTGATTATTTTTCCTTCAAGTGCTTGCTCATGGAGGAATGTTGGGTCTCTTTTTAAATTCAATTAAAGAGTACGGTCTAGACCTGCTCTATATGAAAAGTGCCTTGAGATATCTTTTGTTGTAATTAATGACACTATATAAATAAAGCTTGATTGATTGACTTATTGATAAAATTTAAGACTCTAAAAACAACCATCATAATTACAACTGAATCCTATGTTGCCACTGTGGAGCAGAAACTCTGACTTTATCCCCTTGTAGAGTTGGAATAGGTAATGTGTAAGCAATTTCATGTTGGTCCTCCTTCTTTTACATATCCAACAGACATAGGGCAAAATTAGCATGGATTTAGAACCAACATTTCTGACCACCTAATCAATTTAAGTCCAATAAGTCTCCACCAGCTCTACAGAAAAATATCTGGCTGTTAAGCTGCTAAATGCTTTACTATTGTCATATGTTAGCACTCAGTGGGTTTGTGACCTTTTTGCTAAAAACATCTGCCTGCTGTTGTTGGAAATTACACTGATCAAAGCAGTGTGAATTAACCAAAATAGCATCTGTTGGACCTGTGAAAGTAAAACAAAAAGCTGAAAGATGCAAAAAAAAAAAAAAAAAAAAAGGACACATACCTCATTTTATTGAAATATTAATTAGCTCAGATAAAATTTTACTCTATCTGCTCTCAAGGAACTTTCATATGTATGGTAAAAAATCTAAGCAGTCTCTGATTTCACCATTAAAAATGCTAAAATGTCAAGACGTGTTGCCATCCATCTAGATAAAGGGCAAATGTGTCCTGGAAGGTCAAAGCGTTGCAACTTAAATAACAAAGGACGACCAACAATGTCAAAAAACCTCAACTAACCTTTGTCTAGCTGGTGGTCTTTGTGGATGGGAATATCTGTTGACAGTTAGCCTTGGTTGGGTGTCTAAGCGTCCAATGTATGACCCTGCTGAGATGAGCTCTGACAAGAAATAGGAGAATCTACACAGCTGGCACGATAGCAAACGCCTACAGCACAGCTTGGTGTGTTAGCCCTAAAGGAGAACACATACAGAATCCTTTTCTTCTACATGAGGATTTCAAGACAAAACCAGCTGTATTTAATAAATGCCACAGTTCCATTAGTGCAACAGACACATTCAATAGAAAGCATTTTATAATTATAAACAAATGGGAGGACAAAAATATGTAAACAAGCAAAGAAATGAATTACGTCTCTAAAGATGGAGACAAACAGCTTTAATGGCATTCACAATAATAACAGTACACATACACAAATGGGACATTGGGAAAACACATTAAAAACTCGTCTTGCACAGCTACCTCCAGGTTTTTGCTGCATGTTACAGTACTCAAGAGACATTTTTCACAGAACTCCTCAGGCTGCAGTCACAATACCTGCTGGAGTCTGAGTTTTCGTCTCAGTAAGCGGCTTGTTCCACTCCACAGCCACTGTGTTGAAAACAAGTTTGTTTTCCTCTCTCCCTTCTGTCATGCCTGCAAAATAATGCTAATAAAATGTGTGGAGGGGATCTTTGCTAGCCATTTTTTGTGCAGTGAAGTCTTAGGGTTCAAGTGTTCTTTTGTATTATGGTAGTTGTTAGATTCATATATACTGACAACCTTATCTAGAGTTACTTTCAAATGGCTGGAGTAGAAAACATGAAAGCTTTCTTCCTCATTTCTATTGGAACAATATGAACAGGCAGCAAGAACATGACTTGTGATCTTAGATGATTGCAAGTTTAACTTTGTGAAATAAGTTTACAGATGTATAGCAGAAGTTTGCCCGGACTAAGGTTGTGTCAGAAATCTTTCGCTATGTGTAGTGCAATATTTATCACCCCCCAACATTTTATCTGAGAGTCCAAATTTCAAAGTATGCGTGAAATGCATGCACTATTTAGTGCTCTCAAAAATTCACACAATCGAGTGGTTCTGCCAACAATCCCGTGATACTATGAATGATATATGCATACTAGAAGGCTGTTTTTACATTCATCTGCTTTAGTTGGAAAGGTTCTCTGTGTACCTACCAGAGGAAGCTCATCCATAGAGGCAAAGGAGGTTGCTCTTTCTCTATTTTTGAGAGGCAAAAGGGAGTAAGAGTAATTGGTTGAAATTAGGCATTACCAAAACTCAGTATCATCTATAAAATCATTTTTCTCTCTTCTTTAGAAAAATCCATTGTTGAAATTCTTTTTTTTTTGGATCAACTTAAATTGTTGTAAGAGAGGTGGACAGCAGGAACCCGTCCTCCTCTCTTATATCATTTTAATGTACTTTTGTATTTTTTTCATGCTACTCTGTTATTGGCCACCTAAAATGACCCTCCAACAGAAGATATCCTCCTTCACCAATCAACAACCAGGATACAATATTGACATTGCATTGGTCAGTGCATTTGACAGTTTCCAAATTTCACATCTCTAACTTTAGTAATGTACAGTTAAGTGATAGATTATTTAGAAACAGTATGTATATTAAATGTCTTTAAAGAAACAACCTTTTCACTCACTCTCTCTTGTTTTTGAAAGTGAATTGTAATACCTAAATAATTTATACAATGAGAAAATGAAAGCGAGCAAAGCACAGAACCTTGGGGCACTCCATGAAGTACAGGATGCCAGTTTGAACTGAGTCCTATTTGAAAAATGATTAATAAAGCATCCCACCCTTTGGTCACACACCCCCCGCTCTGTTTCAACAGGGCATGATCAACAGTATCAAATGCTTTAGATACATCAATAAATAAAGCTACACAGCTCTTATAATACCATTCAAGGCTTTACTTGCCCCTAAAAGCATAATGAGTTGTGGGTTGTCAACCTGACTCACATCTCTCTTATTCCTCATCTATATTACTGAAACCATGTATTAATCCATACACATCCATAAAGATATAAAAAGGAGCTGCTGATAGCCAAATACATAAATGTACTGTATTGTCCAGTATATCATATGTGAAAGCAGGAGTGCCATCACTAATGGGCCATTGGAAAGCCTCAGTGTACATACATGAAGGTAATTTAATGAAGGAGGTAAAGCTTTTTGCCACTGAGGCTACATGTAGATGGTGTTAGCTGACAGTTACGTTTAGCAAATATTGGATATCAGTCAAATTTGTTGTACATTGTTATGCAGTATATACCATTGTGTGAGGCTCATGGGGGACAATATAAGGTTGCAATAATAGCCTCTGCAAAAAACTGAAATTGCTGCTGGGGACTAAAATGTCACACCAGCTCTGGCTCAACATATTTGCATTTAGCTGAATTTTGTGAATATATACACATACAGATGCTTATTAGTGTTTCATTATAAAGTTATAGAGCAAATGGCATGGAGTAAATGAAAAACAAACAGAAGTCTAGCACTTATATTTCCATAGATTGTAGACGTGCACATACACACACAATCTGTCTTTTCATACTTCTGAGGACCCCTGTTCATATAATGCATTCCCTAACCCTAACCTTGACCATCACAGTTTAATGCCTAACCCTAATCCTGATTAAAACCTTAACCTTAAAGCCTAAGTCTAAACCCCTCAAACAGCCCTTTGTGCATTGTGAGGATCGGCCAAAATGTCCTCACAATGCACAAATGTTCTAACTTCAGTGGCTTCAAACCAAAACTGGTCTTCACAAAGCTATACAGACACACTGCATAAATTATGCATTGAGTGTTGTGTATTGTTTTGACAATAGTAGACTTTATCCCAGTGGTGTGTTGAACTAAACCATATATGGGTTTAGAAAGTAATAGAAGAAAAGGCTATGTGGTATTGGCGAAATGGAGAGACAGATTGTCTGACCTGCACAAAGGGAAGGGTTTTTTTTATACAGACTGCAGAGGACATTAATAGATGTTTGAGGTTGTGTAAAATGTATCTAAAAGTTTTTTTTTTTAATTAATAATTTGGAATTGATTACTTACGAGTTCAGAAGCACACGATGGACCACAGATCAAATTCCAATGGGGATCATCTCTCATCTGTCTGTAATAAAGGCACAGAAATACCCAATGAATACTTGGACACTTGCCATTGATGAATCAAATGTTTTAACTGATGAGGATTTGGCACAATGGATAATATAACAAACTTTTAAAATACAAGCACCACCTCCAGAAGCTTTTATTTGACACTATAAATAACATTGTTTCATCCCTGCCATCTATGTTACCATCTTTCTCCAGTGATGATTTGCAACAAGTTCCTTACCTTCTTTGTGGATAAGGTAATTGCTATTAGGTCCAGTATTCATTCTGGGACTTGCCTCGTCAGCTCTAGCCCCTTTCTTCTTTTACTCTGGACTCTCTCCAACCTATCAGCTTACAAGATCTGATTAGGTTTGATTAGGAAAATGAAATTATCCTATAGTCCAATGAATGTAATACAATTTCCCCTATTTTTTAAAGTTGCTTTTCATTTATTTGCAGATGACATTCAACTTCACTAGGCTATCTAGACTCCTAGACTTTCTTATGGCTATTAAAAACTGGATGACAGCTAAATCCAGTTCCATTGATCTAGTTCAAAATTCTCACTCTTACTTACAGAGCGTTACATGGTCAGTTCCCTGCATATGTGGAGGACCTTATACACCCTACTCATTAGCTCACTCTCTTAGGTCAAACATGCTAAACTTGCGTTGTATTGGTGATCAAGCTTTTGAAGATGCCCGCACCCCTAAAGTCTGCTGATTCTGTTGATTCATTTAAAAAACTACTAAAACACACCTGTTTAGACCAGGCCGTCACGTTGCACCACCATGTTTCTATAATATAGTAGAACACACAAACCAAATGCTGGTTGTAGAGAGAGCCTTTTGCATTTGCAAAGGTACTCCTACACACCTGGATGGGCAGGGTGAGGGAAGGTGTATACATTTGGTTGCAAGCTGCAACCTCACCTCTAGACACCATTAAATCATACACATTGGTCTTGCTAATGAAAAGATCTGAATACTTCTTCCACCACCGGTGAAAACAGCCTTCTAGTTTCAAACTCTGCACACAGATCATTTTGCTCAGTGAAGCTCAAACAATCAAATAAAGTAACAATAAGCAAAACACATTATTGAGAGGATGGCAACTTTAATAATGAAAGTACTTGTTTTTGGCTTGGTTTTGGACAATACAGGACCCATGTAATTTCAGTTGATATTGTTGTTTAGTTGTGCATTTTGACAACTACATTTTAAATCAATCAAAATTTCACAAACATAGTGAAACCAGGAGCAGTTGTTTGCTTTGCTTGGTTGGTAATCCAGCCTTGCCTCAAAGCACCTTGACACTGATTAATAACCAGCTGCTGACCAAGTACTCTGTCCTCTGAATCAAATATTTTGGCTTGGCGGCTTTTTCTTATTTCTTTGAATGACTGGCTGAACACACACATCAAGATAACATGATGTCTAAATTCTTTCAGGACAGATTTGGGGGACTTGCTATTATTGAGAGTCTGAGAGGAAAGGTGCAGCAGAGATTGTTGCCATGAAAAGTAAGTGCTGCAGTACAATTTTGGCACCAAAGGATTCTGACATTTGCACTTCTGACCAGCACACATTATGTGAAAATCACATGACACATAGGTGCTGTTTAATTCAAAGCTATTTCTGGGGCTTTATCAAACAATGCATGCATGAACAGATCTTATTTAAATGTTGATCTACCTTTTATGTGGAGTTAATGGATGATGTATTGTACCTTTGAGTACATCAAGCATACGAAATAAGAACCCTGGGGGGATGGGACCACACAGTTCCATTGCGCTGATTTTATGAAGAGAAGGCTGGCTATTTATTGCACAAATTGGTTGATGTTTCTGTCTCTTTATCTGCTTCAATAGAGAGAAAAGTTCAGAAATAATATTCTTTTGGGATTTCTGTCATCCCCACATGTTTGACCAATTGAATGGAGGTGTTCATACTTAAACAAAATGAGACCAGTCACTCATTACTGGGTGCACAGTGACAGATCATTGTGGCAACATGGCTTGAAAGCTAGACAGATCCTATAAGATGACAATACTACCACACTGGACATCCTTCCTGTGATAAATGGCACCACTGTAACAGAATAATCTGCATGGGGTCACTGTGATGGAAGTGATGTCATCTGAATTTGTAAATATTTCTCACATGTGCTATAGACACTCCTGGAAGAGTGATCTACAGCTACGTTACATAATATTGTTTACTGCCAAACCTAACCGCACACTGTGCCTGTGGAGTGAGCATACAAATACATTAAATATGCATTAAATAGTGCAGTGCCCCTGTCAGAAATTGCTCTCATTAAGTGGAAGGCCAGTCATTTCTAGCAGAGTCATCAACTTGCAAAAAATGTCAGGCTTGCAAGGCTGCAGTATGTAGATCTGGGAGTAGTGTGAATGATTGCTAACCAATGAGAAAGTACAACACAAAGAGTGGGGCCAGAGAAGCTTGCTCCTGTGTATATATCCAAGACTGTTTGCCAGATACGTCCATCTGTGTCTGCTCTCTACATCTGGCAAAAGTTCTTGTAGGACCAGAGTGCCAAATGTTCTATCGCTGACCAAGGTCATTTATCTTCATCGGCCTTTGATCACTTATTCAAAGGTAGACTGGATTCGGTTTTCTCCTTGAAGCTGTATGAACTTAAGCTAAAATGTCTCAGAAACTCTGTATTCATTGCTACTATACATTACTCTGATAGCAGTTAAAACCCAATGATAAGAATGAGTTTTGACTAGCAATGTTGTAAAAAAAAAAATCATGCTAATGAGTCGTCAATAAAGGTTACTAATAAGAGGTCAAGTCTGCAGTTAAATACATCAATAATCCATTACTAAAAGATAACATACCATTAATTCTGCAGATACACATATTAAAGTAATTAATAAAGGGTCATGAATTTGTCTTTTTATTAGCATACGACAGTAAAACATCTGCATGTAATTATAATCTTCAATAAAACATTGATGAAGGAGTGTTTTAAGGCAACGGCTATATGCACCCCTGGTGCAAATATCAATGAATGCTATTTGCACCCCAGTACAATTAGGAGTGCATGCTATTTGTACCCTGCGGGACTGAGTGTCAGAGGGGAGCGTCTGGAAATATGCAGAAGACTCCCGTATCCCACCGGGACAGTGGGATAAATATACGTCGCTGTTCTCTTCTGTATATCATATAATAATTTCTGTCCTGTGAGATCCATCACTTCTTGGCGTGAAAAAATGTCAGGTGTGGTGTGTGAGCGTGAGAGCAGCTTGAAATGCATGTGTCTCACGGCCAATGCCTGAGACTTGAGAGGTCTGAAATGTATTTGGTATCCATGGCAACCATAGACTTGTCTGTCAAGATTTGATTTCCATCATATAACAAACTGAAGATTGTAAATTCATTTTTTCCGCTGAAAACATTATCAATATGTACCTGCTACTGCAAAGACTCAAACCTGTGTGTCCTGCAATAATGACAGACATGCTACCCATTACGCCACCACTTCGGTCCTATGTAGTGATGTGACAGCCCAATAAGTTTGCTAATACGGAAGATAGATATTGCCGACAAATAATTTCTCACTGACAAACTCACGCTTGTATGCATTCACTGAGGAAAGATTATGAAAATATAATACAACTTTCCCGCCAGAAATTTCTTTAGAACAAACATTAGAGATGAAACTTTTCTGCTGGCGTGGAAGATGAATGTCCGCCATGTTTTCACGTTGTTATACCTCCAGGGTGCAAATAGCTCAGCTGTGTGACCGAGGCTATTTCTACCAGGGGTGCAAATAGACAAGGTTGTTGCCCTGCAGCTCTTTTTCAGACAGTCAAAGTTCAAATGGTCTCATGGAAAATTGATTTATAAAGCATTGGTAAATTATTTAGTAAGCATTAAAAGTATAACATCTGTATAAAGTGCCTTAGTCAAAAGGTAGTAGTTCTACAGTGTTCATCAGTGTAGTATTGTTTGGCGTGCTCAAGGTAAAATGGAATATTAATTTGCTCTTTAAGGGTCCCCAAAACAAGTGGAGATTTATGAGCACTGTTACTAGATGTTGCTCCTAGCTTTGTGCTAGCAAACTATTCAATGTGATTGTTCCTTTATGTCCCTGATGATAATCCTCGGGACACGTTTACCATGAATCCCCAATTCATATCCTGCTCAGCAGTCGCTGTTTGGGGCTGTGTTCCCTGCAACCAGTCCCACAGCTGCTATTCCCCATTTGTGAGGGAATCAGTCTATTAAATGGAATCATTAAATGTACCAAATCACTGTGTCACTCATGCTCATTCAGGTACATCCTTGCTGAGAGGAGATTTAGGAAGATTAATGCATGTGTTCCTCTGAGCTATGTTCCACAGGGGGGGGGGTATTGTGTTGCTAGGAAGAAGGAGACAACTTTACAAGTTATGGTTCCTAATTTGCTTCTTCTGTGAAGAATATTCTCAAGTGGTTTTCCCTTATGCTTTGGATTTGAACCAAATATGGGCAATTTGCAATTTTAGCATAAAATTAGTATTCAATCAAGCTACTAGTAACCAGTGATGCCTCTGATGATGCCCTTGGGGACACTTTTATCATGAGCACCCAATTTATCTCTCATTCATAAAACCTCTTAAAATCTACAGCATCACCTGATATAGAGCAACATGAGGGGTTAGGATTAAGATTTACCACTGTCAGCGAATAATATGCCACAGGACACTGAGTTCATCTTGCACGACTTAATACTCAACAGCAAACTAAAATACAAATTCCCTTGGCTTCTAATGTTGGTTTAAGATTACAATGAGGCATGCTTGTAAACCATGTTAAATGTTAAACTGTGTACAAAATATAAATGAAGCAAATGGAGCCATAGAAGTACGATCACTTTTTGGCACGACACCAGCACACTCGACTCGCGATACTTCCTCTAGCGAGGGGCAGGCGTGCGGTGCGTACCGGTGCACACTGGGTAATGTAGTATAGCCATAGGAATATGAGTTTCACGAATCGCAAAGAGAGAAATAGAACAAGACAGGATACTATGAGCTCATGAGAAGTCCTGGTACGCCGTAAAAAGTCCCGGTACGCCAGAGGCTAAAATTGAGAAGTGCAGGTACTCCGTACCGGTGCGTACCGGCCCACTTAAAGTACTGAACCTTACAGATTTCAAGGAGTGTGAAGTCATTAATCTGTGATCATTTCTGAGAACATCTTGCCCTGATACTGTAAGCTCATAAACATACGAAGATCTCAATCAATTTTATAATGCTTTTGAGGCCCAGCTTGTTTTTTGGAGTTGCTGACGACAGTGTGAATATCAGCCAAAACCACTTGTATCCCACATGAGTTTAATTTCAGTGGGCTCAGAATGAAAACTGACAAGTCTTACTGGCAAATTCAAATAAAACTGAATTCAGAAGAAGCAACTTGAACCTTGACAGATGTCTTACTTGAATCTGAAGTTAACAGTCCTCACTGTTTGTTTTCTGACAGCAGAGCAAATGAAACATCTCCAAGCTCATTTAAATTCTTAATTAAACAGATCAGGCTACAGTAAATTTTGCCTTTAGGTGACGAACATATAAATAACATATACCCATAGGCTAACCAATAGACTATAAGCAGAGTGATTGATGAGGTTGTATTGGAGAACTATAATGAGACTGCATGGACTAACTGGACTAGCGCACTGAGGTGGTGAAATTGAAAAAGGACATATACATTTTTTGTCCTTCATAACTGCTGGTTTTATGTTGTATGTTTAATCGATTGATCAAACATCCAGATTGGATATACACAGAGGACCTGGGAGATTTATACAACATCCAAACACAAGTATCCATCACCAGCAGCTTCTTTGCTACCACATGACCCTAATAAACGAGGCGGTCCAGCAAAATCAATAACATGGTACCTTGAGAGTTGCCTACTGCACCACATGTACATTCATCTTATCCATCAAGTCAACATCAGCAGCTGAACATGGATGCCACAAGAAACCAACACAAAGAACCATCTTCAAAGGTCAAATATTAACTGTTTAACCACAAGCAGCATGTATCTAAATCACAAAAGAGGTTTTTTGCTATTGCCTTCTAAAATGCTCATATGGCTATTACAGAAACGATTCATATTGCCATGATCTGTGGTAACAGCCAACTATCCATTGTGATTAAGATTTGATTAAGTCTAAGCAACAGACCTATTTGCAAACCTGCCAAGCACTCCTGTTTTTCCTGGGTGTCTCCTGTGCTCCATTTGTTATTTCTCCCAGAAAACTGTAATTTTCACAACCCTCAACCTTTATTATGAATAATCGTCATAGACGTAGACAGGTTTTGTATGTCTGACATTACCCAAGTTGCCAGATCATCTATCAAACACAATCCACACACAACGTACAATTCAGCCATATGTCACCACAACCTGATCCAAAGAGCGTATGCACAGCTGCTCTCTGTGCAGACAGTCTGGCCTTCTGTATTCTGTCATCCCTCTGTTGCTGATGTGATTCACTGCTGCATGTACCCCAGGAACTGAGGAGGGGGTTTGTCTCAGCCAGCAGCTAAGTTTACAAGAATTTGCCAGATTTTAAGATACATGACAAACTCAGATAAACAGTTAGGCTACATACAGACAGTTTTCGGGTTATTGGCTTAAGCTACAGGTAAAGCAGTTGAAAGTATTGGCTTTCTGCATGTTTATACACTTTGAATAGGTGGTTTGATAAAGAACTTTTTACTTTTTACTTGCAATGATTTTGTCGCACTTACAGTAACACGTTCTAGTTGTAGTGAACTCAAACTCCCCCCCCCCCCCCCCACCACCACCACTCGGAAATACTCGCAATGTCGCCAAACGCTGCATGACATTAACGCAAGGTGGCGAAACTCCAGAGAAGTCAGGTAAGAAATCACAAAACACAATCCACACAGTAGGTAATGCTAATGCTAATGCTACAGTTTGTTAGTTACTCACCCATACAGCCTTCCCACCATGTAATTATCCTTCCGCGACATGAATTCACGTATTATGTTCCTCTTGGTCTCAGGGTTAAGATCCGTTTTGTTCCAGATTTAATAATAAGTTGCCTAACAAAAACTTTGGTTTATGAATGAGGGTCCTGGATCACCTTATCACCACAAATACACACGCTGTGGACACACACCTACACACACATACACAAACACTCACACACACACACCCATTCCAGTATGAGCACCAAAGTGAGGTCCAGGTCAATTAACCTGAGAAGTGAGGACCACCCTTTCTGCCACACTTACAGACAAATGAATGCTACATTTCAACACTAGATGTCTCCCTGACTACATTTTCCACCTCAGTTTCTGCATTTTACCATCAAAATGAGGACCTTTTCATGAGGGTTGGGTTAATTTCTGGCTAGAGTATTTTAACTACCATTTTACTTGTGCTTGCAGTAATTTTTTGCTAACCATTTTATGTTTTTGCACAGACAAATAAGGTAATAATATTTCAATCTGAAAGTCGTTTTGTAAAGTTTCAGTTTGAGGCTCATTGTCAAGCAGAATACTTACAAATGTATGTGACCATCAACCACACTGCTGCACCTAAGCACAGATGTACTTCTGAAATCAAATTTAGCAATACATATAGTATATATAGAAAGTCGTCCAATAAAGCTGCAGGTGCCAACTCCAGTGACCAGAATTATATTTATTTCAGAGTCTTCAAACTTCTCAACTGTGAGTATTTGCTGCTTTTCTTTGTCTCTTGTGATAGTAAACTTGGATTCTCAGTTTGACAAAATATGAATAGGAATACATCACATTAGATTTCAGGAAATTGTTTTAGGTGTTTTTCAAATTTCTCTAATATTTTATATAGCAAAGGGGTAACTGAGAAAATATTTGTCTAATTGACAGTTGATGAAAATAAATGTTACTTGCAGCATTACATTTCTTATTGCTGTTTTGAAACCAAACAGCATCAAAATGCATCCAAACATAGTAACCATTGGCTGAACCAGACATTACCTAGAACAGAGGTTTATATTGAATAATGAAGATCTCCTCTCCTCTATTGTCCTCCTCTCTCCTGTCCTCTCCTCTTCTATCATCTCCTCCTCTCCTCTCGTCTTCTCCTCTACATTCTTCTTCTCTCCTCTCCTCTTCTGCCCTCTTCTATCCTCCTCTCTCCTCTCCTTTTCTATCCTCTCCTCATCTATCCTCTCCTGTCCTCTCCTCTTCTGTCCTCTCTTCTTCTATCCTCTCCTCTCCTCTCCTCTTCTGTCCTCTCTTCTTTTATCCTTTCCTTTTCTGTCCTCTCCTATCCAAATTTCTCTAATATTTTATACAGCAAACAGGTAACTGAGAAAATATTTGTCCAATTAACAGATGATGAAAATAAATGTTACTTGCAGCATTAAATGTCTTATTACTATGTTTTGAAACCAAACAGCATCAAAATTAATCTAAAACATAGTAACCATTGGCTGAACCAGACATTATTACCTAGAACAGAGGTTTATATTGAATAATGAAGATCTTCAAAATCTAAGTTGCCGTGTAGCAGACCTTCAGTTCAAAGTAACAATTGTGTTGTGCACCAAGTTCAGTACGTATTTCCAGGATCTTTGGCCCAAGCCTTTCCCTTCTCTTATGCACTTTTTGCAGTGTTCTTTACCAGGAAGTCAGCGCTGTGCCATAAACCTTTCCATGTGTTTGTGTACTGCACTCCTCTCTGCTTCACTCCATGGTATCTTCATCTTTACTATGGGCTCTACAAATGACAGAGAAGACAATGTAGATTGTGTCATCTTTATTACATAGACATCAGTGTGGATTTCCTGACTCTACTCAAGCATGGCTTGCAGGCAGTCACAGAAAGCACCTAAGTATAGCTTTGAAGTACACTAATACACAGTTCTTTAAATATTGATACAAACCTACTCAAATTAAACTTGAGACTTGTAGTAAACTTTTTTTTTTCAAATGGAATGTGCTGAAGCATTGCCTGAAGAACACAAAAAGGTAACGGTCCAAATATTTCCGTCTGCCCATACGGAAATGTCATATGACATATGTCCCTATATCAAGAGTGATGTTGCCATGTCAGGTATAAGGCGATATATTGACATATATCTTCATATATCCAGAGAATGTATATAAGTGTACAACATATATGGAAAAATCCATTGTAAAATATGTATATGTACAAATTAAAAATATCTATATGATGAATTTATATAAGGCATTATATGTTGTAGTATCAGGTACAGAACAGGTGGACTCAAATGTAGAGACAGGGACACAGGGTTGAAGAGTTCAATCGGTCCAAAAACCGGGAAATCCAAAACACAGGGCAGAAGTACAAAATCGCTAGGCAAAACTCAGGATCCAAACAGCAAAACTGGTCGATAACACTAAGACTATATATTGATAGGAACGCTGGAACTCTGACAAGAAACTGACAAGACGATCTGGCACCGAAAGGAAAGAGCACACCAGATATATACCCTGGACAATAACGAGGCACAGGTGTAACACATTAGGGCAAGGGAGGCAAACAGGAGGGGAGGAAGCTAGACAAAATAAAACAGGAAGTAGACAAGACAAAACTAAACCTACAAAAATACATTACAACACAACCGGGCCCTGACATTAAGGACATAGATTTTATTTATGTATGCAAGTTTATTAAAACAACATACTTAAAATTGTACATGCTCATATATGTTTTTCTTTTCATTTTAGTCATACATGCCTATCTTTTATATTTTCACGATATCAACATATAATGATGGGCTTTGGGATGGATATATGTATGTAATATGTAACAATACTGGTTTGACAACTCAGCAGGACTCTGTAAAGTTTTGGACAAGTAGGCATGTGGTGTGCAGAGCAACTGAGGACTAGTGCCTGAGAACACATTCACACACATATGTGGTCTGATATTTAAAAAAACATGATTTGCTCTTATTTTTGTCCATCCACATTCACTGAAAAACAACTTTCACAAACACTTAAAAAGAGTATGGACTTCAAAATAATTATCTATGATATTTAGGACAGAAAAGTCAGGCTCAGATGTAATTGTCAACCTTTCAAAAACATGTCCTCCTGCCAATTCTGACTGACCCCATTGTTTTATGCCAGACGAAATGATCAAACAAACTCGTCCTTAGTGGAATATCATAATGAATCTGTTGTTGACGACAACACTAGAATAAAGTGTTTTATTCATGGTCTCAATGCAGCAGCACAACAATTAAAACAGATGCTGAAGATAAGCCAACATTGTTGAATTTTTAATTTGTGGTTATAAAATTTGCGCCTATGGTCCTCATCTGTCTGTTGTCTTTTCTGTATTCAAAACCTCAGTTTTGACCTAATCATTTTTTGATTGCAGACCTGTCAATCACTAGCTCCAGAATTAACACACATAATAAGCAGCATTAATAACCTTAAGTTAAATAAGACTGAAAATAGAAACATAATATATAATTGGCTGTACTAAAACCCAGAAAACCAATTAATGCCAAATAAGTGCTCATAGAGAGACTCTCACCAGTCAGACATGGAGAGAGTCAGTGTTTAAATGAACAATTCTGGCAACCTAAGAGATAGGAAGGAAAGGAAATGTGTCTGGAATTAATCGGAAAAAGTGAACTCATACTCAAGGCAGGAAGTATTACAAGTTAAAACAAAAAAAAACAAGAAAACTGTGTAGATAAAGTGAGATACGGTTGTCTAGAGACACAACAGATGAGTATCAGGCCAATCTCCTCATACTTGAGGCAAAACCAAAAACCCCAGTGTATCTGGAGACATTTCTTTGCCTATGGACACGGACAAAAATATAGCTATGGAATATAGTTTTCACTGTCACAGAGTCACACTTAATAAAATGGCTGCACATCCGGAAGCAAACACACAGATCAAAAGATTCATGAGGCGGAGCAGAAGTTTTTGTTCCTGTAAGGGGTAAAATAATTACTGTAGGTTTCACTTTGCTGCAGCTATTTAAGATATGCAACTGGGGATTAAAGGAAGAAAACAACCCTATCATGAATAGATGATAGGGCTGGCACATATTCTGCTTTTGGATAAATCCTTTATGGTCCTTTATGAGCACTTGAGTTCAGTGCAACCAAATAGATGACCTAATTCATGTTTTTTTCCCCACACAGTATCTCAATTTTGTGAAATCTAGTCGTCTTTTACTACTTATAGGAAACCACACTGCTTCCAAGCTGACATACAAATGTTTTTTAAAATAATTTAACAGCAAAACTGTCAAAAGTATAGACATCAACAGGGTTTATATTACTGATTTAGGTAAGGGTAATGAATATTTTAACCATCAGATTAGCAGTGCACCTAACAGCTCGAAGGATAGCCTTTACAGAAAGAAATGTAAGGAGGAATGAAGGTCTTGACAGTAAAAGCTGCTATTTCAATTCAACATGGCTTCAAAAAGACAGCCTCTTTCTTTCTATGTCCATCTTTAACCTTGTGTAGTTAAGGATCAGCAGCTTCGTCAAAGAAAAGACAGCAAATAGAGCAAATATCACAGTTTAATAATACTTACTTCAAGTATTGTCTCTCTCTTACCAATTCCAATTTCAGCTTTTGGTCACTACCACCCTTCCAGCCTGTGACTTGAATTCGGACTAGAAGATATTGTCCGCTGACCTGAACCTTGTTTTATTTGCCAGCTTTTCTTTAAAAGAACAACCCACTGACATATAAATACAAAAAAGAAGAGAAAATAAAGGCTTACAACTCACAGGAACATCACCAACACCTGACTCTAGGCTCAAACAGCTGTAGAGAGAAGCATTTGCCTGCTATGCTAGTATCAACAACTACAATGCCGAATGAGTAAGGAGCCCTTCCAGATGCTGCTCAAACCCAAGGACGAGTACAGGTAGTAATAATGGTGATGGTGTTTTCTCATTCAAAAAAAAAAAACTCTCACTATGGCAACAGCAGCCCCGAGCTGGAAGTGGCACTTCAATACTCTGTTTAAGACCATTACGATATGTCCCAACAGTAATCTTTATACAGGCTCTTTGCACAAAATGACCAACATTACCAGAGAAAAGTGTGGAGATACTTTCTCATCCAAGTGAATGGGAATATGGGCTGTTAAATTTCAAGATCTGAATGTACATACTACAATTAAAGCAAATGAAACTATTATTGAGTTCGAAAAATAAGTTTTGGTTGATGTGAATTTAAAGCGAAGGATGAAGCATGTCTGAATTTGGTGAATCCTAGTGATAGTATCAAAACAGACACTTTTGGAGACAGCAATGCACATTAATGTGAATGATTTGAAATATATGTAATTATAATATATAATTATTGTATTATTAATATTTAATTATCGTAATTAGTTGTACTATTTTATATAATTTTATATATAATGTTTTTAATTAGTTAGGGGCTTAGTGAGGCTTAATGAGTAATGCATCATTAATCGGGGTGTCACGATCTCGATTGTAAATCGAATATCGATCTAAATGATCTCACGATCTCGACCTTCGAAATCAAAGGAGGAATCGAGGATGTAGCCACGCCCCCAAAGTCATGTCCCGCAGGCGAGTCAAGAGGGGAAAAAAAACATGTGTTGAAATGCAGTCACACAAACCGACACGCGCGCGCAGACACTCACTAGCGCAATCATTTGTAATTTCCACTTCTGATCTGCAGGCTACAGTATTGAATAATTTTGTTTTACATGTCCTGCATGTTAACTCTAATAAAATGTATAAAAATTGTGTAAGTTTGTGCAATATTTATGCATTTACCCTTTTGTTAAGAAATGAGAAGCACATTCAGTATTCACCAGAGGTTGTATTCTAATATATTACATCTTCAAAGTTCATTACTGACTGAGCTGCATTCACAGCCTAGCTTACTTTCTCTCGGGACTAACCTTTTGTTCTACAGAGGCTCATAAAAATGACTGCTTTTCATCACTTGTTAAATGTACCAAACTGAGTGTATGTCCCTCAGGTTACAATAAATGCAATGATAAATAGTACAGCAGCTACAGCAATACTCCACTGTATGTGGGACACATGCAGAAAGGACAAAGTCTTTGGAACTTCCTTTTTTTTGTGAAATGCACTTACTGTATATCTACCATTTAGTGTTCCAGCAGGGGTCTGATTGACCACTTGATTGCACAGCTCATTTTACAACCAATTAAGCCCACAGTATGACCACTGCTACAAACAAGGGATCTTTCAATGGAAAAAGGATCACCTTCTCTTTACCAGACACTAATGTACAGTATAAGCTCTACATGAAGATAAGTTGTGTCCCATTAAAGGTAAAAAGGCTATCACGTCAATGTTGCAACATTCTTGCACCACTGTGCATTAAGATGGGACATAAGTCATATTTTCACTTTATTCACATAAAATGATCCGCTTAAGTGTTTTGTCCATTAGCTTGAGCTAACTACCTAGCTAACTGGTTTCAGAACATATCATGGAAGCAGTTATTTTTCTCTCCAATTTCATGTCTTTTTCTCTTGGACCTGTATACATTTATGAAGTCGTGAGCTTGCGGGCAATTTTTTTGCTCAAGTTTAAACATTTTCAACTTGTATTGAAGAGCAAACTCGCCTGTGTTTGTGTCCATGTAATTTGACTCAAGTTCAGTCTGAACACACCTTAACACTTTAGATTCTCGTTGGAAGGGAGTTAAAGGGACTTTTTGCATTAAAGAGGAACTACACACAATTTTTTGTTTATTTGTGCTGTACATATGATAGATTAAGCATGATGGTGATTTTTCAAACAATACACATATAGTATGTAATACTGCTTTTTCTGTGCAAAAATAGGGAGTATGCTAGAATTTGAAAGTTCAGTTCAACCAGATTCCTTGGATGTAATAGGTGACTCCGAGGTCTATTTCTTATGTAAGCTGCCATGCCAAATATGAATAGCTGAGCACTGGCTAACTGTGGCCCCAATTTGTGCCTCTCACACATAGCTGCTATTAGTGTTAGCATTAGCATTAGCATTAGCAGGCCTGATAAGAAAGAGATGAACAGATTCCTTTTTCTGTGGCCTTCTCAGTTTATGCCCACATAAGCAGAAACTGCTTTTATGAATTATGAAAATACACACACACACACACACACAAACACACACACACAGACTCAAGGACTTGCTGAGTCAACAACAATTCATCAACCTCATTAAAAATAACATTTAGGGCATTACAAGCACAAAGAAATGACTTATAGGCTACTGAATAAGCTAACCCTCCTCAAATGTGCATGTGATGTCCATTGACTCCATGAGAAGATTTCTGGAAGAAATCCACTAACTCCAGTTATTACAGTGTCTTGACACCCGAAACAGAGAGCAGACTATTTAAGATTCAAGTCTGCTGTCATCAGTAAGAGAAGCAGTGAAAGGAAAGCAGGTTAATGACCAATTTATGGAGCACTTTCTGTAGCTGATGCCAAGACTTATTTAAAAAATGAGAAGATAGCAGGTAAACTTATCAAGGTAGTAGTGAAGCCACAGGGGTGTCTCATTAGCAGAATGTGTATGAGACAAATCATATGAAATCTAACAGGGCCAGGGAGGTATAGTATCAAAGACATAGGGTTGCTCTCATTACAGACATATGGTCACACATATAGTAAAGTATGTGGTGCTACAAAACTCCCTCAAATCTTGCAAGGACAAGTGGCAAAATCGGCAGTCAGCATGCATCTCACAGAAAGTAAAAGACTAACAGGGAGCAAGTGATCAGGTCCAAGCCAATCAAACCCAGCACAAGAGGTTGATATCAAATATTAAGTTTTGCCCAGAAGGGAAATAACTCTGTCAGATGACGCATGACTGTACAGTATGAACAGAAAGCAGTCTCTGTGCATTTTATATTCAAAGGCAATCACATTTTTAAAGTTATCTCAATTTGATTAAGCTTTGAATTAATGGAGAAATGAAGTAGGAAAACCACGAATACTGTATGAGACCAGTTTTATTGGAGCTGTGACATCGGCAGTGACAGTTGAGGGCCAAAGCAAAGGGAGCTGGAGTTGGTATAATCCATCTTATGAGAAAGGCTTGAATGTTGAATGACCTTTCACAATACACGTACAAAAGAAATAGTACTTCAATCAAATTCTGCTTGTCTTTGTCTCTCTTTCTCTACTGTATTGCTGAAATAAAATTTTTTTACAATACATATTTTTACAATATGTAGATATTGGCTGTGACGCTTATCAGTTATGACTTTTTCTCGCAGTAATTGCTGTGAAAGGGGAATACAGTCAAACTGCCATAACTGTGTCTGGCATTCCTTCCAAAAGCAGGCAAAATGAGGTTGAGTAAAGTATAGTAAAGTAATGGACAAATTAAATCTTTTACCCAATGGTGCCAAATGAAATGTCAGGTGATCACCAAAGTTATTGCAATTAGTCCTGAGGGGGACGTGAATGTTTGTACAGTACCAAATTTCATGGCAATCCATGCAAAAGTTGTCGAGATGTTTCAGTCTGAACTAAAGTGGTGGATTGACAGACAGACCAGCATAACCAGCATAACATTGCCCATCACACAACTAGAAATGATTAACAGATTTGATGTAATGTTTTCTGTACCACATAAGTAAAAAAATTGGAGGTTGTTGGCAACTTCTCTGACCTCTTGTGGTCATGCCTTTCTTGCTTTGGTGGTCTCAACAAGTGTTATCATAACTGAGAATCAATCAATGACCAATACTTAAACCAAAAAACAGGTTCCAGAGATCATCCAGTCATATATATTCACAATCTATTTCTTAAACTAGTTGGTCCATATAGGGATTTGACACCCGATAGAAAGTGATGCACATACTCTTCACCACTTACCACTATTAGCAATCTCATTCCTTTCACTACCTCAGCTTCCTTCTGATTAATCGTATGCATTTTGTATTCATTTTGGGTGTTTAAATATCTGTAAATATCTGCCCAGATTTGTTTTAGAGAATACTGTTACAATAAATGGTTCCCTTAAACTGCAAAAGGTATTAAAATGGGATTCGTTTTTTAAATTGCAATGTCTTATCTACAGAGATTGGTTTATGAAGGAAAATGCGAGCTGGCAAACCCTGTTGGTACCTTGGCTTTATGATGAACTTGTGTTGTGAGCTTATGAAAGATAAAAATTGCACCTATTTGCAGCTAAAGCATAGAAGAAATGGACACAATGACAGAAATGCCTCATCTCACATCTCATTAATGTAGACAACAGCTTATCATCTAGTAGCTGCTTATTTGTTACAAGCTAGAGTTGGGAATTACTCTTTATGTCAGTTGTTCCCAGTTCAAAGTCATCAGAGCACCTGCATTAAAAGATCAATCACTGGCTGAGAGCTCGTTTATTCAGCCTTCTTCACAGTTAGTGGTTAATGTGCAGCAGCCCTGCAGTCATACTTTACAGATCATTCTATAAAAAGCAAGAGGCTCTTCTTCAGCCTACATCACTGACCTTACAGTATGAGAAGAGAAGGGAAATAAAGTTACAGTGGAGGCCATAATGAAATAAAGACATTAACCTCTGTCATATTTTTATAAAGCAAGAAACTGAGCTCCCTGACATATACATAGATACATACAGTATGCAGCATGGTACTGTGAAGGCAAGGTTACATTAAACAAAGCCCCAAGCCATACAGATGGTAATCGTATCATCTGCTTTACCGCTGAGTTAGCACAGTGCAGCCACCAAGGTAAAAAGAGGGCTGCACTACATAACTGTAGACAGTAGGTGGCAGCAGAGTTCTTGAATCGTGCTGATAACATTTAGGATAATACCTCCTACCACCACAATGTGGCCGCAATGGCAGAGTGCCACTGTCCATGTTGCAGTGAGCCATCTTTCTTGTAGCCTAGCCCCACACATACTGTAGTTGTGTGTGGCACTTTGGGTCCCATCTTGCGAATGGCGGGCGCGACGCATGTGTCTTTGTTAGACCGAAGCAGTTGTCATTTTCTCGCCCTGCACCTACGTTGTCTAAATAGCAAATGCACTTGCAACGGTCAGTGCGCCTGTGGGCGTGTTGTTCTCTAAATGAGGTGTGGTCGAGACAATGGTGGCACGTTGCTATTTTGAGGCAGAGGAAAGCGATTGCGCTACTGACAAAAAAAACCCCAATCTGAAGTCACTGGCGCATATTTCACTGTTATTTTAAGGGTGCATTATCAAGATTTTAATAGGCGGGTGCACAATAAATGTACACTCTGCCTGTTACACACACAGGGACAGGCAGCGGGACACAAACATACAAACAAATATAAATACAAGTATTACATCAACATATTAAAAAAAACACGTCAAATTGGTTAGTCATAATATTTATCAGTTTAGATTTAATTAATTGTAGAAATAACAGATTAAATGAGAATGAGCCTTCCACTACTGTGTAAGTTTGTTTTTGGGGGGGTCAGCACCTTGGAGAGCGCCACTGCGGCCAGTCCTAACAACTGTATGAGGGGTTAACAAAAGGTTTTGAACAATATTTAACACTTATTGAGATGACACTGATCACGTTTCCATACTTTCAACAATGAAATCCCTGCTGAGTTTACCTGTTATTCCATGACTGAATAAAACAATTTTAAAGAGAGCTAAAACTGGAATTAAAAGATAAACAAATAAAAATAAAGCACCACAATGTCTGTGTGGTGTGCAGCTGCATGCATGGTGACCTGACGGGAGGAAACACGGAAATATGCAGCACAAAGTGAGCTTTTGGTGTTTTTGTGGAGAATGGATCTCAGAACCACGTCTGCTTATCAAGGAAAGTCACTCAGCTGCCACTTGGTGATTTTATCAACAAGAAAAGCATCTGAACATCTGGGGTTAAAACATCTGTATTAATCTGTTAATGAATGTGTGTGATTCTTACAGTGTCTGTTATCCACAACTGTTTATCCTTTAGGACTGATATGTTGATAAGTCTGCAGTCTCTGAGATGCAGCACAGAGAGCAGTTCCATTACGCTCAGCCGTTCACTGTTTATTAAATCAGCTGATGACACCAGGTTGCTACAGTGTAACCACACACACACCTCTACACTCAGACTGGTCAGTTGTAACTTTCTTTTCAGCAAAAGTAACTCATGTATCATTCCTGAAACACATTGCTTGACAAATGCGCCGTTATAATAGCACTCCACCAAAGTGACAGCGCTCCTGGCTTTTAAAGGGAATGGGAGATGACACTCTGATTGGTTTATCGCGGGTTAGGCCCAAAAAAGGCCTATGATTAATGAGGGGACTTAAGTCAAACCCTTTCAGACCATGTGCCCTGGTGCATTGACCATTTTTCTGCCGTTACAATAGCAAAAGTGGATTTGGACACGCCCCAAAGGCACTTGCGCCACACGCTTCACGTCATGCCCTATAGATCGTTAAAATAGGGCCCCTTAATGTTCTTAATGTCTTGATTAAAGACATGTTGTTTGTTTAGGAATTCTCCTGTTAAATCCTAATAGCTATGGGTCAATCAGTTCTGTTTGTGATGTTATATTACACTTAACTGCATTCAAAACGTATCTAACGGCAAACATTTGTATCAGTTACATTTAGTTAAATATCATCAGCTATCGTAAAGTTAGAGGAAAAGGTCCCTTATACATTGACATATTTAACAGAGCTTAGCTTGCCAGTTCACACGTTTTTATAACTGCCGATTTATTCAATTGTTGAGTTCTTCTGAGTGAAACAGAACACCAAATTTAGCAGAAGATGTCAGTAATACATTATATGAAAAGTCTGTTTTGTCATGTAATACAAATGATCAGTTTCTGATAACCAAACATAACACACTGCCATTATCTATAGTTAGGTGCTCTAATTGGGCTACCTCCGTTAGTCCTTGCCCTTAATATCTTGTTAAATAGGCACAAAAAACGATTTGGTTAGGATTAGGGAAAGATCAAGGTTCAAGTTAAAATGATCACAAGATAATATGGGCAAAAAAAACAAATTTTCACATCGTTCATCTGTTCCAGTGTTCGCTTGCCGAGCATGGTCGCCATTTTGTACTGACAACCAGAGGCAGACACTGCATCTAGACTACTCAAATGTCCCACCTGATGGATATTGGTGCACACTACAGCTACTGCTGGATAAATTATTTCACACCCCTTCACCACCGTTGTGTCAATTGAAACAAGTGACATCTATATACTGTAGGTGCCTGATACTACTGTGGTAGTCAGTCTAATATAAAACACAAGGAATTCAAAGGATTTTTTTTACAGCAGCCATGTGGAAATTCAGGGCTAAGAACTCCTCAAACTGCAGACAGCCATTGACACAAATCACTTCGGATTGTCCAACAGGCATGTATCGGAATCATGTATAAATGTGCCTGAAATTGGACTTAAATACTTCCTGTTTCCTCCTACACATCATCTTTTTGTTGTCGTCCTAGAACTTATTTTTCGATAACGTAGATTGTGTTGGTTGATTTATTGTGATATCTGGTTAATCAACAGTATTTAAAAAAGATTGTATTCAGTTAAAGAGGCTTAAGGCTCATAGGAGGGCTTAAGAGTTAATGAATGAAGACAACAGAATGTGCATTATCACTTGAGGCTGCAAGATGAAACTTAATTTAAAACATCTATGGTTTGCAACTTTGATTGTCTTTAATTTGTGTTATTGAGAGCCTGGGTGGGAATCAGGAGACCAATGTCTATATTTTATTTTATTTTATTTTTTTGATAGATCCACAGTTCAATTATAAAATATAAAATCAAGCCTGATTGGAATAAAAATGAAAGCAACCGTTTACATACAGAATTGTTCTTGTTATCGCAGACACAACCAGATAAATTACTTGAATAATATCCCATTTTACAGGTTTATCAGTTCATCAGATTGTTTCATCAGCAAAACAGAGTAGAACTTTATTGCTGCTGACAGCGCTCCTGAAAGTGGTGCAGCAGTTTGTGATTTGTCTGCTTTGTTGAATGAATACTAGTTTCTGTTGAAGGAGTCTTTGGATGCAACCCCCTCTTTAGCTTTTCTCCCCTCAAAAGGCTTGAATAATGCTTTGAGTAAGACAGATGCCAGCTAGACAGTTTTGCCCTGGGTTATCCTTGCCACCTGCAACGCTTTATGTCTGTTCCAAGACTGCCTCCATGTCTTCTGGTGTCCCATAGGTAGGGGGTGAGACAGACTGCATCCGCACATGCCAAGTCTGTGGCCTGGGGGCTGGACACACTGCCAAGGCTTGGATGACCCTTTCTTCACACACACTTAAAAGCATAATAGTTCCAGTAAGAAATGGAGCTGAGTTTTTGATCTAGTAAGTATGAAACAGAAACAAAGAAAGAAGAGAAGAAGGGGAAGTTACTAAAAAGTAGACCAAAAGCTCCTTCATGGTCAGTACTTCCTGGAAAACCTTTAACACAGCTTTAAAGAAAGAATTCACTGTAATTAGGCTACTAACAGAGAGCTGGGGAATTTTCAAACATATCTAGCCATGCTAGCAGTGTGGCTCAGTAGTCCACCGCTTTGTTCCAATGGATAAAATGAATTGGCATGAAGTTTTGTACAGACAATAATGTTCCCCAGCAAACACCACTTACTGACTTTGGGGATCCCCTGATTTTTCCTCTAGTGCAACCAACATGTTGGCATTTTTTTATTTAAAGTAAATTACTTTGACAACCACTGGATTGATTGTAATGAAATTGGGTTCATACAGTTTTTCATCTAGTGCCATCTAGGTCAAAAATAAAATTTGTCCTGTACTTCGGTTTATGATCAAATACCAGCAAAACTAATGATGTTCCCATCTGCCTCATCCATACCTTATGTTGAGTGCTAATTAAATATTTTCATGCTAACACAGTAAGCTAAGATAGTGAACAAGGAAAACAATAAACCTGTTAATCATCAACATGTTAACATTCTCACTGTGAGCATGTCGCAAACATGTAGCAACTGTCACCGGTCGAGGCTGAAACCAATGCAGAAGTACCTTAATATGCTTTGTCACCAATGGTCGCTAGATGGTAGCTGCATTTGACTCCCATTTAAAAAAGTTTAATCTGCTATATAGAAATACTAAGTCAGTCATTTCTTTAACAAGTCACCATTGTCCAAGTCGCTAAATTTAGCCATATTATTTGCATTATTTTTGTTGCAATATTTCGGTGTAATGTTACTTTATTATGATACCTGTGAAAGTAGCTAACCACTTTGTGTTTGTAGTAAGCCAGCATCCCTTTCCATCCAAAGTAGCAGGACATGCTTCAAGAGCACAAAAGGCAACACCCCATCCACCTTATTTGGGAGGTCCTGGCTCCAAACAGAAAAGATGGCTATGAACTGCAACTCTCAGTTTCAAACTGGCTTCAATGTAAACCAATGGGTGACGACATCTTGCTACATCCATCTTTATATATCTTTTTTTTTGCCTAAGCCCTGCCTGGCAGAGTGCCTGTCAGCGTGGCAGCATGGTAGTTTTACCTTCTATAGCTGTATCCATAGGCTACAGCATGGCTGACATTGGTCTCCTCAAAAGTGAAGTTACACATCTGGGAAATGGTGGTTACGGTGACACTACTGTACATGTGGACTGCATAAGCCAGCTTTGGCTGCTTGTGTTTTCTCATATAGGTTTAGAGAGTTATGATGTTATAGTTTTATTTTGTTTCTCAGTGACAATGTATATTAATAAACAGTACAGTAAATACGCCAGAATTAGCCCAAAGGCTAGTTTCCTTCCATTGCCCTTGGCAAGATGTGAGTTGGCAGCCTAAAATAAAAGAGACACATTTAGACCAATGTCTGTGAGCCATGTCAGTTACAATCAATGCAAAAGGACAGATAGACATAAGCAGAACACAATAAAAGCAGAGCCAACTAACAAAGCAACAAACCGCACACATACAAACAGACATAATCATGAAGACATGCGCAGACAAGATAGTGAAGACAACATAAAAAAATCATTTAAGACAGGCTCAGTAGTGTTCTGCTTTTCAGACATCTAAGATAACCATCTCCACTGCAAATCAGTGACCACTTTCTATCACATTGAAGGACGGCACAGTGATTGCACATCAGTAGTTATGTATGTGCATAGCCCACTCTATACTGTGGGAATGTAATTAAAGTATGATCCATCTGGTCACTAATACAACTTCCACAGGGCAATCTATGCTGTACTATAAATCAAAATAAATGCCATAGGTGTCTATGGTGGGACTGCCATTAACCCCCTACATCAAATATAGATGCAGCTGTAGTCTTGTTATTAACCAGCATAAGCAACAGCTGGTCTCCAGGGGCTGAAAGGGGGTACTTTTACAAAGGCCAGTAATCTAATAGGAGAATTCAGCAGTGCACATTTTTTCCAGCTAGCATCAGTTTAAAACAACATCTGTGCTGTAACCAGATTTCCCTCAAGGGGGTAAAAACATTGAATAGACGACTATTGATGTGACCACAGTGGACTTTTTCTGTGTCTCAGCTGCACTTTCTTAAGAATACAGACTCTCCCTCTCCCTCTCTCTGTCTCTCCCCCTCCCTCTCTTTTTTCATTTATCTACAAGAAAACAAAGTCAACTGCAGAACCATGTGTATTTATACACCATAATTGCTCTTGGGCACTTGTAGATGACTTTTTAAGAAAAGCTATTAGAGTTGTTTAGTTCTATCTCATAGACCAACCCAACCACGACACCTGCCTAATTGGCTCTATTCCTGATTAGAGAGCAACCAACTTAGCATTGATGCCTATTTACCCAAATCAATTCCTATCCCACACACAGGATTCTCTCTGGGCTTTGTGTTTCCCTCCATCTCTTCCACAAACTGAGTAATATGAAGCCACACATAAATCAAAGCTTACCTCGCCCTCAGGTGCACCAACAACAGAAATGCACTCCATTGTTCTCTTCTTGTATTCGGAACAACAAACACACTTCAAAGCATACTTGTGCACAATAACATCACTTGGAACAGCACAAATATTTCAGTACTGCTGCTTACTGATTCCTTTACTCGAGCTGTAAGCCAACATGCTCCAATATAAAAAATGTAATATACGTCTGCTCTCTATCCAAACATCTTGTGCAAGAGGCCTTCTCCCTGGTCAATCATATAGCAGACTGAGTGGTAAAAAAAAACCAACCCAAAACAGTGTTTTACCAACTTACCAGTTCTTCCCAGCTTTACTTTTGCTCTGTTTTTAAAAAAAAAAATCACCTTAAAAGAAAAGTCTTCATCTTGAGAAGGGTACAAAGCCAAAAACAGTTGATTAAAATGGCAGGTTATATGATATAGGCTCAGCCAGGGTGATGAATAAGAGTTCTGGTGATTCTTTTCAGCAGGGCTGGAACTGTAATTTCACAGCATGTCTGCAACTATTATATAGCCTTTCCACACCAACCACGACATCAATCACACACCTGTATTGCAGTCAACAGGTTGATAGAAAGACAATTTAAACAGGGAAAAAATGTGCACTCTGAGTTTTGGATTTATATTACATTTGTCCTCGACACCACTTCCCACTTATCTTTTCCACAGACAACCGCGAGCTTCAGCCGTGAAGAGGCAGCACAAGAGAGGAGGCAGCTGATTGAAAAAGAACAAATGGTATTGTTTTCCTTCTTCAACTTTCTCTTACTTCTATTTGCAATCTGTCCCATCTCATGGTTTACACACACACACAAGACACACTAACAAAAGTGAAGCTGGCCCATTTCAATACTGCTGTGAACGTTACTTAAAGACTATGAACTCAATAGAGCACAATATGAAAAATCAAGACAGGCCGAATTTGATGATCTTTGCTTTTTCCAGCATCTTTTTTGATGCCAAACAATTTTGAGAGCAGATGCAGGCTTGGCATCACAATCATTAATAAAGCAGCGGGGCCAAAAGACCGTATGCTGATCTAACCGAGAGGGCAAAGCAAGCGCAATGCTTTGATATTAGAACTGGTGGACCAGCAGGGCGGCCTCTGGGTCAGCTGCAGTCCACTGGTAAATGCTGCTTAATGATTGTGCAAAGAGATGATTACAATTTCCTCTGCCAATCACAACACTCCCAGTGTTACACTAATGATAATGAATCCTCAGATTTACATTAGGTAATAAATGTAATGCATGACAAGGAAACGTTAGCACTGATCTGGGTACAAAAATATGATGACAGTTGAAGTGAGTTGCTGCAAAAAGTTTTTTAAAAATCACAAAGCAGCAATGAAAATAGATTCTGACTTATTGAACCTTGAAGAAGCAGAACATCTCGACCGCTGCAGCAGAAGTGCGATAACAGCTTCTCTCTGTGGGCTGTACAGTAGTTTCCTCAGCCTGACAGCTTCAATTTGTTTCAAACAGAAAAATATTTTGAAGAACGATGATGAAATTAAATTGTAACACTACTGAATCTGCATCATTGCTTTCGTCTTAAGGCATAATTGCTCGACGGGAGCGTCCTGGCGTAAAACAGGGTACCAGCAGCATTGACCATATGTTATGGCAGAAACCCAGCCTCTTAACAGATCCAACTCCACTAACGTCTTTTTCCAAAAGTGTGAAGGGAAACAAGGCTGGGGCTAATGTGTCTTGACATTTCCCTCTTCACTCCTCCATCTGTTCCACCACAGATGAAGAAGCTTCCAGAAAGCTTGCAATTTTCAAATGAACAGCACTGGAGTTGACATGAAGCACAACATCACCCATTTCAACAAGGGCACAAGTCTGATGCTAGAAATAGTAGTTTGTGATTCATAACAAAGAAAACTCAAAGAAAATATAGGCCAAAAAGATAGATACAATCACTGTATTCCATGATGACCTTTCATCCCATCAACACACTCACACATATTGCTGATCTGCCTGCTCTGCCATCTCTCAAATCTAAGCCAACAAGATCTAAACTGTGAACACACATCAGCATTCACAGAACAACACCTCAGCCTTGCAGCAGCAAAGCTGAGAAATGGTCAGTAAATGATCTTAAATTCACTCTCTGCTTCCTGGCGGCATCACAAAAGACATTACAAGACAACAAACAGCAAACACTGATGTCTTTTTTTGTCAATAAAAATGATGCCTGAAGTTTTTATAATGTGTTCCTGTTGACTGAACAGCCAACTTGATCTCTAAAGTTAAAGCTGCACTTTTGGCAGTTTAGCACTTGGATGATTCAAGAGGTCATTATTGATTTTTAAAAAATCTTTTAAAAGCCTCATAAAAAAAATACACAGGATGGTCCAAATATCTGAGACCACCTTCAAGCGAATGGAAAAGTGACTTCAAACTTTTGGACCTTACTGTATAAGATCCAGCATTGCCTTAGACAGAATTCAAAGAGATCTGAGGAGAAACTAAAACAGCCCCCTCTGGACTATCTCCTTTGGCTAAAAAGCCTTAACTCATGACATGCAAAGGTTCCCAACTTCTCTTTTTCTGTCACTATGAAATGTCTAATAAAGCAGCTTTGCTTAATAATCTCAGAAAGAAATGTTATGGAGGTCCAGAGGCTCCTCTGGGGAGCAATATTGGAAAATGTGCTTTAAAATATTTTTAAAAGTGGGTATTTTGCACTGCAGTGGCATTTATACAGGCTTTCAAAGAAGAAATCGCAATAGACTTGCAATTTGATCTCTCATGGAGTTTATTTCTGTTTGTAATCCAATCTAAAAACCACAGGTATGAAATGAAGTTAATATGATTTAAACATTTTTTTCTTTGTTTATCCATTTGTGCATAATAGAAACGTGGCTGAATATGCTCCAAGAGAAGAAGAATGGTGATGAATGAAGATGAAGTTGTTTTTATAAATGGGATGAGGATTTTGGAGTAAAGGCCATTAAGTTAAATTGTACAATAGATAAATATAATGAGGATTAAAACATATGAGTAAATGTCATGGCATTTACTTTTAAAGTAAACATTATTTGTCATTTTGTAATGTCACTTTTCACAAAGTTCTCCTGTCTTTGCTCAGTTACCAAACTGACTGTGTCACGGCAACAACAGTCAGCACTGCACTGTCCCCGACTGGCAGGATTGTTCCTAATGTGCATCAAAGTGCATTTATTCAACATTGATGTGACAGTGGAAAAGTCAATAATGTGTTTTGTACTTTTACATTAGTTAAGTGTGTATGTGTCAGTTTCCAAGCAAGACAAATGTCAGAAATGATGTGTGTGCGTGGTGTGACTAATGTGGTGATTTTTAATGATAATATAATCTCTTTCATCTACCAGGCAGTCAAAGGGAAGAGAGTAGCACTGCAGGCATCATACCAAGTCAGTCTCCACACTGCCAAGGCAAAGACACCCTATTCCATTGATAAGCAGTTGATACAATCGTGTTTAAAAGATGTGTGTGTCTCTCTCTTGGGTGAGGAAGCAGTGAATAAAGTTGAATCTTACCCACTCCCAAATAACAGTGTTGTACCATGTCAAGGACATGGCAGCAGACATTCAAAAGTCAATTGCAGAGTAAAACTGGAACACAAAATATTTTCTCTGCAGCTAGAAGTGGTTAACACAAATTTGAAAGAGCTCACATTGGAATGGATGAACTGTATTGGAATTTGCACAGGTGGCACCCTGGTTATGTGGCTCATGTTCGGAGGTCCCAGATGTGAAGCTGACACATTATATCATCCACACAGAAGCTGTGGCCAGCAAAGAATTATGGCATGGCCTAGAACAAGTTATTGATACGGTTGTGGAAGTAGTGAATCTAATCAAAAAGGGACCATTACAATCAAGGCTCTTCACAGTGTTATGCCAGGAAATGGGGGAAGAGCATAAGTATCTGCTCTTTTTCTGAGAGGTGAAATGGCTCTCCAAGGGAAGAGTTCGGCTGAGAGTGTGGAAGATGAGAGAAGAGGTCATGAAGACTCTAACCTTGCATTTTAGTGGCTGGCAAGAGCAGTGGTTGGAGGTACCCTCTTTGAACACCTGCTTATCATAAAGGTCAGTAAACTGGGGTTGACTCCTCCCTGAAATCTTACTTGCCAATTTGATGAGGCCACCAGGCCTGTTTTTATTGGCCAGTTAAAAATCAAATTACCATACTGAGCAATAATGCAGAACATTAAAACTGATTCTATAAAAGATAGTCATCATCTCTATCATCTGTCATCGCCATATAGCTGTCCAAAATCTCAATGTCAGCACCTTTGATGCTGGTTAGTGCAGGACTAGGAGGAGTCTTTCTAAAGCTGATTATCATGACTTTAGTTTTAGATACATTCAGTTGGAGAAAGGACTCATCACACCATGATACAAAAAGTATTGGAGAGAGACAGCAACCTTAAGGAAAATCATCAGAAGAGTGCAGCTGATTGGGAAAAGAGACATTTACCTTCACACACTGGGACCTATCAGTCAAGAAGTCGAGTATCCAGCCAACTAGATTAATTAGCTTTTCCACTAGAAGATGTCGCTGGACAGTGTTAAAAGCCATGGCTATCTAGAACAAGACCCTGGCATGAGGTTTTGTTCCCTCAAGGTGGCGATATAGAAAATGTAGCAGTGTGATAAGCAGCATCCTCCGCATCTCTGCCAGATTTATATGCAAATTGAAAGGGATCAAGGGATTTCTTCACCTGCGATAAAACCTCGTTTTTAATGAGCTTATCTTGTTTCTTCATAATTAAAGATGTCAACAGTACTGGCCTGAAGTCATGTAATGTCGCAGGGGTTTTAATCTCGACAAATAGGACAACCGTGGAATCTTTGCATAACTTAGACTCTCTGTTGCTGACGAGATAGTGTAAAAATAAAATGAGAGATGTTGCACAGCTGTTCAGCATAGGTTATCATGTCCAGGACTCCTACTAGACTTGTTGAGTCTCAAGTGTTTTCCACACTTCTGATATCAACAGCCAAAGCTGGAGGAGATTTGGTGTTTTCTTTTAATACATTCAGTGTATCAAATCACAAAAAGCATTCAACTCATCAGCCAACTGTTTATCTGAATTAAAACCAGACAGGGTAATGCTCCTATTGCCTTTGTCATTAGACCCAGTCATACATTTCATACTGTTCTATGGTTCCCTTAAATTGTTACTGCCCAGCTCAGCTTCAGTTTTATCTCTGTAGCTGAGTTTAGGCTTTTTGATTTCTGATCTCCTTCTTTGTTTCCTTAACTTTAGTAAAATTACCCCCAATAAAAGCATTTGGCCTTTTACAAATCAGACTCTTAAGGGCTAATGAGACCCATGGTTTGTTGTTAGGGGAAAATCTCAACAACCTTGGTGGGAATTATATTGTCTCTATGTAAAGATACAGAATCCTAACCAGTCTGTGCAGTCAAAGCACTCCTGAAGGGCAAGAGAGGAATCTTCATTACAGACCTACACCTGCTTTTTGTGCACCTTCTACCTCCTGAACACACCTTCTAAATGGGTAGAACATGCAGAGTGTTGTAATTGGAAGATCCAAGGGTAGTATACTAAACATCAATACTTACACACATTATAATCAAAATGAAAATAAATTAGATGCTACTTACAGTGAGGGATTTTCAAAAGCCACATGGCAAACTCAGGTGAGCACCAACACACACTCAGTCTGGTGAAATGTTTGGAAACAAAGAGAGAAGGAAGGTATGGAGCCAATAGGAAGGCCTCATCCAGGCCTCTATTTAAAGAATGGGAGGAACAGTGGGAGGTGCTTGCACCACTATACCACTTGGTCTCTGTATAGAGATGAGGGGAAACAAACCTGTAGTTTCTAACAGGGAAGGCAGGATTTATATGCTCCCTTTATCAATCCATAACAGAGGTTTAGAGTTTTACTCTAAGTTACAGTGATTAAAATCTCCCAGCATAATATTGGGGGCATCAGGGGAGGTAAACCGAAGTATCCATATCACTCTGAAGATGATCACCACACTTCCATGTTGGCCTTAGGATGAAAGTAACAGTGACAAACACTTGAGGGAATTCCCTTGGGAGATAAATGGGCCACACTGGCATGGACAAGAGCCCTATATCTGGCAAGCACAACTGTTCCCGCTAGTAAAATTGTTGCACCATCTGCGATTGATGTACAGGCACACACCCCCCTCCCTGCAATTTCTGTGTTACCACATTGTCTCGATCCAGCTGAATAGGATCCCCGAAGCCATTTATCAAAGCATCGGAATCCGAGTCTGTAGGCTATGTTTCTGTGAATGCCACGAGACAACCATCCCTGTATTCACAGAGCTGACCGATATTGCCATGTAATGAGTCCATTATATTCCTCAGTGATTGGACATCGGCCAGGATCATGGAAGGCACAGGAATGCGATTATTTTGCAGTTCCTTCCAAAAACACGGGCGCATGCAACATTTCTACTCTCTTTATCTGTTAAAGGCCAGTTTCTTAAATCATTTCTTGCAACCGTAGGATCCCTATCACAGTATCTCCTGATTTATGGTAGAGAATCATGAGGAAAGTTTAGCATCCCGGGTCTAGCAATCCCATTGTAAATTAAAAAGAAACTCACAAGTTTGTGAATATCATCAAAAGCAAGTAATATAAAATGTCTATCTCTGAACTGACTTATAGACAACATTTAGGAATTAAAACATTTAAAATCTAGCCCATTTAGGAAAAGGTCATATATAAAATAATAGAAAATAAAAATGCTCTCTGACACAAAGATCCTGCTGCCAGTCACCACACAAGCAACGCCTAACCCTCTCAACCTGCAGACTGAAAAGGACAGGTCAGTATCATTTTAAAATAAGTCAGCAACAATTAATCAGAATGTTTCTCGATGATGGGGTTTAAGGTTGAGGGAAAGAAGGAGGAGTTAAGAAATGGAGAGAGTTGGTTTGTTTGTGGTGGGAACTTGTATGTAGATATTTTGAGGTGATGAGAAAGTGAACATTCCAATCTGCAAATTTGATTATTGCTATCATGTACTTTTATAATAAAATAAATACATATCATTATAAATTCATGGTTTGTAGTATTATTTATTAGTGGTTTGTAAATTAAGATGTTATGTCAATTCATGATGTATTTTTTTAAGTGTGGGTCCTCAGGAGTTTGGGTATTGAATTGAAAAAGTTTGGAGAAAAGAAGGTTGGATATAAAGTTAGAAAATGACCATGGTCATGTTTGAATTAAACCAACACTGATGTTTGGTAGGAGATAGGAAACAAACACCCGGTGTACCACCCACTTTAGTTCCTGACAAACAAAGAGTCATCATTTCAGCTATAAAAGGATTTATTACACTTAAACAAAGGTCAAATTAAGAATTTGTGAGGTCAGTCTCCAATCTGTGCTTGGATTTGGTGCAACAGGAAATGTGTCCATGTTTTTCAATAGTCTGTGTACAAAGTTGACCATTTAAGTGCTAAAAGGGTTATGTCTCTGAAAATATGCTTGTGCTCAGTAAATGTAATAGCTCTCTGTCCACCCATTAGATTCTACATTACTCGTGTCAGTGGTGCAAGGGATAAGGTGACAGGGTCATAAAAATTATTCTGAATCATCCTTTCATAATCATTATAATTATTCAGACCCAGTTTAATGGCAATCTGGTCAGTGGTAACAGACAGACATAGCATTTAACTGAAACTGCTGTCCTGCTTTTTTAACAGCTTCACCCAAACTGTCATTGATGAGTCTGGGTTTCTCTGAATGGAAGACTCGCTGGCTGCTGATTAAGAGTGTTTGTAGTTTTGTGCTAGCTTTTAATGAATCATTTTTGGCCACTTTGTACATTGCTGCCAGTCACAAAATCTGGCACACCAGCAATGGATGACAAATAACAAGGTTTATTTTTATTTTTTTATTCCTCTGTTGTAGCCACTCTTTGTGCTTCAGTCTGATAAGACAGTGTTGTCTAGCAAAGAAAAAAAAAAGCTAGCTTTAAAAGTGAACCAATGACACTTTTAGTATAAGCCCAATATTCCAGAAAGGCTGTCACACAGACTACTGTAGTTTATATTTATTGCCAACCTGGTTAAGAAGTTGAATGACTGAGTATGTACCTCAGGTTTGCAAAGCACATACTTCAAGGTTCTCTGCCAAAATGTACAAGCTGTGACCAATCATCAGGTGGATGCTTCACAAATCCCAACAAAGATAAACAAGACAAAGATTTGGGGGTGAAAAATAACTGATCGCTGCAAGCTACTTGAGCAGGCATGACAGCGGTGTAAATTGAAATATTTAGGGTTTTTTTTCCCAGTGTGCCTGCCTGTTGCTGTAAAGGCTAGAAGGTCCTATGTGACCACATGTCTCTTTTCTTCAGAGGCAACAAAGAAATAGTGCTATGAACTTTTAAATAGACTCACTTTTGGAGTGCATTCATTTTTAACTTTTCTAATTTATTAATGCTTCTTTTACAGCAGATTCCTGCTTCACATAATAATGAAGGACTTCACAAGTAGCCCAGTTAACCGCAGTTTTCTAATTTTCGCCAATGAGCAGATAGCGGAGCAACCATTTGTTAAGCCCAGCCCCCCCTTTGTTATTGTAGCTACATCTCAGGTTTCATGTTGTTGCAGTTAACAATTAAAACAGTGTCAGGTTCACCAATCAAAATTAAGTAATTAATGGATCCTGGATAACAGACAGATGTAAGACAGGCTTCTCATTTTGACTAGTCAATACGTTTTGAAGCTTAGCCTTCCAGTTTTACTCTCTCTCATGCATGCTCACTTATTTCCTGGAGTTTCAGTGTCCCCTGTCACTCACGTTACCCAATAGCCCAATGCCACACTTCATCATTAACCTATCATCTAGTTGCAGTCTTTTTAAATATCTCTCTCTCTCTCTCTCTCTCTCTCTGCTCTAGTCTGACATTCAGACGCCCCACCATCTCTCCATCTCCAGCCAGCCTCCACAGGATCAACAGTCCCATCTTTTCATCGGCCATCATTCCAACTCATCAGCATCACCACCACCAGTGTCTGGACTTCATAGGGGATATTTTTCCGCAGCTGTTCTGGGATAATGCGGTTGTGGGAGTGTAAACAAACAAAGAACAGACCTGCTCACATTAACCTGAAGTGCGATAGGGTTTACTAGCTTTTACCCAGATCGCTCAAACACAGTGGATGTCTTAATTATTAACTGGGTTTCTTAATATATATATAACCTGTAACACCACAAATTAGTCAGTTAATGAATGATGTGCTCCTCTATCATCATTTACAACCATAGATAGTTGTTGCTATCTGGACATGTATCTAACTGTATCTCTTACTACAGCTCCATATGCACTACTTCAGCATGTTTAGAAATCCAAAGCTTGACATGCCTGCTGTGCTTAGTTACAGTTGCTAGGCTGTCACTGAATGCTCACTGTTCAGGAGAGGGATTTAACAAACCATTCATTTAGAGTAACATGCCTTGCTTAAGGTTCTATTAACAATTCTGTTGCAGAGGAAGTGATCAGTGTTTGTCCTCCCTTCAATTTCCAATCCTAGTTTTTTACCATCCAGCCCGGGGATTTCAGCTGATGGCTATTCAGTCACAACTCCTCTTTCCAAAGACTATGTGCTGTCATTAAGAGTTGGGATGAGAATTCAAATACTTCCTGCCCCTAAGTGTCCCCTCCATTATTTGTCAGGGGTTATATTTGTCAGACTATATTGTGTAGCTTATAAGAAAGGTAGAAAGCTTGAGCAGGTAAAACATCCAAAAATACCATCAATCTGTGTCTGTAAGACATTTTCTCTTCGACGTAATTAAGAACTGAGGCATCTCCAGAAGGGGGTGCAATCTGGGAACCGCACTGAACATAAAGCAAATGAAAAGTGTACTACAGAGAGCAACACTCAACATTAATTAAATGTCAGAGAGGCTTGCTGAGGAAACAGCTAGTTCAATTACACTGTGACTGCAGGAGGGGAGCCAGGAGAACTGGAGTAACTGATGAACATTACACTGTGGCACATGCATGTTGATCCACAAAGACGGTGAAGATGATCACCTGATGCAGTGGCTTCGGTCAAGAGAGAGGTGAATGGAAGGATGATCAAAAGGAGTGGGGAGGTGGGGAGGGGGGATGGATCTGATGCGCCTAATGACCCATCTGAATTCATTTCATTACCCGGGGGGGAACATCAGTGCCATCAGATAAGTGTTGATGTACAAGTGGAAAGCGTCCAGGATCGATCAGCCTTTGTCCATGTGCCTTTGTTCAATATGCCAGAAGTTTACCTGAACAGTCAATCCTACAGACATTATGTTCAGATGAGATGTGATGTGTTAAGGTACTCTGGGTGTAATGATGTACAGTAGCTAAAGCATACAATGGAACACAAAGGCTAGAGAAGAGAAGAGATCTTGAGTTTCCCTATATATTCATAGAATTGCAGACTTTGACCTTTTAAAGGCACAGTCGCAACAACATTCAATCATGTAGGTAGAATCGCTGTAATATGTGGAAACCTTCATTTCGTTCAAGGTTTTTTGGTGACACGTGATTTGAGGTGTTGACCACTACAGATAGCAATCTATCTAGCTTGTCGAGTTATTTTCCCCTCTTCAATGACTCTTTAAATATTAAATGATGTACAATCCTAATAACAAAATGCCAGGGGGGTAGTAAACCATCAGCACAGAGAAAATACTACAGCTAGGAGGGTTATTGTGTCTGACCAGCATAATTCTGCACAGCTTTCTAGCATGTTCCCATCTTGCTGGCATGTTTGTAGTTAGCTCAGGAGATGCAGTGTGAGCTTTTCATTTTGCCTAACACTGCCTCAAAAACACACAGATGTCAAATTCATTTTAGTTTAGGGGCCCACATACAGCCCAATTCAATCTCAAGTGGGTTGGACCAGAAAAAAACATTACATAATGACCTACAGCTTCTATTGTGCATAGAAGCTGCTAATTGACAACATTGTTGCACAATGTTCAATATATGACTGTTTTAAATATGAGCACAATATGTATTCATTGTTTTTTCAGAGAATTGCATTCTAGTCAGAGGGGAAAAACATCTGAAGCAGCAGAAAAATGGAATTGTTTTTTCTGCGATTGTCATACTTTGCAAACTTATCTAGGTGGGCCCAATTGGACCCCTTGTAGGGCCAGTTCTGGCCCATGGGCCATATGTTTAATACCTCTGCTCTAAGTGAAGAGTTTTGGAAAACTAGTTCTACAATAATGTGATATGATAGAAAGATCAAAATGGACTTTGCTGTAGATTTTTTATTTATTATAGTTTAAATCATCTTCTTTTATTATCAGTTTTTGCTGTGACATTTTCAAGTGACTTTGAAAACTACATTTTCTGATTGCCAAGTGTTTGGTGTGAGGATGGACTACTGATTTTGTCTTTCATCATATGACAGTTAACACATTATTATTTTAAAAATGTATTGCTTTTGGGCTTGTTCGTTTTGGCAGGTGGAATAATTAGCCTCAATAAATCAATTAAATCAATTTGCACAGTCGCACTCTGTAAAAAGTGCCGTAGGCTAATATTTTCACATTCTAACATGTTGGCAGATATCTGTGGTGGATTCATCGTTGTCTGCTCTCATTGTTAAAGAGAGTCGGTGTATGTTCAGGTGTGGCGCAGCGTCAGGCACCTTGCCATTCCATCTTGACGCACCCATGACAATATAAATGCGCAGCCTTGACGTCGACGCACGGGTATAAGAGAGCAGCCGGGGGATCTTGGAGAGTACAAGAGGTGTAGACACAGCTAGAGCGCACTGACATAGCTGACTGCGGCTGAGGGGCCACCTTCTCCTCTATCTGGATAGAAAACCGAGGCGCATTCTCAACTCTTTTACACAGAAGCAATCCTCTTCTGGACTTTTTTTTTTTTCTTTTTGAAAGTCTTTCAAACTATTTGTCCCACTCCAATCGGACCCGTTTTCCTCACTCCTGATAATTAAGTTGACATTATTGTGTGAGCAAGTTTTCAGCACCACGGACAGTGTGTGAACAGCGCAGCAGCATGGAGCCATACACGGTCTCCGGAGCTCAGCTCTCCCTGTCCGACCTTTACTCTGTCATCCCCTTCAATGTCACCTTCCCGGACGAGGATAGCGTTTTGATGGGCGACAGGTTCCAGAATTACACCGAGCAGCAGAGTCCCGTGAGGAGCACCGGGGGTATAGTCATAGCCATATCCATCACGGCTCTCTACTCCGTCATTTGCGTGGTGGGACTTCTGGGCAACATCCTTGTCATGTACGGGGTGGTCAGGTAAACACTGCTTCTTTTTTTTCCCTTTGTTTTTTAAAAATAATTGCCTACCGTCATTTTATTAAGTATGTTACTGGTTTAAATGGTACAATGAGAGCCCAAACCTGCAATGACCGACCCCTTGGAGTCGAGGATTGAGTCAGTTTCAGCAATCATGATACTTTCGGGGGAATTTAAGACATTCTTTGAGCATTGTGATACAAAGGCTGAATATTTGCTTTTTGAGTCCTTTCATAAAAGTAGAAAAATAGTCTCAGAAAACAAATGTTTTATTTTGAAACCGTTTAATGTTTCTGATACTGCTGGAAAAATACGATTTTTTATGATGTTGTGTTGGGAAATGTAAGAATTAATAACATGATAAAACAGTTTTAAAAATATATATATTGTTTTAATTATACATTTGCCTCATCTTCATTAGACAACTTCTTTTTTTCTTTTTTTTGAAACATTAATCTAGTCTCTCGGTCTCTACATGTGTGTGGACAGGCGGAGTGTGTGCATGTGTGCTTGCATTTGTGGGTGAATAAGGTCCGTGTCTGCACACAGCACAAGATTGTTCTTTCATTATTTCTGCATGGAGCACCCGCATGTGCAAGTTTTATGGTGGTGAATAGGGGAGGTAAGGCAGTTGAACCTCTAATCTCAGTTGCAGCTTCTCAATTTTGTCTGACTCAGCTACGCCTCAGGCAGAGAGGTCTGTTCAAGCAGATACTCCATTACCTCATACAGATCTATGGAGCATCAGCTGTACTGACACTAACCTGGTTTGATGATATTGCAAAATCTGGCAGAGAGGAAATCCTGCAGTCAGAGTATACTAAGAAAGAGGTGTAGTTTGGTCTTTATTTAGCCTTTTTTAGAGTTGGCTGCGATGAAGTGTTTGATAAACCCATTGTTTATATTTAACATATTTAGTTTTAAGGTTAAAGCTTGATAGGCAGTGGTTTCAAACTCTTAATATGTGGTCTAAGCACTTAAAGAGCTGTAATTTTTCAAGAGGAGATTGCTTGTGTCCATTAGGGAATGTCTGCTTTATAATCAGCAATCCGAGGTCACAGTTTCCCCTTCCCTCTGTGCTCTAAAAGCAATATAATAAAGCCTACACCCACTTTGTTACTAGATACAAGTACCCTGTCATTTTCTCAGACCCCTCCTAGCCCTAACATGTACGCTTGTCACGAATAAAACAGCTTATATCTTCTGCAGCCTGGGTATTTGCTCGCCCTCACTTGTCACATTAATTACCTATAATCTTAAATGTTCCCTGTATGTGTTCCTCCTATATCTACAGCAGCTTTAATTGCTCTAAGATTGGAAACACGGTAGAAAGAATTTAATATGCCCTTACTTCAGCAAAGAAGACTAACATGATCAGACAAGGCCAGGTTATGGTCATTTTTCAGTCCACAAACATGACATGACTGACTAAAATGTATAGAAATGCATACATTTTCTAAATGATTGTTGGGATTATACAGTGATGAGGTAAAAAAAAACAGCATCAGAGGGAGTATAGAAAGAGAGGAAAAGAAAGTTGAATATCAGAAAAGCAAGATATTTTCTGCAAGTGGCAATCTTTGGGTATTAAACTAACAAAAATTCATAAATATGTATGACCGTGCCCATTGCTTCCATTCAGGAGTGAAAATAATGGGCAATACAAGCCACATAGAACAGAAAGAAAGAGGCAGTGAGGGAGGTAAGAGGGAGACAAAGAGGAGATGGATGAGAGAGGCAGTGAATCAAATTGTGTGCAGCACTTCGTTGGCATTTCTGTTTCTGTGAGTGAGAAGACCCATCATTGATGCGAGACACCCCATGAGACAGAGCCATAGAGAAGGTGAGCGCATAAAGCATCCCGGTCAGAATGTATTATCTCCTGAGGAACATCTGTAAACTCTGAAGGGAGCCAGCTGAGAAAAATACAGCCAAACTTAGACACAGATATAGTGATGTAATAAATAAAAATGAAAAGTTGGGCAAACACTGAGCTCCACATGATACTCATTTTTCTCCCATGAGTTTCTTAAACTTTCTATGATGCATATTATAGATTTATTCACAATGGTTTAAATAAAAAAATTAAAACAAAAAATATTGTTCTCATGGTTGCAATGATGACAATGTCTCAGGAAAAGATAAACACAAACACACAGCTGAATCTTTAACATTTTAGTACTTTACTGTGGTGAAAGCCTTAAACGATCTTGTCACAATTCTCAAGTACCTTTTAACTACCTTTAAATACTACCCTCGCTTAAGCAATGAGAATACACTCTACAGCTTGAACCAGCCGACATTGTATCTGCCTAGGCTAAACTGCAATTGCTGGCTCCACTGGCTTGATTGGCAACTTAATTGGGCGACTGTGGCTCAGAAGGTATAACAGGTCATCCACTAATCACAGGGTTGACGGTTCATTGGGTATGACAATGTACCCCAGATTGTTCCCAATGGGAGGTCTGTAGCCTGTATCTTAACTTGCTGATATAGGTTTGTGAGTGTGTGTGTGAGTGTGTGTGTGAATGGGTGAATGATAGCAAAAAACTGTAAAGCAATTTAGATAAAAGTGTAACCATTTACTTCTGAATATAATCATACCACCATAACCGTTTAGTCACTAGCCAACACCTCTGGTATGAGTTTTATGGATCATGTGCCTTGACCTGTCCTGTTAGAGGAAAAACTATGAACTATGGTTTTACTATGAAGTTGTGTGAATGTAAGAGTGAAGGCAAGTCTACACAGACATCAGGTGGACACCCTCTCAATAATGCTGAGTAATGAGTTGGGCTAATGACATAAAGATCCATTATACGAGAACCGCCCTCCTGTTGACCTGTTTAATCAAACAAACCAATCAATCTTCTTCAGCTTCAGACACCTCCATCAGCTGAAAACATGCTTGTTAACAAGCCAACCAACTAACAACATATTAAGCTAGCTAGCACATTGTTATCACTGGCAGCAATGCAGTCAAACCAACCAAATAAGTCTCTTTAGCATTGCTGCTAAGTCTCACGCATTGATCATGAGACATAAATCATACACACTTCACATGCTCTCATTCAACATTTTCTGATAGCAAAGACACTGAGAGCGCACATACAGAGAAGACAGAGCAGCACAGCAGCAGCATTGTTCAGCAGTAACTTATTCTTATTTATATTGTAATGTATTCCCATGTATGCTGTTCAGAGTATTCTCAGTCAGCTCTTCTGGCAGCAGTAAGGTATCTCCCGTATTCTCTTGTGCCATGCGCATGCAGGCAGGAAAGGTGAAGTTACTATGGTTACAGGGATGCTCTCTGTAGCATTGACACTTTCTTGTGATTCCAAATAATAAAACATTGTTAATCAGGTTTAATTTTCCAAATTGCCCTCGTTGACCTTGTCCCACCAACATTTTAGGCAACATAATGGTTTTAGAAAATTAATTTCAAATATGAAAAAGCCATTCTCTAATAATCATTTTCTGTCCTGTTCCACCCTATTAAATACTATTCTTTATGCATTCTTGGTTTTCCTCAATATAACTAATCTAGACTAGCGCAGGTGTTTGTGTCTTGACTTAAGAGGTTAGTCAAAGATGGTGTAGAAATATGTAAGGACCCCAGACTCCCTGCCAATTATGTATCTTTCCAAGTTTGCTCCCCCCCATTTTAAAATGTAATCAGACAACCATGGTTGAAGTTCTATCTCACACAGTCACATGTATGTTTTCCTCAACATCTCAACATCTGTCTGCTGGGATTTCCCACAAGTGATGACCATCGGAGTGGGTCATGACGGGCTAACGCTGCTACTGTGGGATGTTGGACACTGGGCTCCACATGCATTCTGATATGCACATCCTGATCGGCTGCCTACATTTATTCAAAGTTCAGTGGGCGAATCAGTGTGCGTGATTTAAAGACATGGACCCCTCCACTATCAGTGCATTCACTCTTAGACATCAATCCCCTCTTTCAGACCAAAACCAAATAAATATGTTTTTTTAAATCTCAGGTCAAATGACACACGAAAGGGAACCCAGTTAGCTGTTTTTATATGAAATCCTACTTAAAGATGGTTCTTAAACAGCGGAGACAAATTCATCAAGGTCTTTAACTCACCTGATCTGATGAATGACAGCTGATTATGAGAAGAGGTGTTCATCGGGGTTGCAATTAAGTCTGACTTTGCACTTGCTGTTGAGTTGGATCAATGTGCTGCTCCTGGCTTCTCCCTGCTAGATGGAGAACATCTCTATTATATGCTGCTCACTTTGTTCTACTGTCTCATACTGAACAAGGACTACAGCAACAGCTGTAAAAAAAAAAAAAAAAAAAAAAAAAGCCTTACCTTGGTATAACAGGAACAGCATCAGGGAGTTTCAACATGGCAGTTAATGTACTAAACAGAAAAGGTTCAAGAGCTCAAAATCCAATCAAGAGAACATTTTATAATTTCCAAATTCCAAATAAAATCTTACTTGAAATGTTGATAGTGTCATTCTACCCATTACGCTGTATGGTAGTGTAATATGTGGTCCACTCCGTCATCATAGCTGTTGGTTGGTATTGGGACAAACATCCAGCAGTATCTTCACACACAGAATTCTGCAGATATATTTTACACCAAATGCATGTAGGGCAGAAACAGACAGATAACTACTAATAATTAAATACTCTGAATGCACTCAAATGTTTTAATCACTTTAAAGCTAGCCCCCTAGATACCCTCCATTATGAAGCCCTCCCACACATGCACACAAACACACACACACAAACACAAATACATGCATAGGATATACTGTGTATATATCTGTTCTTATCTGTATATAAATATTGATGTATTATATAAATCTTAATGTTGTGTCAATGTTTTTGTACTGTCCAAATATTTGGACAAATTGTATTTTAATGCTTTGGCAACATTGTTCTTGAAAAACCTTGCCAATAAAGCTCATTTAATTGAACTGAATTTAAAAAACAAAACTGAATGAAAAAAACTAACCTACATACCATTAAAACATTTTCTTGAAAAATTACAAAGGATTGCCAAAATGTTTTAATGTTCTGTCGAATAAATGTTTATTCAGATATCTTAATGTGTTGACTTGTTTGCCTGCCACATCAGGCAGCATACAGTGTATGTAGGTATTCACCCCCTTGGATGTTTTCCCCTTTTATTGATTTTATAAATTGAATCATGGTCAATATAATTTGGCTTTTTAAAAAAACATAAAAAAACAAAAAAACAACTCTGTCAATGTTGAAAACAGAATTTTACAAATTAATGTCAATTAATTGCTGCATGGTGGGGATGGTGTGTTTGTGGTGATGTGCAGTGTTTCGTGTCCGCTAAACATAGTGTCTAGTCTGATGCCAAAAAGGTCAATTTTGGTCTCATCAGACCAAAGAACCTTCTTCTAGTTGACCTTAGAGTCTCCCACATGCCTTTGAGTGAACTCTAGTTGAGATTTACTATAAGCTTTCTTCAACAGTGGTTTTCTCTTTGCCACTCTCCCATAAAGCAACAGTTGTTGTATGCAGAGTCTCTCCAATCTCAGCTGCTGAAGCTTTTAACTGCTTCAGACTAGTCACAGGTGTGTTGGTGGCCTCCCTCACCAGTCTTCTTCTTGCACGGTCAATCAGTTTGTGATAACGGCCTGCTCTAGGCAGATTTACACGTGCCATATTCCTTCCATTTCTTAATGATGGATTTAACTCAACTCCAGGGGATGTTCAGTGACTTGGAATTATGTTTGTATCCATCCCCTCACTTCTACTTTTCAATAACCATTTCTTGGAGTGTTATTTGTCTTCATGGTGTAAGTGTAGCAGGAATACTGATGAACCAGTGACTGGACTTTAATACTTTTTATAGGCACTGTACAGTACCAGTCAAATGTTTGGACTGTGGAATGTGAAGGTGTGTCCAAACTTTTGCCTGGCACTGTGTATATATAAGCTGCCTGATGCCTGACTTTTGCTATACCGTATATATATACAGTATATAGCAAAAGTCATTAAATTCAGTTATTTGCCTCCACTTATATTAGTAGATAGAAACACTCAAATGCACACAGACCCTATTGAGAGCAGAGTCTGCATGGATGCTCACATCAGTGTGGATGGGCAGTGGGCTGCTGTAGCCTTGAGAGCCCACGGTCTTATTGCTGATGGAGAGGCTGACAGTGACAACTCTGGAGATGGACCACTCTGTTACGCAAGATAGGTCAGCAGTACGAGGCTTCTCTTATCTTTCAGTGATCCTCTCCTCCACCTCCCCTATGCTCCTATATTCCTGTCACCATACCTGTTAGATAACAACTGGCTCATGCAATTTATTATCAAGTGGCCTCCATTTGAAATCAGTTTGACGTGCGGCTAGAGGAAGGCTAAATTATCTTGTGTGAAAGTGGGTTATTTTCCAGGCTGTTTGTTCTGGATTAATACTCACTTTTTTCGGAGAAAGCAGTAGAAATTGAATTTTAAGAAGTCATATTCTGGTAAAGACAAAAGATGAAGTTAAATCATGAGTCAACATAGCTTCAGGGGGGAAAAATGACAGGGGATGGAAATTTGGCTGAAAATATCGTAGCTTGTTGCCAGTTGGAGCATGACTGTGTGTGTGTGTGTGTGTGTGTGAGAGAGAGTGAGAGAGAGTGAGAGAGAGAGTGAGAGAGAGAGAGAGAGAGAGAGAGAGAGAGAGAGAGAGAGAGAGAGAGAGAGAGAGAGAGAGAGAGAGAGAGAGAGAGAGAGAGAGAGAGAGAGAGAGAGAGAGAGAGAGAGATATGCCAGAGATGTCAGTCTGTTTATTTCCTGAGCAGAGTCAACATGGCCACTGTGTCTCACTGCATGTCTTCCATCTCACCCAGCACCATATATTTCAGTGGGTGTGTGTCAATGTGTGTATGGCCTTCAGCCCTGCAAACACAGGAGTGTCGACCTTGACTTTTGCATCAGTGAAATTATTTAGTCACACTAGGCGTTACTGCAACCAGCATAGAGATAGAGCACCAAAAAAAAAAATACAGATGCTAATTCTCTGTAGAGGAAGGCAGATCTGTGTGGAGGATGGTATGGTGGTGCAGGGGTTAATGGTGTCATGTCACAACAAGATGAGTCTTTCATTCTTGATTCCTGTCGCTACCCCGATACAATTGCATTTCTTCCATGCATACATATAATTAAAACTATTACAAACACTCAACAGCAACATCTATTTCCAGAATCCAGTACAATGGAGGTGAATGTATGTTTCACAGGGTTAACTGTTTAAAATTTCTACTGAAGAAAGACTTCTGATGAAAATTGTTCACAATGACGTACGTGGTGATTTTCACCTCCACTGGGGATGGAGGTAAAAATCTTATGATGGATAGTCAGAAAACTGAACAAATAAAAGCATTTTACAATGCTGGGGACTGCCTCGACTGACACAGCCCTGCTTTATTAACTTATTGATTTATTATTTAACTATCTATTATGGATGTGTTCAGTTATACTTTTAAAATCATACTGGCTTTTGGCAGTTGGAGGACTCCATAGATCTGTGTATCTAGCTGGTTGAAGTATTGAGTATTTCTGCACTGTTGGCTGGTTAGCTGAGATTTACATATTGCTGAGCTTAAGGCATTGATTAATCACGAGCAGTGGCAACACTGATACTCTACACTAGCTGAACAATCGTATAATCTACAGTGACCAGAGGTCAGGATGGTCAATATGCAGTGAAGGTTATGTATCACTGTTTCTTCAGACCGTTTGTATAATGCAGTGTGTCCTTCGTCATGTGCTGCTTTGAGCCTTTCTTTCTCCTTCTCATAAAACACCAAAAGACATTTGTGAGGAAGGGATTGAACAGCCATGACAGCCTCACAGCAGGGAGTCCGTACTGTAAGGAAACAAAAAAGAGCAAGTGTGTGATTAAACCCTAAGAGTGCAACTGTGTCAAAGGAAAATGTGCTTCACTGTAACATGAAAAAGGGAATTAAATTTAAATGTTTTGACACATAATTACTTCTCCACGCCTACAGAAAGGAAGATGGGTGTTTAAAAGCTTTTCCCTTCCTCTGAATTATACCCCAGACAATTAACCATTCCCTAACCTCAGGACCAGCTATGTGATTGCAATGACAAATAGTGGAAATCAAAAAGTTTGTTTTCAAACATAAAACCTCTTCCTGCTTGGTGTGAAATTGATGTCTTAAGTGCAGAAAGATGTGTCTGGACTAGAAACTGCATTTTGTATTTGAATTTAAATTGTTCAACTTGAATAATTTCATTAAAATCTACCTAAATGTACTTAAATTACAAAATTAAAAAACTGAATTCAAATCACATAATTTAAATTTCTAAACTGCTTCTAAACCAAAAACTAAACAACATCGACACTCAAGATTACAGGCCTCCGTGGTATTTTCCTCAGGTAAATACTGCTATTTATATGTCTTTGTCACATCATTTTAACTTAGTATTCATGCATAAACTCTCTAAACCGTTAGCACACAGTTTAAAGTTTGTCTTTACAGGCACAATTGTGACAAGTGACCTACAGAACCAGTGAAGTAGAAAGCATTTGTTGTGAAGAGATACAGATGTAACGTATAACTGTTGTGGGGTGTGGGGGTGGATGTAAAACACTACTTGTATCTACTGTAGTAAAGAAAAAATAGTATAGTGACTACTGTAGCCACCCCATGTATTGACCAGTAACACTTACCATAATGAGGCAGGAATATGCATGGAATTGACTGGTATTACTGATTTTTTAAATTAAAGTGCTCAAGTACTTTAAAAAACTTGCTCAGTAAGTAGTGTCTTGTCTTGCTTACAGAGTCACTATTTACTACTTGCAGTAGAGGATTACTAGCAAAACCCACATTTACATTTTCATGTGAATGTTACATTGACCACGTTTTGCAACCCTTCTATATGCATGAAACCCAAATAAATTCTTCATAAAACATTTGTGTACCAAAAACCTCCCTAAAAATAAAGCTAGTGAAATAGGCTATAACTTGGGTAAAGTGTAAATTGGTTATATATAATGCACAAAGTAGTAAAGCCATAGCTTTTATGTAAAAAGTCCAGGTCATGTCTTCTATCAGGGTAAAGGATTTCTTGTATACTGAAGTGGTGGATCACGGTCAAGGTGATTACAGTATGACAACAGGAAACCAAAAAGACAGAACACTATTTTTAATCCCATAAAGTGACTAGTAAAGTGACCAGTCCATTGTAATTGTGCAATTCCTCTATGTATTTATTTCTACATGATCCAACCAAAGTTATTGACATTAAAATATTAGGATCACTCCCAGTGTTGCTGTAGCCTGACAAAAGTGTTGTAACATTCAGAAAGTTAATGTAGTATGTTTATATTTGTATTCATAGTAAATCTACATATTATTCTGAGCAATGAAAATAATATTCATATTCTGTGCCTCAGTGACTGTTGTCGATAATTGCACCTACCACGCTCTTTATGTAGAACCACGGGATTAAACAGTGGAAGGTATCAGTGGCGATGGCTCCGCTTCACCACATCACTGAAGACTGTTCTAGATACAAGGACTGCCACTGAGCCTGAAATAACACAACAAAAAAGTTTCATACACTGGATTAGACTGCATTAGTTTCGGTGAACGAACTGGTGACTGATATACACACAAACTTGTAGAGAAGGGTGTAAGTGCGTCACATAGAAAAGCAAAAAGCAAATTTTGTGCTAATAAACAGACACATTGTGCACACACACACACACATAAAATTGCTAATGCCAACGAACATAATGTACAAATATAGTGTGTTCATTTAAGAAAAAGCTTGAATGAAAAAGGTCTTTAGTTTGCTTTTAAAAGAATAGTGTTGGAACAAGTCTTATTTCCACAGACAAACTCTTCTACTCCTTAGGTCCATATATACTGAATGCCATCTCACTAGACTTTTTAAGTGCTCTCAGCACAGGGAGGGGATTTCCACCTTGTTACCAGAGAGATTTGCTGAGGTTATAAACTGACAGTATGTCTGAGATGTACTGTGGAGCCAGACAAGCAAGTGCTTTGTAAACCAAAAGGAAGAGTTTGAGTTGTATTCTGAAAACAGCTGGTAGCCAGTGAAGGTTCTGAAGGACTGGTATTTTTTGTCCTGGTTAGAACTTGTGAAGCTTATGGATAAGTTGTTATCTATTGATTATTTTGTTTGTGAGACCAATAAACAGAAAGATGTAATAATCCAGTTGGCTCATGACAAATGCATGGATGAGGTCCTTTGTGTCAAATTGAGAAAGAAAACCTCTGACTCTCTGATTTGAGTAACTCATAATAGGTCTGTCAACCCTGTCAAAGCTGGGACTAAGTCTGCAGGGTTATAGGGAGCATCTGGCCATCCCCTTCCTCCTCCTCTTCCTCAAGATCCAGATGAGGTCTTTTTATTGGTGTGGATGTAAGAAAGGCCTGAGGAGCTGCATAGGAAACATTGGATATGCCAACACTGAAGTCTTTGCAGAACAGAGTAGCCTGGACAGCTATGAAGGAATTATATTTTTAATTAATTTTTTTAATAAGAAAATACATAGCAATATTACATTATTAATGGCTGAAACAGCTAACTGATAAAACTTTAGCAAAAGTAGTCATAATATATCAGGCTACAAATGATAGACTACAAAAAAAGAGAGAGAGAGAAAGGATGTAGCCACTGTGATGTCAGCCATTGGTTTGTGGACTCTGGTTTTGAAGCCTCAAGTTTTGGCATTTTGACCGTCGCCATCTTGTATTTTGGAGCCAGAAGTAACCATATTTGGACAAGAGGGTGGAACTAACCCTAACATTAGCTGCTGGCCTGGATAGCACAGTGCATTTACAGGCTATGGTTAATTGTGATCAAGCTAATACTAATGCTGATTATAAAGACTTAAAAAGCTGTTAAAACGTTAGCAGTTTGGTGCCAATTAAAGGAAGAAAGGAATCAAAGGAATTCCTGCAGTTTAACCATTTGTTGTTTGTGTACCACTGGTCTATCACGTTAATTAATCACCATCTCAGACGATGGGAGTACATGAAGATTTTTGTGTTGTTTCTTGGAGCCATCAACAGATAAATTCACATGCTTTGTCATACCTTTGACATCTTTGTATTATTGGAGTTAGGAAGGAAATGGACAAAACCATAGATGCTGAGTGGCCGAAAAGGAGTTCTGCAAATTTGCTCTTGATTGTTCTTCCTCAACGCTAAATAAAATTAAATTGCAAGAACTGAATTTTAATTGTTAGAACTGAATTTGGAAGTATATAGAGTTGAATTTCAGTGAGGATCAAATACAACTGCAAAGCAACTGAATTCATTTACATAGCACATTCAGTTTCAAGTTTATTGGAATTCATTTCCAAACAAATACATTTCAAATCTTGCTATTCAGACTCAGTTTCTCAATGCAATTGCTAAAGTTGAACAAATTCAAATATAAATGATTCACATTTAGTGTCTAGTGATGCCCACGTCTTGTCATGTGCTTTGTACATGCTGCAAGGACTGCACACATTACAGCCCACTCTTGTACATGAATGAATGAATCTTGCCTTTAGACATGTCTGTCTAATTTATGCCACACTACCATCTTTTTTGATGGTATTTTGATGATACTGTATCGACCTTTTTTCTTTCTCATTCACTTTTACCTTTGACTTGTAGTACCTGTACATGTAGTGTGTACAAACTTGAAATTTGAAGAGTTACATAATTTCCAAGCCCCACATGGTTATAATATACCATACTGGGTGGCACAATATCTAGGTCCACTCACCCCAGCACTTGTGTCCTCAAGGGAGGAAGGGAGTGCAGTTTTGCTATATAAAGGAATATACTGTGTGTGGAAAGATCTTGTCGACTTGGATTAGGAACTGGGAGAGCGATTTCTTTTGAATGACGGTTCAAAATGAAAGGGACTCTGACAATAAACATAATCCTCCCCCCATGTCAAATGCCAGGCTTTAGGTACTGAATCAAAGACTTCAAACAGATGGAGATGTAAAACTAATCGAAAAGCAGTTCTTAATAGAGTTTCGAGATTGAGTCTCATAAAATGGCTGCGATCCGAAACTCCAACTGGTGATCTTCTTTTTATTATGACTGATGCCATTTTACGTCAAAGCCTATCTCTTCTCTAAGGAAGATGTGGTTTTCCAAGGGTTCAAAACATTACATTAATAACGTGCTTACTTCACAGAGCCCTTACATAACTTTCAAAAGCGCACTGCACTCCTATGCTTTAAATGGAACCTAATAAAGACATTGGATTAGGGATGATCAAACATAGAAGGGAATGTTCTTTTCGTCTTGATTGAGAAAAAAAATGTAACAGAAAGATGTTGTTGTCCTTACACCAAAAAGACTTTGACTTTTAATAGCAGGATAAACACGTGTGTACTACCCAATAACATTAATTATGGCTCAGCTCCATTTAATTGTCCAAGGCTGTGTCTCAAATGACTACCTACACACTAGAGTACAGTGCATTTTATTTGAGTGCCCATATTTTGAGTGTGTAAATTAATCAACTGTTTAGTTCCCTCAAAAATTTCACAAAGGAATGAAAGAAATAGTGTTGATAGAATGAACTGTTAACAATCCCACAATGAGAAGATGCAAAAAACAAACAAACATTGTCCTACTGCTGACAGTGCAAATGTAAAACAACCATAGTAGGGAAGTGTCCAAAATCACCATTGATTAGCTATTGAATGTCAGTACGTATTGACTAAGGAATTAGTTGAGTAAGGGGTGGATTTCAGACACGGCCAATGTACGTCAATGAACCAGCATGTACAATTGAGTCATAAAGAGGAGTTGCTAATTCGGGAAGGGTTTTTCCTCAATCTTTTACATTACTCCACGCAGAAACACAGGATTCTTCATGGTAATTCAACTATCCTATGTTTATTATGACCCCAAGATTGAATTATTTCAATTTTGTTTTTGAGAAATTGTGTGTAATACGTTACGTCGGCATGGTGGATAGGTCTAAATACCAGTGTACCCATAATCAGTGGCTGCCGATGCTGTGAAGAAGAATCCAGTCAAAGGGTCATCAGGGTTACGTAGTCAGAGCTCACATGTACACATGCTTGTATCACCTTAGGTTTGCTCCTCCCACTTCACAACTCTATAGCAGCTCCCTGAAACTGGAACACCTGAATGGAATGCAGCCATTGTGTAATTTATTATACCTATATTACAGCTCTGTTTAAATGTATACATTTGAGCTAGTTTCTCCTTTAGCTGAACAGAAAAGACACCTAGTGCACTGATGATCATTTAAAGACTATCGCTGGAGCTGGCAGCAAGTAATGGAACGACTTATCTAATTATATTTTCTGATTCAGCTGAAGCCTATGTTCACATCTAAGTGATTGATTCGTTCAGAGAAAAATTCCCACAGAGTTCAGTCACTTATTATTATCAGTGGAACCAACTCTCAAAAGTGTCATCTGATGTCATCATCAATTTAACTCTAGACAATCTGATTTCCAGCTCAGATAGCCTACTTTTGAGACAACTGGAAAACAGAAAGAAAACTTTATCACACAAGAGTAGCAATAGAGAGCAGAGAGAAGACAACACATTGCAGCCATCAGAAGGTTGCAGTGAAAGTCTGTAACTTTAAATGACTGAAAAAGTAATTATATTACTGTAATGCATTATAAAGTAGCCTAACACATTACTGCCCAACACAGGTTGATGAAAAGCACAGATGATGTGGCTGTGTATTAGGATCAGAGCAAATATAAACAACCTGTAACTGATGTTCACATTGTCAAGTCATCAGTTGCAAGTAAGTGGATTTACGATGCTATCATCACTCTTCTTGTTGGGGATTTTACTTCTATGACTCTTCAAGTATTTGCAGTTAAAGACATTCAGTCATTGATTTATGTCTAGTCCTTAATCTGATAAACTGGTTTAGGACCAGTGCTAATGCTGAATTAGATGCTGCAGTGCTTCTTCATTATCTCCTAATTGTGATGGTTACAAATGAAAATAAGAGCTCAGTATTTGTGTGTGCTGGGTTTGGCTACCTTGCTGCAAAATGCATCCCCCTCTTATCAGTACCACCAAGACCTCGGGGTTATTGTCTACTGCCGGCATGGAAAATGACCAGAAGGAATATCAATACACATAACTATTTTGACATTGGGGTTATTTGTATTTTAATGGACCAAAACAAGAGATTGCATTACTAATATGAACGTTATTTCCCTTTTTTCCTATTAAAACGTCACATACTGTATATTTACTGTACTGCAACCAATTGTCATTAATTTCTTAATTCTTTATCAATCAAAAATACAAAGTAAAAGAAAATATATCATCATAATATATTCAAACAGCATTGTAATACACAGTATGTATTAAACATTATACCTTAATGAAATGGTAACTTATGCTTGCTGTTTTTGCCCTTGGGGCAATCTGCTGTGCCTATACATTGAATTGTATTAAATACAATACAATTTACATGCACAGAAAATCCTGCTATCTCCTAGAAAATTCAATCCGATGAAAATGTATATATCAATACATCTTGCAAGGTTTCTGATGAGAGAAGCAAATTTGAAAATAAGCCTTTTGCCCCAAAGGAGAATTTCTGACCTTTACACCAAGTTTTAAAGTCACTACTACTGACTTAAGTTTTGTTTTGAAGAAATGTAATTCATGTTTTAAAAAGGGTAGACAAAAAAAGCTCATGCTTCATATATATGAACCTTGAATTAAAAGCAGAAGTATTTTCTTTTCATAACTCTCTAGTGCAATCTCTGCAAGTAGGCTGCTTGATCTGAAGCCAACAAGCCAATTGTAAGCATTATCTCAAATCACTCATTTAGAAAAGAAAAACCTAAGCTATGGAGAATTAGCATTAGACGTTCACAGCTCTACATTTAAAGCATGAGGGAATTAATTCCTCATCTAAGCCATAAAAACATACTCCACCGTGAAATCCCCATAACAGAGACTCCAATACCCTGCTGCTCTCATTACTACTGCTGCTTATTACAAACACGTTTTCTCTGCTTTGTGACCACAACCAGATATACCAAGATGAAGACGGCCACAAACATCTACATCTTTAACTTGGCTCTCGCCGATGCCTTGGCCACCAGCACGCTGCCCTTCCAAAGTGCCAAATACCTCATGAATACCTGGCCATTTGGGGAAGTATTGTGCAAGCTCATTATTGCCATTGACTACTACAACATGTTCACAAGCATTTTCACCCTCACCATGATGAGTGTGGACCGCTACATCGCTGTGTGCCATCCAGTCCGAGCACTCGAGTTTCGGACACCAGTCAAGGCGAAGTTGATCAATGTACTCATCTGGGTACTGTCCTCAGCGATTGGAGTGCCCATTATGATCATGGCGGTGACCAAAGTGACGGATAATGGTGAGATAGTAGTTAATGTTTTCTTCCACTATTTTATCTTATACTGTTATTTAAAGTCTTCATGGCTAATACAAGCATGAACCATTTCCAAGAATTGGGTGACCCTCACAGAGTTGGATCTGTATGGGTCCTTGCCATTGTGCTGGAGAACAGGCGCAATTCACGGAAGAAAAGACCCCTCAGCAGCTTTGATCCTCTTAATTTGCATTTATTAGGCCAAGCTTCCGGTCCTTAAGACCTTCATCAGAGCTTACATGGCACACAAAGGAAAAGCAAGTATAATGTTGATTATGAATACAGTCCCATCCATGACCTCAAATGATCCATTGTGGATTGTCAGCATGAGTAGAAAAGCCTTTGAAATATTTAGACCACTGAATCTGCAAACTCTCCATTGAAACCACTGAGTTCGATTAATAGTTCAGGGTAGTACCTGGGTTTTTTCCTACTCATCCAGAGTCCCAAACACTCACAGATGTTTTTCTTCTGTCTTTGTGAAAACTTGTTTTTGAATGTTTAGCCTAGATTATTTCAATGTATCAGTGTATTCATAGTAGTCAAATATTTGTAATGATTTTTTGAAGGAGAAAAACTTTGTATGTATTGGATAAATGACTCAGGGGGCCCATAATTTACAAGTGCCAACATGCACCAAAGCAGAAGGTAGGGCACCCGTTTTGTAGCAAAGTGAAATGTGGTGGTCAAAACGTCTGTGTAACATCACAACATAGAATTGCATTTTGTTATAGCAGAAGACAAAGCAAAAAAGTATTTCCCTAACCTTAACCAAGCGCTTTAGTTGCCTAACCTTAACCACACTTAAACCATAGTTTATATGCCATAACCACAGTCTTTCCCTGAACTTAGTCATACCACTGTTGCCATGCCAAGACTTTGTAGAAAGAAGTTGAAAAACATAACCAAGAGTAATCTGGGGTTTTGTGTAGGTCTGTTTTGGCATTAAGGTTGGAAAACCACAAAGCTACTGACAAAAGTCTGTACTCACATAGGATATATTCATGATAGTCCTCACTTTGCACAGCAGCATCAGCAATACTATTTAAGTTCTGAAGCATGCATTTTAAGCACATATTTCTCTGTAGTTTTATGATAACCCTACAAACCAGTCAGTCTGCTTGATAATATAACCTGAATTCTGTCTGATCCTACTTTGCTCCTTTTCTCAGGTAAAACCATGTGCATGCTGAAGTTCCCTGACCCTGACTGGTACTGGGACACTGTGACTAAGATCTGCGTCTTCATCTTTGCGTTTGTGGTTCCTGTGATGGTCATCACCATATGTTATGGCCTCATGATCCTGCGTCTCAGGAGTGTCCGCCTGCTCTCAGGCTCCAAGGAGAAAGATCGAAACATGCGGCGCATCACTCGAATGGTCCTGGTGATAGTAGCAGCCTTTATCATCTGTTGGACCCCGATTCACATCTTCATCATCGTGAAGACCATGGTAGAGATCAACACCAGGAATCCCTTTGTGATAGCCAGCTGGCACCTGTGCATCGCCTTGGGCTACACCAACAGCAGCCTCAACCCTGTCCTGTACGCATTTTTGGATGAGAACTTCAAGCGATGCTTCAGGGATTTCTGCCTTCCCTGCCGGCCCAGTGTAGAGCAGAACAGTTTGACCAGAGGCCGTAATACCACTAGGGAGCCGGTGTCCGTTTGCGCTCCAACAGAAGCAGGGAAAAAGCCGACATGACTAGGCATGGACTGGGTCCCTCACAGCTCTCGCTCGAGGAGGATCCAACAAGATTTGCAATCGGAGGTCACCCAAATCTCCACAACAGAGTTTTAAGACATCTTTGCAAGAAAAGTTAGTCTCAAAGAGAATAATTCGGCTCATTCCTTACAATTTGGCTGACATACTGGACGTTCAAAGGAATAGCTAAAGATAATGACAGACAAGTTTCATTCTGATCTCACTTTCTATTAAAGTTTTGATGAAGTGGAATCTCTTTGTCTCACAGGAAATGAGACGCATTACAAAGGCAATGACAGTAGTCGGGGTGGTAGTGATAGCCCAAAGAGTGTAGCAAATGTTGAAAAAGATTAACGAAATAGAAAAATCCCCTGCTCATTTATCTGCCTAAAGGACAAGAGCAAAGGACTATTTATTGATACAGAAAATGAGACACCTGAAGGTTTCGGTCTTGAGAGAGAGCATTTTAATAAAACAGACTGGCTGAGGGCTGAAACATTGTGCAACAAAAGACAAAAGCGTGAAACAAAGGCCTTGTCTAACTTTGTCATTTCTTCGAAGAAACACATGTATGTACAGCCAACAAAAGCAAATGAGATTTTGGCGATAAAGGATTATTTTAATGGAGAAATAATCAACATCAGAGAGGAAAATTTCATCTGTATCTTTATCAATACAAAACAAATGAGCCTTACAGAGCAGAACCACATGACTGATACCCACCGACAGCTTGATGATGAATTACAGCATATTTTGTTGCACAAGGTCAACCACTCTCTACATGGACAACTAGGGAAATCATGTTTGATTCTCTGTGATCAAGCTTTTGTTGTTTTGTTTTTTTCACAGCAAACAAAAGGTTGCTGTTCTGTTTTTTTCCCTTTAGACTGATTTAGAATTCTGCCACCATCAACTGTACTAAGAGAGAAATTTGGGGCTTAATGTTCTATGGATTTGAAAAAGTCTGTAATACAGGACGTGCAAACATAATCAAGCCTAATTCAGGGGGTTTTGTGCTCTGGTGAAAAATCCCAAATAGCATTAAACTACTGAAGCTTGAATTGCGACAGACCTTTTTTATCCTGCTCACCTACCTGACTTTGATGGCTGATGTCAGGCCCACAGAGACCCTCTGAGCTGAACCACTAAGGAATAATAAATCTGCCACTGAGAAACACCGACGGCAACCACAACACTTTCCCTACTTTATTTGGTTTGTTGTTTAAAACAAATATAAAGTCAAGGAACCATCTGCAACTTGGAATGAGAGCAGCTCAATCACAGTCTAGTCTCGCCTTCGCCGATGTCAACAGACAAACTGCTTCAAAGAGTTTATTGATCTGCATTTAAAATGAGTAAAAAGCATCTGTCATCTGTCACAATGAAAATCTGTAGCACTTTTAAGAAATACTGAGTGGCATTAATGAGAACGGTAATTTATTCCGGGTTGTTTATGTAGTCCAACAGATCTTGACACCAATCAAATTGGAGACATCAATCAAAGGATGCTGTGAAGTTAATGACCATTTCAACTTTGCATACCAGATGAGGTATGCAATTTACTCTCTTGCAGAAATATTTCCAAGGCTAGATATGTGTTGACATGCAAATATGTCAGAATGTGTCAGTTTTAATTTTAAATGTACAGTTGACATCTGACAAACATGGATATTGTGGAACAAGTAAACATACATCCAAGCTGAATATGAATCAGAAGAGATGAAAAATGAAATAATAAAAAGCCACTAAATGTGAATTTGTAGATAATATAAAGCTTTTGTGTTTTAACAAATTTGGCTTCAGCCAGAGTTAAAATGACTTTTGAGGTGTGCCTGTGGTTCTGTATGCTTTCTTTACACTTTAGATCTTAATATTTCACCACAATGCTTTTGATGTGGCTCGAAGTGAAAATAAAAAAAGGGAAGGAAATGAAAGACAACAGTGGAGTGCTCAGAAATGGATTTCTGCTCTGTTTACAGATTCAGCAATTAGCTTGTGGGATGACTGTAGAGTTGCCCACAGAGACAGTAAGTATTGACTCTTCTGTGTTCCAAAGCAACATAGATAGTTTTACAGTGTGATACAGTTCCTGCATATTTTCTTACAGTGACAGCTGTGACTTAAAGTGTACTGTATATAGCAACTCTCTGCTTTAGCTTTGATCAAGTACTGCATCTGTCTGGTGTGCAGGATGTCTCTCAGCAACCATTACATCTGCAAATCAAGTTATATAAAAGGCAGAATGACACAAATGTGTAGAAAGTTGTTTTTTTTGTTTTTTGTTTGTTTTTACAAGACAAAGTGTGAGTTATGTTTTCACAAATCAGCAAAAGCTCAAATATTCTAATTAATTTACAAATAAAAAGTAAAATTGTGCATTCAGGGTATGATCAAGTTTAAAGTGTGTGGAGGTGTGTGCATGTTTTTATTTGCTATCACATGGGGGTTGTTGAGTTTTCAAGCATTCTTACTCAAACTAATTAATAAATGTTTCTTTGTATCACTACTCATGCTACTGGAAAAGCAGAATTAGGTGTATTGATAATATTTTGGTATTCTTCAGAATCAAATTTTGGGGACAATCCCCTTTTTTTGTATGTCATGGATACAATTGATTACATGAAAGATGTCGTCAATGTTGTAATTTTATATGCGTGATAAAGTTTAAAGGAACAATCAGTGATATTTTGCCGCCTCGTTGCACAAATGACAAGCTGGCAGTCTGGGGTGCAGTCTGTTCTGCACCCCCACAAGGCTTCTAAACTGTAGCATCATTATGAGAGAATACGCAGTAGTCCAACAAGCTTCAAATGTCAAAATGATCAAAAACACAGTCCTGTAAAACACACGTTTCCCCAGGCTGCCCTTCACCACAAATTCACACAGTTGAACAAAATGATAAATGCAACAGGCGACACTCCATCAACAAAAATTACAGACACAGTCATTGTAATGAGTTTTAATTAGCGTAGTCAGACACCAAAATTGCCTCGGCCACAGAAACCTCCATCAGAGCTTTTTCGGTTTGCTGCATATTACTGTCAAAACAACATTTCACAGAAGGGTTAGAACTGAAAGTAGCTGACCCAAAGATCAGACACTTCAAGAAAGACTAAAAGGCAATGCCCGCAGAGGTATTCAACACTGATTTATATGCAAAATGTTCACTCTCAGCTTAATTCAGTTTTCCCTACATTAACTCCTCATCATAAGTGAAACATAATTTATTTTAACATTATGAGTAGGCACTTGGTTAAGGTTAAGGATTATGCTCTTGGTTCAATATTGAATAACACGATTACTTTATTTACATATAAGTGGTTTTATTGCCTAAATCCAACTACGCTGCAATTTAGAGTGTGTTCAGACTGAGCTGAACATTGAAAAATATAGCACTCTGTCCATTTGAATAGATGCCAACAACTTTTGCTTCAATGCAACATGATGTCATTTAACAAGGTGCTGCGTTGGCCAATCAAATACATGCAAGATCACATTGCATGTGGGTTATCAGCTAATGTGAATGTGGCATATTTCTACTGTTTAGCTCACAATTACAACAACGAAAGATAAAATAGGATAATAATTAGGGCTGGGTATCGGTTCTCAACCGAAATAAATTTATACTAAGTAGTATAGAAATATCTCCCATCAAACCATACCTGCAATCGATCCTTTTTGCACCCAGAGATAGAAAATATAAGTATTTGTATGGACTTGCTCACAGCCAATCAACGCAAGTGTTCTTCGTTTTAATGCGACATGTGATTGGCCCACTGCCACAGCAGCTACAACCTGTCTGTGGTGGTTAAGTTGCGGTATTCGTGTAAAAATCATTTAGATGTGGAGGACTAGTGACATTTTATGCAATTTAATGCTTCTATTCACATGATGGGTATCGGATAAAGTACTCAATTGGTATTAGTATCACTTTAAGGGTACTTGGATTAGTACTGGAATCATGATTTTTTAAACAATACCCAGCCCTAATAATGATAGATAGGGATTGCCTAATCTTAACCCATAATGATGAAATTATGTGAGTATTATTAACTGTTGTCCAATCTTTTGGTGTCTGATAAGAATTTATTAATATGTTACTCCAGCTGAAATTCCTAGCTCATATTTTATGTCTCAGCAGTACCTCAAACAACGCTGCTTACTGTCTTGTTTTCACATTTCCAGCTCTCACATTGACACACATCTAACCCAAACCCTCACCCTCAACAGCAACCAACCCCAAACTGGTGGGCAGAGATACTCATTTTACTCTGCTATGTTGCAATGAGGAGATGGATGAAGATTCGTTGAGAATTTATGCAAAAAATGTAAATGATTGGAACTTATTGGTTAGATTGTTTTACATGACCTAGATTGTGTTTCCACATACAAACATTGGAAATAGGTTTGGCTTTTGAGGACAAATGTGATAATGATTGTTTGTTGACATCAACCGTCAATGTGATTTCAGTTAATAATTCAACCTTGGTTTTATTGTGTCATGTCTATTCATTACCTGTAGCTTGACAGGTTCAGTTACATGTGTGAAAAAGTTATTATGGTGTCTGACAGCGATGGCAGATCGGGAGAAGGAAGGGGAAGCCACATTTGCGGAACTGAACTCCTATTGATTGTTAACCAGTGTTACAGTACTACATCATTATTACTGATTGCTCCTTTAATCATCTTCCTGTGTTGGACTCTCATATGCTTCTTTTTGTATCTTTGTAATCTACCAATATTGTTGATTCTTTTGTCATTTTTCTATTTGATATACAACTGCTTAACACTGTAGACCGAAGCTTGTGTGAATATAAATAACTGTACATTTGTGTAAGATGCTAATTTGTTGCTGATTCAAGTACAGTGTTTAAGGCAAATGTGCTGATCATACTTGACACTATACTAGTTCTCTCGCAGTGTTAACATATTACTTCTTAGCTTTTTCTGGTGCATCTGTTGTATGGAACCTTTTTAATGCAGCAGTTGTGTTTCAAGCCTAACTCAAAATTGTTTGAAAAAATAAAGAAAAATTGAAGCCGACTGATCATTTGCATCGGGTCTTTTCCTAAAAGTCTCCGTTTTGGTTTCCTGGAAACAAAAAGGTAGTGGGATAGCATACTATTTTCATGAAAATTAATGGTTTCATAATGGAATAATCAATCTCGCATGATTGAATTTAAAAGTGGAAAGTGCTTCAGAAAAGTACGTCATGAAATCAGAATGCAAAGTGCATTTCCACTGGCACTCAGATAAACACAGAAGAGATGGCCCGAGGCAGCTCTGAGTCCCAGAGTGTGCTATCCACCACTATCAGAAAATTAAACATCCAACTCTGCATCTCCTCTGGAAATTCAGACCGGCATCTTGCAGTCACTATGGAGACCAGCAGCAGCACCAGCACAACCACAGAGTGCTCCAGTGAAAGAGCTGAAGAGATTCAATTTAATTATGGAGGTTTCCTTCACTAGCAGCCTCTTATCAATTATCCTGATTGCTCTATCCACAACAAGAGAGAAGCCTCCCTGCGGATTAACCAAGGCCTGGTCACTTTAACAACCAAGGCGAAAGGCTCACATCCCTTGTGTGTTGCTCAACACTCGTTCAATATAGAGCGATTATAATATGCAGGATAATGTGCTGCTGCTGCTCCTGTCAAAAAAACTCCCAAGATCATTGTGACCAGCTCTTCTACTAGAAATTAATTTGTGCCCGAAATTAATTTTGATTAAAATGTCATACCACTTGATTAACATATTCTTTTCAACATATTTTAATGAACATATCTGCCTAGATGCAAAATGCTGACACTTAATGTATCTGCAAAACATTCACTGACAACATATTTCATTTGTTTTACCACTTGTAGTAGCTAAATTATATTTAAACCGAGGCCAACCAACCCAAAGTACTTGCAATTACATATTAAAAAAATCATAGTAATCTATCCAATAGTTGAGATATTTTAGTCTGAACCCAAAGTGATGGACCAACTGATGGCCAGATATACCATACGGGCAATCTGGGCAAGTTCACAGGGGCCCTTGAGCAGAAAAGGGACCCCCAGAAGGGGCTCTACCGAAATATAGCAAGTCTCGACCCTCTCTTTGAGTTGATAGGTATCGTCACTGTTGGACACCTATGTCTAAAATGCAATATGGAGTTACAAGGTTTCCACCTTACAGTCATAATAAAATAAAAGTTGATTCCAATAAGTCTCATGATTGACTGTTTTATTTCCCAATTTGATAGCTGTGGTTAGTTTGCATCGACAAGTGTGTGGGGAAAAATGATGATGACTAGTTAAATGAGTTTCAGTACCCAGGAGCCCCTGGTGGTACTTACCCAGTCTTGCTGACTGGCAGACAGACATTGCCATCAGAGTCAATAGTCAACCGTAATTTCAGTCTTTCCTTAACCTTTACCAAAGTGCTTTTGCTGCCTAAGCCTAACCAGAACTCAGGAAATAAACCCTGGTCATCAGTCTAAAAGCCAATCTGTCCGACCACCCTACATTTACTTCCTTCACTTGAATATTACCACCACGTTTCCCTCAAGATGTATTTAGTAAAACCAAGAAGAAGTATCGAAATGTAATTTTATGCATGATGTTTGGCTTTAAATGAGTAATACACAATACTCTCTTGTTTTGGAATGGTTTGCTTTCTATTGCTTTCATGTTAATTGCACTGCTCTCCAGGCAGACTCCACTGAAGTATAAAATACATACATCACAATCATCCAAAAAATGTAGTGGGTACGGAGTGCTTTTTTCTTTCATAAAGTAGCTCGAGCCGAGCCAAACAAACATGAGACAGCACACACAGATGTTATTGTTTGAAAGCAGGTTCACAAATATGAAGAGAGCTGGCTGATGGAAATGGATGAAGGAAAGGGTCCTTGAGTCTAAATGCTTTTTAGAGACATTCATTTGCTACTGGCATTCACCTGTGATCTTTGATGAATATAAGTAGAGAACTTGTAAACAACTGATCGATAACACTCTGTATGGATGACATTTCACTGTGTTGAGCTTATAAAGCAGGACAAAGAAAGGGTGCAGTATTAGCAAAAAATAATACTGTTAAAGGATTAGCGAGGGGAAACAAGTAATGAATAATACATGTCGAATATATGTGTGGGGTAAAAGTACAGTCGAACAAATACAAACACATTCAGGCATTCAGGCATCTGTGGAAGTTATTTCTCAGCTCCTGCCCCATGTATTTCAACTTTCTTCATATGAATTTAAAAATGATGTGATTTGATATAGAAATTAGCAAAAGAGCAAGAGTTGGTAGATAAACACCAAGGTTGGTGAAGGTTGGTGCTAATTCCTCATCATACTGTTTATTACAACCACTGACATGACTCATTAACTTCAAGTTCCCTACCAAGGTTACTGGCCCACTCAGACACTTTCATTATAACTCACTGTACATCTAAATGACCTGCCCTGATGATGGATTTGCAAATCCATACCCATAACTTTTCCCTCAAACTTTTATTCATGTGCCCTGGACGCTACGCCAGCTTTTCTCAGTCTACAGAGTTGATTGAACTCAAATGGTTCAGAACCCCTGCTGCACAGAATCATGTCATCTCGAGCAACACACCAATTGCTACTTGTCAACACCACATACTTGCAACAAAAAAAAATCCATACCTATTAACCCTGGTACATTTGGCTTGAACTTTCATTTTAATTGTATTGGAGTCTGGCTGAATTTGTCTCTGTTCTCTTTGGTGATACTTGAAGCTCATAGGGGTTAGTTAATTATAAACAGCAGGGTCCATCCACTGTTTGTATTTATGGCGCATTTTAAGCAATAACGTATGTTTCAAATATAGACTCTTGAGATGAGTCCAAGACATTATCTTTATCTTTATTTCTATTATTAAAATTGAACCAATCACAAAGGAGATGGACATTGTCCAGGAATCTAATATGAGTTGTTCAGTGTCTCCATATCTCATTCAACATTTCCTAAATCATAATTTTTTCTGAGAACAAACTGTAGCATGTTCCTCAAGTTATGATTCTACACTAGGCATGTCCAAACTATTCCATATAGAGTCATGTACCTGCAGGTTTTTGTTCCAAACCATCAAGATCACATTATTCGACCAATCAACTGTCTGAAGACTGAGATCAGCTGATTAAATGAGTCAAGCCTGGTGTGCTCTTGCTTGGTTGGAATGAAAACGTGCAACCACATGGCCCTTTATGGAATAGTTTGAACACCTCTGTTCTAAGCTAAATGAGTATCCACTAAAGCAATAGCTTTTACTCTGAAATGCTTTAAACTATGATTTATATATTAGTGTACAGAAAACTATTGCTAACATAAAAATATACATATACACTATGTACCTGCGAGTACGGTTTAGACCTGCTCTACTGTATGTGTAAAGTGCCTTGAGATGACTTTTGTTGTGATTTGGCGCTATATAGATAAAGATTGATTGATAATGGCACCTATCTTGGTTTCTTCCATATCCACCACCTTTTGTATGTCATTTTCCAAACTTCTCTGTATGAAAAGTTGCCTAAAATCTCCATTCTATGGATGTTTTGCTCCCATGCCACAAAAAGAAAGGATCAGAATCACATTATAATGTGAAACTCACAGTTGGGCTCAGGCAGCGGTGGACTCCCTGTGATGTACTTCTACACTTTCTCCATCTACTACGGCGTCATGAAATGGTCTGCTCGTCAGTGCTGTTGTGTGGAGAGGGGCACAACATCATACCTTCTATCTGATGTGTTTATTTTCCTCCAGCTGTTAGCAGGTAGAAGTGAGGCTCTATCTATGGTTACAACATGCTGCGGCCATTTCATCCTACCATGAAGGCTACGGAGAGAGATCTGTCTTTGTGCACCGTAAGGTTAAGCACTTCTTAAAAAAGGAGTCAGAAGACCACAACCTCTATGCACCTTGGTCGGTGTGTTAGTGCTTGTGGATTCTGGTCATTCCTCCAACATCAGATCAATGAATGACCCTACCTCCTGAGGGTCGCACTCTGACCCTCTGTATACAGCCCCCATGCATTTTAAAATCCTTCTTAGTGTATGCGTCCTTATCACAATATCATTCATTGTGCACAATAACAGTAGAATCTCGCCATGTCTCAACCCAAGTAAATCATGTAAATAAGCCATATTCTTATCCATTTTCCACACACCATTTCCTCATTCAAATATGAGTTTCACATTATAATGTGATACTGATCCTTTTTTCTTTTTCTGGCGTGGCAGCAAAACTCTGCCATACCATTCATTCTTCTCTGTCCTGCTATTATTACAGTCATGTCTGAACTAGACACAGCTGCTTGACTTTAAACAAGGATTTCTTACATCTCAAACAGAACATGGACGTTCTAGTTTCACTTCAGCTTCCTATTCAGAATTTTTTTTTTTTTTTTTTTTAAATGCAATTTTGTCCTCTCTGTCTAGACAGACAGAAATAACTGCATTCTGGCAGGCTTGGGACCAAACAATATCAAATACAAATGTATTTCCTTTGTGCACTGATTGATTTCTAAAAAGAGAACACAGGACATGCAATTTACACAGCAGATATGAATGTTGTATTTGGAAAAAGATTCATATCCAGTATAGCTTCCAGTATAGGGTGCTTCAGAAAAATCCTGTCAAGAGCTGTTGCACACCGTATCTAAACTTTAAAATTGCTGCACATCATTATCCATGTTTCAGCCTTGTCATCGGCTCAGAAGTTGTCATGACTACAGAGAGCCCTACTATAGTCCACAGCCAGCGCTGGCCTTTGCCAGCAGAACGTGACTGCGGGACTGAAGATTGCTTTAATCCATGGAGCTAACCTCGGTGAGGGATTGAAATCAAAAGCAGATAGGCCTCATTGCTTACAGTAGACTGCATATGGACATAATGACAAGGTTTACCCAGCAGCTTACATTTGCTGCCCACCTTATCAGACTCATACAGGGTTTTACTCTAGCCTGTGTGTGGCTGTCAGTGCTGATAGAGGCAGCTTTCATGGACCACATGAGTAGCCCTATGGACGGTAAGACAAAAGAGAAGCTCACAACTGGCCTGCCTGCCGGTCGGCTAACCATCACCTATCCACCTCTCTATTAAAACAGACAAAAACCTCAGCAATGTGTGTTTTCATCTCTCCACACCTGAGGTACTCAGTCAGTGGCAGAGAGAGCAATTTCAGAAATCATTGATTCAAGTGAGATAACGAATACCATATTCCATTATATAAAATAACACAATTAACAAATGTGAAAACATTACAGGGTTTACGTGTATTTTTGTAGAGATGATTGTGGCAATGCTTTATATGACTACCATCTCTATTTTCTATCACAACACATAGACAATTATATTTCACTTGTAGCAATATTTCTGCACAAAAACACTGATTTCTGATTGAGGGTGACATAAACTCCCCACCTGTGTTAGTATATGTTGTAATAGATTATAATTCCCTCAACATGTCACTAATGCAACAAGGCTTTAAGTGATCTAGCGCGATCACTGAAATACTGTGTGGTTGCGTGAGATTTCAAAGATGTTTACAGCTTTGGCAGTAGCAGCAGAGTAAAAGCCATCAGGTAAGTGTTTATTTTAATAAACTCCTGGTGTACTTACAAACTTTCCAATTCATCGATTTATGAGTAAAGACCCTATTTGTACTACTGTAGAAGTTTGATAACAATCCAGGCATTATTAGTGGAGTAATTTACGAGATACACTGGTGGTTCCATTAGGGCCTGTACTAAGCCATTCGGCTGATGGCTCTAACTCAACTATTTTGCGACCAAATGAAAAAAAGGGGCTGAGGCGGTGATTAGATAGACCTCATGGTGCATATGACGCTAGGTCGAAATTATGCTGAACCATCGCTTTAAAGCATATGGGGATTTTCTGAACCCTTTTTCTGAGCATTAAATCCTTTAGTTACCTGAAAACTTTAGATTTACAAACTATGAATATGCATGGTTTTCACTAGACAGCTATACATGCAATAATTCACTCGAATAAGGTTAAAAGATTTTAAAGCATATGTCAGCCACTGTCTTAATTTTCATGCATTAAAAAGAAACCATGAAGAAACATGCATGAAGTAGTTCTAAACATTTATGACATTCTGGCATAATTCAAGTTCACAAGGCCCTATATGTATGATTTTAAATGAATGCATTATAAATTATAAAAGCTTTGCATGATACAGGAGTCAGCAATTAGGGTCAACCATGGGTTTTTTTCTGTATTTGTAACTGGGGGCCATTAACCTGCAAAGTGGAAACAGGTCTCTATTTTCTATAGATTTGTCTCATTTATTTAGGAGTAGAATTAATTATGGCACTGTTTAGGATTGCATCTAAGGGCACATGTCATTTTTCCCATTAGTAGTTTGGTTAAAGCTGACTGTGTTGCACAGATTAGAGATGCACCGTATTGGTTATCAGCACACAGCTAACAGTGGTCTGCTTGAAATTGGATTGAAAGTACTGTTTCTTATTTAATGGCATCAACACACCATTTCTGTTAAGACTGCCACCTATTTGTCTTTATGAAGAACAAATCCGTAGGCTAGTGTGGTGGAATTAAAACAATGTTAGAATTCACACATTCAAATTTGATTTCTGGCAGACTTACTTTCAGCAGCAGGCAACTGTTCAAACAGCAGTGAAACCACGGCTTTAACAAATCTCCTTGTGCGGGGGCAGTATGAGATGTAACAAGGTTATACTCATTGGGATTTTCATGAGCCTTGGATTTAGAAAATGTTTGTTAAAGTTTCGAAGTGCACTACGAAAGAAAAGACTTTACACTTTCATCTAACTGCCAATTATTTTTGCTGGAGGACCAGATTATTTCCATACCACCATTTACCTTCCACTGCTCAACAGGTTCCACTTATACTACCGAATCTACTGTATAACCTCCGGCGGTAGTTTTACATTTGAATACATACATGTAAAAACTAAATTAAAAACTCTCTGCAACACTTGGGATTAAATCTGATAACTGCTCATTTGGATATTGTAGTCAGAATGTATCATATAAAGAAAAGTGCATAAATACAGCACCTATTGTCAATAAAGGATAAAATACATGTTAAACAGTGCAGTATGTAGTATGTTCTACAACTCTGGATACTTTTAATGACTTGAATATAGTGCATCACTATCAGAAACATAAACCTCTTATTCATACCTTTGTAACTGGCAACCATGAGCTAAAAGGAAGGTTTGAAATTAAGCCATTTAGCTTGTCTACAGCTTCCCACAGAGACCAGAGAACATGGAATAAACCCAGTGGACTCACCTACTATTGAGCCCTGACTCCCCCTCATCTCACAGTTCAAAGATTCCCCCTAATGATCAGGACACTCTTACTAATGAGTCAGAGTAGCTGGCGCTGGCTCAACATTCATATCACAAATCAAATCATAAAAAGAAAAATGAAAAGAAATGTCAAGAGGCGAGCTGCTTTTGCCTCAAATACCATTGTCCGTTTCTGCCGCTGCAGCTGAGTGGGTGGGAGTCAGGGAGGGGAGAGGGGCTGCATTTCCATTAAGAAAGGTGCTGAAGAACATGAAAATGAGAGGAAGGAGGAAGTGGTGTTGTTATCAGTGACATTTACATCTCATAATCATATTAATGACCACGTGGGCCATTAAAAAAAGCCTCCATTAACCTCCCCCCTCATTAAGTCATGGTGCTTGGCCGTGTAGCTAATAAGAGGAAGCTGCTAACACGAATATATTTAATATAAACACTGCAGGGTTGACCACCTCAGAAAAAAGCAGAACAGTAAAATGTTAATCGGTTTCACTTCCTTCATTGCACACAGTCCTTCATTTGATGCCTCAGAGATGTTGTCCTGCAAGATGTTTATGACTTTGAGGTTCATGCTAGGCTGTTCGTTAACTGCTTCCTGCTAACGTTCAATCGTTATGTCTACACTTGAAGACCCAAACTGATAAGAATGTTTGGTTAGTAACTGTGCAATGTGTCAGGCTGCCATGAGGTCAAAGATGTATCATTAACACTTCTTCTAATGTGTTTTGCAAATGTGGCTTGGATAAATCCAGGATAGCTTGATGTTCATGAGCTAATACTAATGCTCTTGTTCATTGTCATCCAGCTAACTTGGTTTTAAGCACGCAGCCAGAAATGTAATTCCTTAATCTAGGATAACGTTATCTTGAATAACGGAGTGCTCTTGTTTGTAATCATTATACAATATAATTTACCTAGCAAATATAAAGGGTTGAAATTTAGCGAAAATTTAAAATAACATTTTTTTCTTTAATCCAACTGCATTTTACACTTATGATGCAACCTTTCATATAATTTAGTGTTTAAAGGCACCTTCTGGAGTTCTTGACCATTGTGCTGTGGAGCAATGCTTTTAAAAGTGGGACCCTTTAATTCTTGTTTGTTTGTAATGGTATCTATAATTCCACTGATCAACAATTAGTGGTGATAAAATGTCAAGCAATATAGCAATATAATAGTAGTACAGTAACGTGTTAAATGTAATGTAATTAATTTACAAGCAGCTAATCTGGCACATTTAGCATCTAGCTAGCAAGCATAGTGCCGAAGTTAGCAGCTGAAGAGCCAGATATTTACCGCAGGAGTTATTACAAACAAAAGCTAAAAGAGTGAATATTGTTCACTAGGTAGCCACAAATACAGCTCAAAATGATTAATAATAGTGTTACATAAATGCTGGATGTTCAAAGAAGCGATTGCTAAAAAATGTCATCATATCAACTTAACCCTTTATGGGGCAAGTAACCATATTTAGTCACTTCTGCACACATTCAAATTGCCCTCCCCCTGCCTCCATTTGGAGTTGTAGAGTCATGTGGTTTACACGAAGTAAACTGACACCTGAACAACAAGTCATGGGTGTCACCAGCCAGACAGTCTCTGTCTTGGCAAGCACCATGTCCTCCTCCAGCCCAAAAAACATCTTTGCAGACAATTACTTTAGTGGCCAAGATATTGTGCGATACCTCAAGAGCAAGAACTGCCGGTACACAGGAACAGTCAGGGACAACAGGACTGGCAATGCTCCTCTCAGGCCCATCAAAGAGATGATGAAGAAGGCTGTCCCTCGTGGTACCTGTGATTACATCACTAGTGATGATGGGATCCTGATTGTCAGGTGGAAAGACAACAAGGTTGTCACTCTGATGTCAACAGACATGGGGGTAGAGCCTTGGTCCTCAGTCTACAGGTACTGCAGTGACACCAATAAAGGAACAAGTGAGCTGTCCATATCTCATCAAGAGCTATAATGCAAACATGGGAGGTATTGACAAGAGTGACATGCTGGTCCACCTCTACCGCAATCCCTTGAGAGCCAAGAGATGGTACATGCGGCTCTTTGCATACACCATTGATGTCAGCCTCACTAATGCCTGGATAATGTATAGGCGTGACAGCAAGGCTCTTGGTGTGAATGATGGCCTGTCACTGAAGAACTTCAGGATCCAGGTGTTCAAGACGGCCAGTAGCTCAAAGTCAATGACATCTCGACCCCGCAGGAGCTCAGCACCAATGCCAGGCAGTTCCAGCACCTCTGCTGATATTCCCAAGTCTATCCGAGGACACCGCAGTCACGTGCCACACTACTCTGTGCGGTTTGATGTGTCACTGTTCCATGCCCCTGTCTACAGCAACAGCCGCCAGACCTGCAAGCAATGCAGCAGGAAGGGTAACATCATGAAGTCAAACCTTGTCTGCAGGGTCTGCCAGCTCCATCTGTGCGTCAATGCTGAGCGCAACTGCTTTGTCAAGTACCATGAAGCAGTTGCCTAAGTGACTGAAATGGTCTGAACTGGACTGACACGAGAAGAAATGAGTTCATTATGCAATGTTCCTAAATGTTCTATGACAGTGGCCAGTATTTGTTCCTCAGGAGAAAAAATGTTCTTATAGTTTTTATACATGCACATCAATTATAAAGTTTGTTTCACATATTATTATTTATTTAAAATTTCTTTGCCAATTTTATTATTTATTTACTTCTTATTTGCCAACATTTTGACTGTTACTGTTGTAACAAGTGGTATTGTTATCGGTTCCAGAAACGGTTCTGAACTGAATGTTATGTGTATGTGTATTTGTTGAATGTGTTTTTCTTGTATGACAGTCAAGCCAGTATCAGTACCTCAAGACAGAGATGTCTCTAAATAAATGTTCCTTGCAGTTTGTGTGTGTTTTTCTCATATTTTTTCAAATTCACTCTAGGTAATTTATTTTACCGTAGACGGGCAAGTGCTCATATATGGTAACTTCATTGACCTTAATTTGCAATGCAAAAAAAAAAAAAAATTATTATTATTATTATTATTTATTTATTTTATTTATTTTTTTTTACAAATGTCCTGTAACATCCCCCATTAGCTTTCTGGGGTTAACACTTAAAATTTCCAAATATTTCAATGAGTGCCCTATAAAGGGTTAAAAAGGTGATATGTCAATGTTGTGTTTAAAAGAAGTAAAATTTAAGTAAAAGTGCAACTACAGCATAAAAATACTTCATTACAATTAAATGTCAGTGAAGTAAAGGTATTATTAGCAAAATGCAGTTTATGTACTCAAAATCATTTAAAAAATGGCCCCTGTGAATGTATAGTATTATATATTATTTTATTGTATTATTATTATAACAGATGCATTAAGTAGGACGCAATTTTAAGTATTTTGAACAAATAACTTTTTTTATAGGCAACATTAGGGTAGCTTTGGTTCGAAGGAACAGTCGCACCACACCACTTCACTGCTGGTTAAATGTTGGCTCTTTTGAGACCAAACTGTAATGTGTGTTGAATATATATATATATATATATATATATATATATATATATATATATATATATATATATATATATATATATATATATATATATATATATATAATGATGTACATGCCCACACACCACTAACCTTAACATAACCCTAAATTTTAAACCACATCTTCATCCTTAAAGGGAGACAAGTCCCCATAAAATGATTGTGTAAACAGATTTATGTCCCCACAACATGAGAAATACCTGGTACACACACAGGCACACACACACTCTCACACATACACATACACACAACATAAAAACACAGACCAATTTGCAGCAGTCAACTCTACATGTTAGATAGCAGCATTTCATTTGACGCTGACAGCTTCTCTCTGATGACACACTTCCAGTGACAAAAAGTGAGAAAACACTGTCATGTACAGGTGCTGCTGATTTATACATACATACAGCTATTATATACAGCATATAGTCTTTAAGTGCTTCAGGACATTTGAATTTTACCATCTATGCTTGCTATGACAAGCATCACTTAACTTAGACATGATGTGTGGTTATTAACAGAGATGTAGGATGTATATTTTCAGTGGGTGGATAGATCGATTTAAAAAAAAAAAAATCTGCATTCAGAGACAGCTTTAACTGGACTGATCCATCCATATTTGTAATCATTATAGGTTGTATAGTGCATGGCATATGTGTTACTACTTCTGCTACTGCCAATTATGTCTGCAGGTACCTGGGGAGACTGCTTGTTCCATTTCACATCTCTCTGCAAGTGGGCTTTATCCTTTGCTGCTATTAATCCTCCAAGAAGAAGAGAATGTCACTCACCATCTCCCACATGCCGGAGACCACTGGAATAATTGAAATATATGACTGCTATAAACGTTTTTACTATTAATTATGTTTTAAAACTAGTATTTTTTATCATAATTTTAAAAGGTAGCCATATAAAGTACCTGTCCTTTAAGTAGTTCCATCACTTTGATCTATATTGTCAGTATTGTATAAATGATAAACTCCCACTGCTCTAACTTTTACAGCTTTACGTGCTCAATTATTATGAAGTCACCTCTAAATTGCTGCAATAATGAAGGACTATGAGAGCTGTTGGCTTAGTCACTTCCTGGTAGGACAGTCCTGACTCGAGTCTATCTATGTGGAGCTATTGGGGGTATTTTTCTGTGCCTTCCTGCAAAGGATGATCCTGCCATTGCAACTGATCTGGAGCTGTTTAAGGAAGCATCATACTAGGGAGTACTAATCCCTTAGATGAATTAAAAACTGTGCTGATGATATCCAGCTATACTATATACCCTACAATTCAAACAATGTCAACATTAACGATCTGCTTCTAGTACAGAGTTGTGAAACTGCAGAAGTGTTTTCATTAGCCGATTCTCACATGGTATCATATGGTTCTAGCATGGTCTTTTGGGGCCATGTTGGAAATAAGTGTTTTAATATGTTATACATTGGATTGTTTTGTCACTGTGTCTGATAATTCATAGATCAAATTAATCAATCAATCAATCACGAAACTGTAGGTATATGTTTGGCTACCAGTTTTGACAAATTCAATTTTGTTTCTAGAATTTGTATTTTGCTTTGTAATTTCGTCCTGGCATACAGATCCAGCCAAGGATGCCAAGGAGCCATAACTACTGTTGCCATGGACACGAAGCCAGTCAGCTGTACAAATCAGAACTGTAGTGAATTCAAAATGTTTGTTAAACCCAATTGACGCAACACTTAAAAAGCTCAATGACTACAGATTGTATTGTCAATTTTCTCAAAACTGAATATTTACCTTGGACCTGCCATTTACAGCAATAGAATGTAAAGCTTAGTGAAAGGATGTTCCTTGCCGAAAAGTTTTTATGTACGCAGTCGTGTACCTTCAACTTTTTAATCAAAGAACCAGATAGTTTCCTGTGCACTTACTAAAGGAATACTATGCAGCATTTGTCACACCACTACCCAAAGGTTGACACCCACAAATTTCCCGAATACAACAAAATAATGAGAAAATAAGAAGATACAGGCAGAGGACAGAGTCTCTGCAGATAAATACTCCATACAGTTCTAGTGGGTCATAAATTAAATTGAGAGGGATCACTTTTATATGAGTCCATAGACAATGTTTTAGGAAAATGTTTTTTTTTTTTACTGAGGATTAATACATTAACATACTAGACATAAAGTCATAATTAACAAATGTACCCTAATCTACCTCATTAAAACAAGACCTTTAAAGTAACCATATGTAAGAAACATATTCCAAGTAATCATAAAATGGCCCTAATATGTCACCAGACATTAAGGAATCATGTTAATTTAAACACTGATATCACTGACAGTAGTAGGCCAGCCAGAATATTCGCATTTGAAAAGCTAAGTGGCAGCCCACAGGTAATGTTTATGTTGTCATTTTGTGTTTTGGCCTGATGCGCCACCCACCACCTATCTACCAATCACCAAGTCAGTAGCGTTTCAGCATCCAGGGTGCCAGTTGCCACTGAGCTGCAGCTAGGAACATTGCAGATAATGTCTGATGTTACAAAAACAAAAAAGCCTCGTTATGACTCTCAAATACATCGTGACAGACGGCTACAGCGTCATACAGCTGTCTCTGTCATACGTCAGCGTCTCCATGATGCCCGCAAATGAGACGTATTCTCCCGGAATCTGTAGTGAACGAGCAAGAGCGCGCACTAGAGTGACAGCGTGCGTATGTGTGTGTGTGTGTGACTATAAATGCAGCGCGTGTGAGAGCAAAGCGTCCTTATAACTCTGTGTTGCCGCTGATTAGACCAATCGCACCCCGCCCCCGGACAGACACCTAGTGTAACCGCCCCCCCTGCAAGTTGGGATGTCTGACTGTAGGTCGCGTCCTCACTCCGCATTGTGTATGTTGCGCTCGTCTCGCGCGTGTAGGATCACGTCCAACAACTGGCAACCCACGTGAACGTCATCTCTGGCAGGAGGGGGCGAGGAGTGACAGCTCTCCCCAGTGTTTTGAACGTGGGCCGCAGTACCATTTCTAAACGCTTGCTGTCAGAGTTACATACTTTAACTTTAATCAACATTTATAAATGTCTCCAGGATCAGTCGTTCTGACATAATAAGGCCCTATTTGGGAGTTGAAGGTTAGGTTCAACATTTTTCAAGTTTGTCTTGAAACAGCAGTCAGGTGTCCATATTTACAGTAAAATAGGTTTTCCTCGCTGTAATCATTCCTCCTGTTTATACTGACTATTTAAAGATCCCACTAAAATGCACTTTCAATTAAAATGATGGGGACCAAAATCCTCAAGCCTCTTCCTGTGCAAGAATGCATTTAGTTTTAAGTTTAGGCTTGAGGCTAGTTCGTCACATGTGGCTGCCACATTTACAGCCTTTTTAGCATCAAATTCCCTCTGTGTTTCCTCAGACAGTGTTACCCTGTTGAGCTGTGGTGGAAGTATAAGAACAAAAAGAGGGACTTTGGCACTAAAAAGACTAACAGTGAAGGATATCTATTTGATTTGACTCATTTGGATGACTGAAGCTTCATATTAGCTTAAGGTGTTTTATGTCTGAGTATAAAAAATACGATAGGTTTAATGATACTCTCATTCATCTAATTCTTAAAAATGTGTATTCATTTGATGTTATTTGTCTCATTTTAAGAAAGGATTATTATGAATGGAGTGATTTTTAAAAGGTTAAACTTTTTGAACTTTTTGGGCTAAAATGAGATGTGCTGCCAGAAAATGTGTGAGCAAAAACTGTAAATGGTGGATGAGGCACTTTTACAGCAGATGTATAATGAATGTGATCATTATCTTCATTAGCTAATTTAACCCTTGTAATCATGCCCAAAGCTTAGTCGCCTGTGCCAAAAGAGGATTTTATCATCTGAAAATTTGGGTGAAGTTATTAATTCTTTTTAATGATATCTTCCGGATTACTGTAGCTTTTCTCTTACAAATCTCCTTAATCTCGTTCAGAGTGCAGTAGCTATTGGATTTTGCAGAATGAATAAGTCAACTCACAGTGTGTGAGCTGTTTTACATTGATTTCCAATGTTGCAAACTTCTTTGATAGTCTACCTTTGATTTGAAAAGCTCCTTTTGTAAGTCTGAAGTCTGTTCACGTTTATTCATGCGGGTTGAAGGGTAGATTTTAACAAAGGATTATATGATAACGTTTTTAACAAAGGAAAAGAGCAAAGATAAAAAGAAAGTCTGGTCAAACTTTACAGGGATCTACTCATAATAATTTGTGGTATGAAAAGGTCTAAATTAGCAACCGTGGGTTAAAATTAATTCAGCTGTCACACAAACTTTTTACAGGCGAGATTGTGATTTAATTCAGCCTGATTATGCGTTCAGACTCCCTGTAGTAGTTGCTGTAATGTGACTTTAATGGCACTGTTTTTGTCTGAAGTCATTAATAATTTGCACAGGCAGTGACAGACTTATTTATCTCAGAGCCCTACGACGGCACGCCCTCAATGACTCATGCGTTATTCTCAACATAATAAACACTCAAGAGTTTTCTATTTAGTCTGCAGTAAATTGAGATTTATTATACTTAATGAATCATCATCATTTTGCGTCATCACCAAGAATGGATTACCACAATGGCAAGCAAGCGACTGTCCCCAGTAGACTTAGGTTTACTAATTGGGAATTGGTAAGTTGGATCTTAATTAATTGTAGTGCTTTGCTTGGGAATACGCCCTACAATATCAGTGTAAACGAAAAGGCCTCAAATGAACACCTCTGCACCATGTTTAAAGATGCTGCATATTAAAATGTTGTGCTCTGAATGATAATTTGTGTCCGATACATTTTTCCACAAAAGGAAGTAAGTGACCTCATTAGAAATTCTTAAAAATGACATCTCCTCCTTCTCTTGCATTAAAAAAGCCACAATCTATGAGTATGCAAACAAAACATTTAAAACGTTTAACTGCTGGACATAAATTCATTAAATAGGACTTACTATCCTTGAAGATTCAGCACTTTACTTGCCAGCGTAGAATTGGTCTTGGATATGACCACCAGATGGAGCCACCACTGCGACACATCATCAGTTGTGTACCTCGACATCATTGGTTGTTTCCGCCTTTCATCACAAGATTACTGGATTACAGTTGGCTTTAAACTGGTCGTCATGTCACAAATTACCTCAGCCCCTTAAACTGAGGGTCAAGGCAAGCACAGGAAAACTTTACTCCTTCAAGCAGATGAATGTGTTAACATAAAAAAAACCACACAACTCTGCACAGTGAAGCTCAAACATTCACCTGAAGAAAATAGGAGGAAGTAGACGGGTTAAAAAGTGCAATAGCATGACAGTTTTTAATCAATATGTGCAAGTCACCAATATGACTGTAAAATGTGCAGCTACACCGGTGGTTATCAGTGGGAACCTCATTCTTCAAATAAATTGACAAACACTTTCTGATTCCTGGCACAGTCAACTGTCTGTACTTCTGTGCTGAATTTATGACCCGCTGTGGCAAAGAACAATTTGTGCAGCCAAGATAATTATAGGCTTTTCCAGCTCAGATTACATTAATAGAGGCCAGCAGGTATAAAGATATGTACTGTTTGTAAGAGCAAGATCTAATGTTGCCATTAACATTATGTATGTGACAGCAGCCTGGATTAACAGCCTAGTCACTAATGAAAAGTCGCTGTTAGCAATAGATGTGGATGCCTGCCATATTAGTATAGACACACGATATAGGTATGCAGACGTAAGCAACACAAGTCTTTGTATATAATATCTGTGGTTTACTATGACCTCCATAGAAATGACAGCGGGTCTCATTAGAGCTGCTAATGTGAATAGCAGAACTACACTTTTATCAATATGTATGGATTTATTTGTCTGCACACATTATCCTGGCTGCTGGTGAGGTATCTAATGCAATTCATGAGTGCCATGCATATTCATCCATTAACAGGTCTAAAATTGACAGCATAATTCAAGTTCATCATGAAGTGTAGCTGGAGAGTTTGAAGAGGGTTAAAGCAGCACAGGGAAATAATGGTACAGTAGATCAGTCAGTTAATACTGTCAGTAATAGTAAATATACTTTAACACAGCTATCCTGGCTGTATGATAGTACGGGGTCATAAAATGATTAAACAAACATAACTGCCATGATGCTACACTCTGTCACTGAAACAAGGTACACACACACACACACACACACACACACACACACACACACACACACACACACACACACACACACACACACACACACACACACACACACACACACACACACACACACACACACACACACACACACACACACACACACACACACACACACACACACACACACACACACACACACACACACCATGGTGGGACCACAGACTATAAAGATGAACGTAGCGAGGTGTGACATCACCCATTGGTTTGTACTGGAGTCAGTTAGAAGCCCAGAGTTACAGTTTATGGTCAGCACCATCTTTTCTGTTTGGAGCCAGGACCTTCCAAATAAGGATTGCAGGGTGTTGCCTTTCACACTCTGGCCTCTGATCTTGATATTTTTACCCTAACCCAAACACCCATGTATAAACCTAACCATCTAACCAAGGAAAGCATCAAATACTAGCAAATCAGAGGCAGAGTAGAGCAGTCTTCATGGATTGTGGGTGGGAAATAAAATAGGGCCTACTGCACACTTGCTAATGTTAGCTACCTCAGCTAAATTGTGCTAACAGGGCAGTTATTACTATTAAGTAATATTAAACTTTTGAATCCTGTGAGGGTTTTGTAACTGTAACTCAGTAAAACTGCATACTGGTGAAAATGCACTGTTTGTTTAATCTTTAAACTCTCTGACAGGCTGAGACGGTGGGAGACCAGAAGTCGGGGAGAACAGACAAGTGAACTGTCAATCACAGCTGTCAATTAACGCCCATACAGTAAACATTAAAGCTATTACAAGTCTTTAAAGCTTATTATCAGAGCAATCATTTCCAAAATGACCACCAGCACACTTATTAGGGGGTCTAATTAGAGGTTGAGAACATAATGACTCATTGAAAAAAAAAAAAGTTTTAATAATTGTGCACTCACACCCAAAGATTTGCTGCTCATGAATCTCTCTTTGTGTAATTGCTCAGTTAGTATTCTAGAGAGAAGCTGATGCTTTTCAATGACGGTTAGTTGAAGCAGTGCCCGGTGGCACTGGGCTTGCTTGGGTGGGACAAGCAATTTTATCATTATGGTTTTTTTTAGTAATGGAGGCACTTTTTGACCTGTCCTCTCAAATGTCCATTAAATGAAGCTTAATGCCCTTTTATCACCATGTTGTTTGCCTCGGTGTGAAGAACAGCAACACCACAGCAATGAGCTCTTAGCAGCTAAGGTGGAGCCAAGGACAAAAGGGCATGACATATGCAATGTAAATAACAAAAATTAACGACTTATATAAATGACAATGATAAGTGTTGACACTATTTAAAAATGTTTTGGCTTGACAGCAAATAAGAAGTAATGCTAAAGATGCTGGAATATTGTGAGCTTGCAAGACTGGCGATGTTGAGACGATGTGTATTGAACCGTTCCATCTCATTTAATGAAGCTGTGAAGCTAAACTCTGCATGATTAAAGCTCAATTCACTGACTCTTTGTAGTGTTCCTCCCTGTTTATGTTCAATTAATGTGATATAATAGATTCACTACACTAAATACTTAATTGATGCTAGATCACTTCAAAGCTCTCAACCTGAAAGCTCTTCATTTTCTGACATCAATACAGCATCAGCCATGATTATTCTGTAATATTCCCAAAAAGACAACATAATGGATCCCTTCAAAGGGACACAAAAATACTCAATACTCCAGGTAATTAAATATAGAGTCCAATCTCCTTCATTGTATTGCTCATTTGGAAATGGTTTGTTCTTTTTTCGGCTATCTTTCCCCCCCAAAAGAAATCAATAATGTAGATTTGTAATTTATGTAGACTCGCAATTGAAAAAGAAAGTTATTGAGCAGTAGCCACACAGAACATTAAAGCAAATCATTCATTCAAACTCCATAAATCATTGTGTGGAAAGCAACCAAACTATCCATAACGTAACAGTAGGTAGGAGTATGAAAACGAAAAAAGATACAAATCCAAAAAACAACAAAAAAATAGATGAGTAGCGCCTTCGAAGTTGGACACACAAGAACACAAAGTCTGGTTATTTTATATATGTGAGTTTTTCTCAAGCTTAAAGAAATCATTTCACATTTTGGTGAGTTAGCTGAGAAAATCAAAGACTCAAAGCAAGCTAGCCTGGCTATGAGTAAAAAATAATTACAATCCTTTTAAAACCTTTAAAGCTCACTAATTAAAGCGTTCTTTGCCATTTGGGGAAATGTGCTTTTTTGTTGGGAGTTAGATAAGATCTCTTTCACTCTTATATCTGTCTATAAAATAAGAAACTAGAGAGTAGCTGTTAGCTTAGCGTAGCATAGAAAGATCATACACAGAGGAAACAGCTAGCTCGGTTGTGTACAGGTGACAAAATCCACTAATAAGCCTGTCTTAAGCTCACTAATCATCATGTTTAATTATTCTAATTCTGATCTTAATTGTCTTTTTTACACTTTGGTTTACAACTTTAACTAGTGAGCTTAAAAGGTGATGGTAGGTGGGTTGGACAGAGCTAGCTGTTTCCCACTGGTTTCAGTCTTTATGCTAACCATCTCCTGGCTGTAGCTTCATATTTCTTAACACATATGAGACAGGTATTAAACTCTTTGCAAGAAAGCAAATAAGTATTTTTGTCAAACTAATCCTTCAATTTAGTATGGCAATAAAATAAACAATTTTGCTAATATGTGTGTAAATCAGCCTGTCACTGTTTCCATTCATCTGAGTTGCCATGCATTATCATAAATGTGGCACCTCAAGGACGAGGACCTGCTTCTTGACTTATTCATGATTAGAGAAAAAAATCAATCCGAGGCAAATAATAAAGAAGAGAGAACAGAATGGCGAGATTATATACATGTAAAAAAAAAACAACAACAAAAAACTATGAGTAATAGTCTAATTTTAAGGCCGGTAATCATTTTGTCTAATGGAAACTTTAAAATAAAACTCCTTTGTTTCCTCTGAGGAACTGAAAAATGCTTTATGCTCTCATGAACCACACCTGTTTAACTCAACGGGAACTACCAACTCATATTACCTTGACAGGAAATGTATTTGGTTCTAAGGATCAAATCAGAATCCCCTCCAGATGCTGAATCGGAGGAACTGCAGAATGTAAATGACAAATTGACAACCCTGCCAAATCAACACAGCACCATGAGTGGCTAAAGCGCACTTACCCAAGCGTACTGAAGAGCAGTGATGGATGAACCTGTGACGACAAAGAACAGAGTCACTTGCCAGCAGGCATGATTAAGCTGCAGCTGGTTAGCAGCTGCAAGCAGTACACAATTGAACTGATAAGGCATGTATGCTGTTTAAGGGAGAATAAGGTGAGAATATATACAGTACATACCAAATAAGGGGTCTGAGTGTATTCTTTTGAAGACCATAACATATTCCTTCAGGATAGCCAGTACACCCATGTTAATGCTGAGCTGGCTGTAGTAGTGGTATAGTCCCTTCATGCCACATCTTTTGACAGACCCTTTTTCTTCCCATCTTTGCCTTGCTGTGCCATCATGCCTGTGGAAAGAGAATCAGTACTATATGTAAGTGTCAATAAAGGTAAATATTGCTCTGTTGAGTTCCTCATGTAGGGACTTGATTCTGGCTTTTGCCATCTGACTGACATTGTGCTATAAATACATGATTCCCAGAGGCTCTCTATAAAGGTCTCCTGTACTTAGACAAAATAGAGGATTTTGTACACTGACAGCATCGTTTATGCTAGCATCATATGCTGACAGCCACCAATGGGGTACAAATCCCCTCTGAGAGCTGTAGGCAGGGATATTCAGAATCTGACATATCTTCTTAAAGTACATCACCTGACACGAAGACAGACTTTGAAATGTTGTATTGCTTCATAATTCCTCTCTAATTTAAGTGCCTGGGTTTGAGGATTTGGCATTTAAGGTACAACAAAATAGATGAATGAATGAATGAAAAACATTCATACACATTCAAATAAATGCCATTTGTTTTTACCCGTTTTGGACACCACTGTTGGTCTGTCTGCAGATTATTGAACAGCTGCTAATAATGAGGGCTCTGCAAACTTCTTCACCGTGTTGTGTATGTGGTGACACAGGTCTTCATCGATGTCAGGCAGGGTTGATCCTTATCTCGAGGTTGGTCTTGCGACTCATGACAGAAAAAGAATCAATCAGCATGCTAACCAGATGTTTCCACTGTATTTTATTTTGGTCAAAGAACTCGCAGACCACCTTCTTCAATGTGGCGGTGTTCACTTTTTTCCAGGGGCACCAAATGCTCCACCATCATAGAGACAATAGAATAGATTACATGTACCTTGTAAATAAATATGAGACCGACTATTTTGTTGTTGGTCAGTGTACTCTCATCCAAGTTTAAGGGAATCTGGGGATCTCCTCAGGTTATGGAAGGCCCAGTCATGGACAATCTTTTATGATGCTGCTGTTTTCTAAAGCTTTATTCCCTGCCGAGCCACTTTGTACAGTGGAAGATTCTGAACAAGCTCCGTGATTACTGGAGCAATAGCAAAGGGGAGGGAATGCTCTGCTGGCACTCCAAGAACCATGGCCTATACTTATGTCTCCATTTGCTATGCAGTGGGTGTTGGTGGCTTTGCCTGATATTTCTGTCTTGTGTTTTCTGGACCCTGTTTATAGCTTATGTAGACTCTCCTGCCTCTCTGGATAGAAGGCTGCTGGCTACACTGTATGTTGCTTTTCTTCATGTGCATGTCAGTTTTGTAATGTGCCAGCAAAACATGACTGCCCGTGTTTGCATAGCATATTTCTTTTGGCAGAGAATGCACCTTGCCTGACCTTTTTTATTTATTTTCCCGAAAACATCCGATAAAGGGAACACATGCGCTTGCCCTTTAACCTCAATTTTCACTTCCAATTTCAGCCATGACCAGCTCCATATACACTTAATGCCTGTGTCCACCTCTTCACCAAAAACACGTAATTTTCACAAAAATCACTTGTCCTGTCTATATTCATTAAGATAGAATACAAGTGTGCTTTTGGGTATAGTGTAGGCACAATAGTTGCTTTATTGTTTAGTCCTCACTTTGAGTTTGGGCCTAAATTGGTACTTTTTTCCAGTTCCTGTTATATTAGGATTTAGTTACAACTTTTAAGCTACAATTTTCAACTTTATTAAAAGCAGAAATGTTCCTTTTTACATCTTTGTCCTAGTGCCTTTTAATTTGGTCCATGAAATTCCCCCTGCGTTTAGTTCTTATGCTAAGTTAGACTAATCAACCCAAGGCTCCAGCTCTGCATAGATGTGAGATTGGTATTGATTTTCTCATTTCATCTTTGGCAAGAAAACGGATAAGATTATATCCCTAAATGTCTCCTTTAAATCTGAATCATTAACATTACTTTTCATATGTTTACACTAATTTTTATGCTTTTTTTCCCTGTCCAACTGAGTCAGTATCTTCAGGCAATCTGATTTTACCACTAGCTGTTACGCTATCATCGTTATGCTGTCGGAATGTGGTTGTGTTGCCTTTTCTGCTGCTGTCAGCTGTCATTTCAGAGTCCCACTGAAACTACTCATGCATCCGTCCACTTCCAGATTTCATCAGAGTGCGCCTAGCTTCAGGTCTGTCACATCATGGCTGGATTAACCCACAAGGTCTTAAATGAGGTATGGAACTCATATTGTATACCTTCAAATGCCCATCATGTACTGTGTATACCAGGCTCAAAGAATTATTCTTGCCGGCAACTGCCTGTCTTCGACTGTGTCAGTCATCAAACCAAACAGCTAGTTAAAAGTCATGGTCAGCACTCTAAGTGACCAATCAAAGGAGTGGACTCTTAATTCCATCCCCGACTCTAAAGTCTCAAAAGTCAACTTTACAAGTGAGTAAGTGTTGAGCAGTTAAGAGAGCGTAGAGTGGGTCGCGCTCATGCTCTTCACAGCCGTGTGCTCGTGGGACCACATTTGTGCAAACTAATTGAAACTAATTTTCAAACTAATTAAATGCCGTATGTGTTTCCCTGTTGAGCTGTCACAAAATGAGGGCCTCTGGTACTAAAAAGAGTGTAACGTTAAAAGGCATCTACTTGATTTGACTGATTTGGACGGCTGAAGCTTCATATTAGCTCCAGATAAACTTTGAAATACATTTTTGCACAGGAGGACTACTGTGGATTTTGTCTCGTCACTTACATTGTACATGTGCATTATGAAGGGCACCCGGTTATTGTTTTACTTGACTAGAAAAATTGTGAAACCATCCTTTGATAAGGATAAACAGCAACATCTTCAAAATTACCATCCGGTCTGGGCTGATAAAAGATGTTTAGGATTGCTGACCATTTCCTCTACTTTAAACTGCAGCCCTATCTATACAGCTATGTGATGAGATTATAGGAAGTGGTTTTACAACTGGAGCTTCATGATCTTTAGATGTTCAGCAGCTGTGTTAGACTCCATTAGGGGGGATTTATTCCTATTCCTGTATTGTAACCCATATTAAAATATATTCATATTTCATTAATAACTCTCTAAACTACTTTTTAAATGTATCTCTCCTGAGTGAAAGATACAGTTTATAACAGTACACTCTGATAGCACAGCACAGAGAGCATTTCCAAAGAAAGGACTTTTTGCACCTAGGCTAACAGGTACATAAAAAGGAGCCAGCAGGAAAATACAAAAAGGTGAAAAGCTCTTGCACACTGCATGCACTGCACGTTGTCTCATGTCTGAAAGGCTGTATTCTACCATCCGTTAATTCAAGTCACTTACAGGTTCAGACAGGGTACCGGAGTTTTTCCTCCCTTTAACTTTCCACATTTTCCCTTTGGAAGCATTGATTACCTCCTTGATGTCACGGCTACTACTACCACCACTAGCAGAGTCTGAATGCTCCATCAATGCACTGCTCCGCTTGATCAAACACGTGCAAGCGTATATTCCTGGCACATTACGTTGTAATTAATCAAGGTATTTCTACCGTTTACCTAATTAACATAACATATAATGAGATTATTTCCCATCACTCATTGTTTTGGTGTCTGATGAACCAACAGTTTAACTCAAACTGGCCTTCATGGATTACTGGTACCTCAAAAAGCCTGATGCTAAAACTAAAAGACGGTTATTTACCTAAACTTTGGCAGATCTGTGGATATCTTTAAACGGCAGTTGAAGAGCCATCTGCTTAGATTTTTAATTTATTTCAATCTCCTTTGAAAGTCAATTGTGATTATTATTTGTATATTATTTTCTGTTTTTTGGGTGTGTTTTTTTCCCCTTTAATTTTAAAACCCCCTTTTTGCTCTCTGAACTTTGAAGTAAATTATTACATGGTGTTTTCTTCATTTGATTTCCTATTTGATTTCATTTTCCTTTAATAAGGGAAATGTTATTTACCTTTTAATCTACATCTTGTCACAGCCCCTTTGGATGTCTTTTAGGGCCTGTGCTGGGCACTCTGGTGTCTCTCTCTCTCTGTCTCTCTCTCCTCAGATCCTGAGCTGATTGGAGCACGGGGCCCTGATTAGATGCAACTCAGTACACCTGGCCAGTGTCCTGTGGGGTGGTGATTAAAGCCCTCTTACTCTTTTGTTCAGTTATTCTTTTGTTGCACATTCAGTTTAGCTTTTGGATTATTGTAATACATTAAATATTTCTTTGGTACCTTTTAAACCCTGTGCTTCCTCCTTTTTTGATACGGTCTTTGAGCCAGGTCGTGTCAATCTTTTTAATAGTTTTTTTTAACCTGATTTTGATCATTTTTGCGTTACAACTGCATTTCATTGTAATAACTCAGCAACAGTATACTGACTTCTGGAATATATATATATATTTCTGAGTTGCTTTTTGAATTTTGTTAATTGTTACTTGAATAATGTGAACTGGTGAAGTAGCGACAGCAAACTCCTCCAGCACTTCATTATAATAAGACAGGGTTTTATGTTAAGATCCGTGTCCTTGGGTATCCACACTGTTCCTCCCCCAACACAGTGAATTAAAAAAAATCAAAAGTAGTTTTTATCTGGTTTAAATGCTTTTTTTATTGATCTCTTTAAGTTAATAAAGGAAGATGGTAGTGAATAGATGTACAGTATATTTGGGAGGGCAGCGTGACATAAGCGTGGACATTCAAGGCTGGGCTGTTAGTCACAAACTGTTGTAAAGGTTTCCTTCAAACTCAGTGATTCAAGGTGACCTGTGTGATTCATGTGACTTACTTTTCATGAAGAAAAGTTGTTCAAAGCAGGTTTACTCATGACCTTCTCAAAGGTTGCATATGTCTGAGTCATGAGCACACTGGTGTTCACCAACTTAGACTCAGCGTTTTAAAATATTTTTTTTTATAGCAGATACATGGTTTTTTGCCTTTATTTCCCATGTTTTTTTCATGATGACCCTTCAGATATGTCTCGTGACCCCTCAGGGTGTCTCGACCCACAGATTTACGTTATCATAACTGCTGAGTACTTTCTTTTCTTCTCTGTCTGTATTTTGCTCCTTCATTAACCTAATCCTCTAACAATTTAGACTGTATAATCATTTTTAATTGTGTAATTTAACACGTATCAAGTCAGTGAATGTATTTAATTTACGAGTGTTCTGAAATTTTGATTCAAGCTGAATATGAACATTTCTGTCCAAAAAACCCCTTATGTTTTTTTTATTACCGCTTCAACTCATCAGGCTCACACTGTTTCTAGCTATAGAGCTTTGCAACCACTCAGTCACAAGAACATGAGTCAGGTTTGGTAATAAGATCTAGCTCACAGTCGGTGGGATGGGGGTTGAGGTTAGGGTTCTGTGCAGTCCAGTGTACTTAGAAAACCAGAGATAAATTTGTGCTGTCATGTTGAAACAGTGAAGGGATAAACACAAAACTGTTGCCGTAAAGTTGGCATCACCAAAAATATCATTGTATGCTGTAGCATTAAGAGTTCTGTTCATTGGAACTAAAGGGACTCGCCAAAACCATGACAAACAGCCCAAAAACGACTTTTTATTGAACATTTGTTAATGAAATATGGTACCACTTTACAATAAGTCTACCCTTATAAAGGCTTTGTGAATGGCTTACAATTGGCTTATTAATTAGGTTGTGAACCCTTTCATTAATAAGCTGTTATAACTCATTGGCAAAGCTGTTAATTAATGGTTTATTAAGCATTATAACTCACTTACAACCATTTATAAATCCTTTGTAAAGTGGTACCGAAATGTGTTTAATGAAATGTAGATTTAGGAGGCTTTAAGGCTTATCCAACTCTGGTACTGGAGGTCTTTCCACAATAATTCAGAGAGATTAAATTAGTCTATATGACAGTGTTGTAAACTGTAGATAGTAAAATAATAAAAGACCCACTCCTCCAGATGACAAAACGCTGTAAGATGGTCTTCAGTTTTACTTGTGATCACACTGACAGTACTAAAGAGACACCAGCTGTGAATTTATCTCATTACATGCTGAGTAAAAATAAATAAAATAGACCCAGACTAAAAGCATTAAAGTAGCAGCTTCTAAGCTTCTGCACAGAGTTACATAAAATAACATAATTGGGTTGCTTTGTGGGCTTTCATATTTAGGGGTTGAGTAAAATAACATTAATCAATGTGTAGCAAGGCATGGGCATTTTTCTTGGAAGCTAATTTTCTAAAAGGTAATTGGTAACTCTGCGTGCTTCTTCCTCTCAATGCCTGAGTGCTCCTAAATGGTGATTTTTTTTTTCTTGCTGCAATTTTATATAAAACACTAAGAGCTAATGGAGAAGATAGAGACAAGGCCACTCTCAGGATGCAGCCAATGAAGACATCAGTAGATGATTTCCGTTAAATTCTTTAGAAATGCAATATGACAAAGGCTGTAGTCTGTAACATTCATTTTTGGTACATTCGCATACTGTATAATTCAATATAATGAAAAACTATGCTTTTAACTGCGGGTCAGCTATCACAAACATCACATTTATTACACTTAACATATGTATTTTCTACATTGCTTCTATATTTTTCAGCATTTGGCAGTTCATTGTTTGTTCCTCCAATTGAAATTATTAACCAATAATGTTGAAGTGAGTTTTTATGCTTCGGGGGGGATGATAACAGTGAAATTACAGAATCATTACTGTCTGTATCTCATTACTGAAAATGGTTCCCCTTTAGCCCATTAAAAGGAATCACTCAAATTTGCTTGCCAATTGCTGCATTATTTCCCAGACACAATTATTATCTCAAAGATTACAGTAAAAAATTATGAAATTAATTTGAAGAATATTTTAATTTTACATCAACTCAAGAAAAAATTTAACTTTGAGGAAATATTGAAACTGTCATGTATGGCATGAAAGCAACATTTTGATGCACCAATTCAAATTTTGAGGATACTAAGTAAAATTATGATATAGTTAATGACAATTATAAAGACGCTAAATCAGAATAATGAGATACTACAGTAGGTCATAATTATAAGATACAAAATTAAAATGGGGGGGGTGCATGAATGTCAGAACCAAATTCATGGCGATCCATTCAATACATTTTAAAATGTGGCATTAAAACCCACAAATATCAACCTTTCGGTGTGCTGGAAACATTGAAGTCAGTACAACTCGTACTCTGTACATTATGAATATTTATACCAAATTTCACAGTAATCCATCTTATATTTGTGTTTTTTTCAGTCTGAATCAAAGTGGTGGAACAACATATTGATTGGCATTGATTGCCATCTGTTCAACCAGTCTGCTAGTACGGCTCAAAACCCAACACTGCAAAGATAATGTGACTGAATTCACACTAGACTATGTTATCATGCAGTTATCAGTAGAAGTCAGACTCTGGGTATCATGAATATTTATACCAAATTTCACAGTAATCCATCTTATATTTGGGGTATTTCAGTCTGAATCAAAGTGGTGGAACAACATATTGACTGGTATTGATTTCCATCTGTTCAACCAGCCTGCTATAACGGCTAAAAAACCCAACACTACCAAGAGAATATGACTGAATTCACACTAGACTATGTTATCATGCAGCATTAGTTGGCCCATGAATTATCTGTTTAATGCTATAAGAAGGAATTATGATATGGAAATATCTTCTTTCTTCTCATAAAAGGGTTATACTTGATGTGCCCTAGAAAGGAGCTTTTTTCTCTAGTGCTTAAAGCATACTACCATCTCTTATCATGCCTGCTGCTGATGTTTGCTGGGTCAAAAAAGACCACTCAGTGTCAAAAATATTCCACAGGACATAATCAATGACTGTAGGATTCACAGTGCACCCCATTAGAGTATGACCAGCAGGGATCAAGTTGTGAAAAAAACAACAGTGGCTGATTGTAAAACCTGCCATTGTGAGACAGTGTTGTAAAAATTGGTGCCAGCATCTTTTGGCCTCAGGAAATTGTCCTATTTTATCTTCAAAAACACACAATGACCTCTCTTTAACAATGATTTTTTTTTTTTTTTTTTTTTAAATCATCTGTGTATCTTCTCTAATATGACAGCTTGGAAACCTATGTTTGAAAAACATTTAGAGCCTGTGTACTGTACCTCTCTGATAAGAAAGTTAAAAAGGCAAAATCACACAGTCCTGGCCAGGTGATCATGTTCACATCAGGGTGTAGCTTACTTTGAAGGAGCTGTTAGCTGAGCAAACACACCATGTTATCAAAGAAACTGCTATAGCAATACAAAAAAATGTTGATCAAAAGCTTTTTAAATATGCTGTAAGCTTCCACCAACAAAGCCCAGCAGGATAGCCAGCTGGAACAAATAGTAACGTCTTTTAAGTTCAAAAGATCTCTCCACATAATATCAGACGTAACCAACAGAGAGAAATATGATTAAAGCAGCTGTAATTAATATTTTATACTAACAATGGATTCAATGACTGCTTGTATGTATGAAACGGGGTTGTTCATAGTGATGAACTCACGCAGAATCATCATTCAGTATCTTTCAGCTTCTATTTTAGGTTTTATAACCAACAACTTTTCACTCTCAACGCTCTCATCTGCGTCATTTTTAAATGTTCCCTGTTTTCAAGAAAAAGCTTGGAGAACCTGCTGTACGCTACTTATGCTGCATTCAATTTACTTTGGAAGTTGGAGCTTGGAATGACGTCACATCTGTGTTTGAAGTGTTCCAGTTCAACTAGTGAGAACCAGTTCTAGCTAGGTTAGCCATTGATAGCAACACCAGCTGATACAAAACACATTTAGCGCTTACAAACACCGTAGCAACATAGCAACATTTGACCAGAAGGATTTAATGCTGGGTTCCATTTTCCTCGGAAGTTAGAAATTGGAGCTTGGAATGACGTCACAGCCGAGTTTGAAACGTTCCAGTTCTAGCCAGTCAACCATTGTTAGCCACTGTTAGTAATACCAGTTGATAAAAACGCATTGTAAAGAAGAAAACGCTGTATTTTGCTCATACAAACACCATAGTAACATTTCCACGGATAGAAGTTGGACAGTGCTGTGTGTACGACTGGTTTAATGGGACGCAAATAAGACAGAAGTGCTAATAAACAGGATATTGCCACAACATTCACACTGTTGATGCACGGGGCAGCCATCTTGGATTTTTGTTGGGGCTAGGCAAGGTTCTTCCAAAATTGCTAGTCGGAAATCCAACTTCAGGGGGCATTCCAGTTGAAATTTCCAACAGGGAAATCGGAAATTTCGAATTCAAATGAAACACACTATTATTCAGAACCAACCAGCTGACAGACAAAGTTAGTGACTAGCTGAGAAGCCCCTGGCTGCAGTACGCAGATCCAGGAGCGGCGCCCCCAAGGCGCTAAAGATATTTCTCTCTGGAGTTGGTGGTGAACAGAATCAGAGCTAAAAGGAGAGTGATTAGCATTAGCGTCCACAAATCACCAACTGACAGTTAAATCTGAATAAAATCCAATAACTAATCAACCAATTCAGCTAATTTATGTTAGCTGTACACAGTTTGCATCATAGTTTCACTTGTTAACCACTACAACTTTGTAACACAGCAAATGTAAGAGTGACATGAGCTAATTTACTATTAATGGTGTGACTAGTTGTCATCATTTTTGAAATAATTCATGAACACTCCCAAGTCAGAATAATGGGAGGCTTTCCTATCTTTACCTTTCTGCTGCCATTGCTTGAAAGCAGCATAAGACCTACATCGTGGTAGCTTAGCAACCACCTGTACAGCAAGTTACATTAGTTACTGTTGCTGCTGGTGTATTGACATTACAGAATCTTATATCAGAACATGTCCCATTAATCTGTTACACTGCATTCCCATGTTGCATCGTACTACGGTGGCACTTTATTACCTCACTGATGTTGTACTGTGTGGAATAATGCTGCAGTATGTGTTGACAGACAAAAATGAATCAACAATACTTATGCATCTGTTTACCCCTCGGTGAGTTCAGCATATTTTTTTGTTTGCTTCAAGTGGGGCCCTTGCGATTTGAGAACTCAGCAAAGCTTTGCTAATTAGTCTAGATTGCCAGGCATGCAGTGGCATTCCTCTAATTACAGTTACCATCATGCCTGTTGGAGCAGAGCTCAGCTCTTTCCTTGAGCTCCCTTGATGTCTTAAAGTGGGGACAAGGGGGCCCCATCAATGATACTAAAAACAGGCAGTTAGCAGACAAAAGGATTCATAGGAAAGGATTTTTGAAAATTAAGGTACTCCAAAAAGTATGAGGATATTTTCTGAGGTTGGGTCATGAAAATCTTGGCTGCAATGCAGCAGATGAAATATAGAGCTTATTGCACTTCTGCTAAATGTATTCAGTTTGTGCTGTCGGGCAACAAACTGTTCCTAGCTGAAAGGCTGTCATTGGAAATCCATTTTATTTAGAAGTGGCCCAGCCCTTTTGGAGAGAGGGTCTATATAAACACTCTAGCTGTCAGTGCTTCAGCCCACTTTTCACTACTTCATTTCTAGCTTTCCCATGCTATAGTCCCTCTTTCTAACCCCCATTACTTCTCTTTTTCTGTGTGCAGCCCCCATTCCTTTTGAAACACAATCATTTGTCACAAGGGCTCTCAATGAAAAGGGCTCTAATTCAGCCTGATGCAGGATGGATGCACGTTTCCAGCAAGCAGATGAAAGATGAGGAAAAAAGAAACTTCTAAATGGAGATGCAGAGCTCCATGCATAGTAAAAGATATGGTTTTGCATAGAAAATAGCAATACTTCCAGCACTGACAGGTCTGAATTTGGCCCTGGGTAGCTTCACTTTTTATTAAACGAGGGGAAATTGTAAGTGACAGGCTTAATTCCCACCATCATTTTGAGTTTAATGTGATGACAAAACGGTACTTAACTGAGAGCAGAATTAAAAAGAGAATGAACCACAGTGGGATAGAAATCTGACACAAGGGGAAACTTCAGTATTAATTAGCTATCATTTGTGACAAATGTGGCTCACTAACTATTTTACCACAATTCAGTCAACTGATGTAGGTAAAAAAGAGGTATTATCAGGACCTTATGGCTGGATGTGGTGCAAAGTGTAGTAGATCTGAATTCTTTGCTATGCTGAAAGCAGTGGCTCTCTAAGTCTGCTAAGTCCACTATGTAGTCCAGACTAACCTATCTTGACAAACATTGGTAGGATAGCCATGAAATTTTTATGCACGGTTCCCAAAGGATTCATCATATTGACTTTGACGATCCCCTGACTTTTGAGGTTGAGATCTTTTGTTTAGTGCGACATACAACCACACTAAACAATAAAAGAACAGGCTGCCATGAAATTTTGTCCAGATTTTGTTCCCCAAGGAATTCATTGTTGATTTCTTAGTTGATACTCTGAATGTTCATCTGCTAAATGGACTGTACTTAGCGCTCTTCCAGTCTTTTGACCATTCAAGCACTTTTACACTACAAGACACACACACACACACACAGAGTATAGAAGAACTTTATAAATAGACCAACGCGTTTCAAGTTGCTGCTTTCATCGGGGTCATCCAAAACACGTTCGTCTATTAAGGTCTTTGTAGTTCTACTATATATACTATACTAAGTGTTGCTGGAGCTTTGACTTTCTTCAGACATTTTTCCCTCTCCATACACCTTGGAAGTAGGTGAAGTTGGGCCAGAAACCTCCACCCTTTTTCTACAGATCAAGATTTTATCCAGAAAACCAAAGTGTATAAAATATGACACATTTATACAGATAAAACTACATGGCAGTATACAAAGTAGTTCAAATTAGCTCCACAAATTTTAAGAATATTTTTGCTGAACCTCTCAGTTTAAATATATAGAACTACAAAATGCTCATACAATTTAGGGACAAGAACACAACTCGAAAATTGAACCAATAAAAAGGAACAATTTGACATTTTTTGGATTTGCTTTACTGCAGAGAGTTAGAAGAGAAGATTGATAACCCTCCTTTACTCTAGTAAAATGCAAATGTTCTATTGTAATGGAGTATTTTTACATTATGGCATTGATACATTAACTTAAGTAAAATATTTGAATACTTCTTTCCTCCATGTTAAGTCCAGCCTCACTTGAGTTGCTAGCATGAGTGTGTAGACTTAGTCTTGAATTCATGTAAATTACTATAATCTACAGGAATACAATATTTGGTCCAAAAAAACAGCTACACATGCTGCTACAGTATATACCTTTCATCAATAATTGAATTAATTCAATGTATGAATTATTGTCAATTTTGGAGTTCATACTGGCAGCAACACATTAAACGGTGACTTTGGAAATCTGCGACATAATGTGACCAAATGTGTGTCTACGTTATATTATAATAGCTACATATAGCTCCCACTCAGAGTAACCATCAGTCACAACAGTACTCCACACATTGTAGGAGTGAAATTATGCACAATAGGCTTTTAAACCCTTGTCATCTAGTTACACTAGTAGTTGAGGTGAATGGGCACTGAATGGGGGACCATCACAACCAGAAATCATATAGGGTGTAAATGCACATAAAGTCCTTTAAACACTGGACTCGAGAGTAATGGCTGCACATGATCTTTTCACCACCATCAGCTTATTTACCACTCCAAAGAGGACAATTAAGTCAGAGGAGTACACAGTTTACTGGTATCCTGTTTCTTGATTTTAGGTAATGAGGTCCTTTGGCCTTGTAAAAGCAGATAATAACAACATTAGCTATAGGTTTACCATCTTGTTGATGGATTTTATTCCTCTTGTCTCTGTTGGCTTTTAAAGGCAGACATATCAGCATCTAATTGGACTAATTGAGTCAAATGTTACTGGTAAAATTGGACAACCTGGTCCTATGCCACAGAGTTCTGTACAGTCGGACATTGAACCCAACTTATTGCTGTAAAACCAGTGGTGGGAGGTCACATTGGAAGTTAGAACGGTGCCATAAAGGTTCCAAATGCAATTCTTTCATCCTGATCTTCCTGCAAATTACATTCCAGGCAGTTGCAGAAGATGTTAAGAGAAGCGCTATAAATGCCTGGGAAAACACTGAACCCCTGCTGGAGAGGACATGTTTTAAATTGGTGTGTTTTGATGTTCTCTCTCTGAGTTCTATTCCGCTGTCTACCTCCATCTACGTCCACCTCAAAGAGCCTCATCATCAGGCAGAACACACTCTCCTGCCCGTCACCGTGGCGACACAGAGTGGCATCAGGCTTTGTTATATTCACAAAATGTAATTACAGTCTCACACAGCAACCCGCTCCACCCATCGCTTCCCCGAGGAGACGCTGTTTGGAGACTCCCAAGGTTCTCTCTAATGATTCAGTGATGCCCCCCCCCCCCCTCCTCTCTCCTACACCTCTTTTACAATCCACCATTCCTCTAGGCTACTGTCTTTACAGCAATGTCTTCATTTGTGCTTTGTCAGCAGCAGCTATGGCCCGCGTGAAGCATTTGGTTTTGTTCTAATAACCTGAGGTAGGATGTGAATATCACATGAAAGCCAAATCATCCCTCCTTTGTTTAAAATCCCCAAACCCTGATGACAGTGATGCATTAATGCCACGACTGTGAAGAGATGTTAGATTATGATGATAGTCCCTAATGGAGGTTTATTATCAAATGTAGCTGCCTGCCACCAAAACTCAATGCATAGAAGACAAATTGGACATAAAATTTTCATCGACCCCTGTGCACTCATAAATATTCAATGCTTCATATCCAGCATGGTTCGAGTTCAGTTAACGATCTTTTTTTCTCTTTCTGTCGGAAAGAACATAATAACTCAACAGTAAACACAGTTGTTGTCAATATTTGCGATTCATAGCTAATTATACATTCATGCAAGGATGCTCTGTCAGAACAGAAGTACTTTCTTCTCTATCTTTGCTTTCCTTGCTTGGTAATTTCTGCAAAGGTTTACTGATGCAGATGGAAGCAAAAGTATGCCGCTTGTAGTTATGTCTCACATTTCCATTATAGTTTTTAGAAAAGTACAAAGTTTTAAAGTATAGTTCCTCCTGCTCATACTGACTATTATTTTTTCTTTGCTTTTCTTCTGTGGTGAAATATTGCATTATTTGAACACTTATTGAAATGAAACCATGAGAAAAGTTTAGATGGAAAAAAATGACTATTTGGTTGAGCTGTTAACAACTCATACATCTGAAATGTGAGCCTGACTACACACTGCTTTTTGTAAGACGTCAAAAGACAAAAAGGTTGGAAACCACTGGTTTCATCTTTAACAATGTGTTGTATTTTAAAAGCTTGTTATATTCTCCATTGTGTCAAATCTAGAAAGTACAATATTTCCCTCTGAAATGTAGCGGAGTGGAAGTATAAAGTAGCATCACATGGAAATACTCATGTAAAGTATACGTATCTCAAAATTGTACTTACTTTTCAACAGTGCCTTCAAATGGAACTCGAATCCTTGTTATCTTGCCTTTCTTTGCTTCTTTCCAAGAAATGTTGACTTTGTATTTCAGCGTCACGTGGAGGAACAAGAAATAAGACGACATAGGTTACACATTTTTATATATACACATTTAACCAATGCTCATAATGGCAGAGGAAAAAGATGAGGCTGTTGGAAATCAATATTTACCTCAAATATACAATTAATATATTAACTTACTGTGGAGGTGGTGCGTGGTTTGAGCAGTCAGCTGTAGGAGAGAGAGACTGGGTAGAGCTGGCTCAGCAGAAGCAGCGCCAGGTGAGTTGATTAGTTCAGCTGGGGTGAGTTGACAAATCAACCTCTCTTTGTCTTTGCAGTAGGCCGAAACAGCTCAGTGTGGCACAAAGAAAGTGGAGCTGCAGTGCGGCTAAAAAAGAAGAACATAAAATTGATGTTTGTTTAGGTGTTTTAAGTTTGTGGTGTACTTGGAGACAGGACTGGGCACCGGGCAGCTGCACATGAGAGCTCCACAACAAATTAGTTGATTAAAAGGTCTTAACAACACCTGTTTCTCTGTGTTCTCTGCGGGTGAACTGTCAGCAACTGTTACACTTACTATCCACCAAAATATGAACTTCCATGGCCTCTGCCATTACTGGAAATGTCAACAAAATATCACAATGAACTCAGAGCTTCCAGAAAATTCCCAATTTCAAAATCATGGATACTACCAGAAGGGGGCGTACATACTCTTCTCATGAACAAAGTAAACACTACACCATTTAAAAGGCAGTAAAGTTCATATAAGTGCCAACATGATGTTTTGCCGGTCCCAAATCTCTTACTTCTCTACTTACACTTAATATGTTGAGTGCATAAGTGCATTCACACTGAGAAGTATGGAAAAATGCAGTACACTATGAGTACCCGGATGGTGCACTCAAAACGGTCAAAAAGTTGAGCGTGGAACTATGGACACTTGTCGCCCTCAACGATAGCCATCTTGGCTACGTAGTGGAAGGGTAGGGTTCACTTTTCAAACAGGAAATGACGGCCCAGGAGGTTGTAACTATGGTAAACATTGCCGCATTATACATATAAGGTTATTGGGTTCATTTCACAGTCTGTAATGATTTGGTACTGTGAATGCTAACACTTGCTTGCTGACTAGCTAATCGTCATTTCTGGCCAGTGTGCAACAGCCGTGTTTGATTTGAGACAACACTAACATGTCTAAATTTGCACACTACACAAGTAAGTACACAGTGTACTAACAGAATACTAACAGAAGTCTGTGATTTGAGATACACGCAGCATTCCTTTTGTGTGTTAGAATGCTAATATTTGCTAATTAGCTCTGCACACAAAGTACAGCTGAGGATAATGGTAAAGTCATTAGCTCTGTATCACATAAATGAACATGTTGACCTAATGATGGCGCTTGAGTAAAATAGAAGACCAAAGGAGTGAACCATCTTACCAACCGACCAATCTGCTTGCTACTAGCATAGCACAAAACATGCTAAAGAAGAGACCTCCACAAGCAAAGATTTCAGCAGCCATTAGCTCCACATGTTCCACTGTGCAAACACTTTGACAGTGTGATAAATAGAAAACCAATTTAGAGGTGAAATCTTCAGAAATGTAATTATAGAATTAATTTAAGCTATCATCTGATAGAGCGGATACAGCTTATCAAAGCCACAGGTTGACCCGGTGACCTAATGAAAACACAGATGAGCCATCTTGACACAGATTACGTACAGTATTCAATCATTCAACCCGCAGCCTTCAAAATGAAGCAGAGTGACTCAAGTGGAGGATTTCTAATAGATGGAAATGACAGCAGCCGACGAGGAAGAAATTTAATCAAATGGGTCCTTATGGATTTGCATTCTATCATGACTGCCGCTTTGACATTATTACTAATGATTACTGACAGTGGGATTCAATGTGTGCTCCTTGATGGTATGATTTATCAAGCCAGCACCTCTCACTCTCTGCAGTCTCTGTGGTATTTTATAAACCTAATTGCCAATATCATGTGAACAGAGTATATCTATATAGACTCAGGCTATTCAACTCCAGCCTGCTAATCGAGTTATACCAGCCTGCTGATCAGTTCTGTTTACAAATACATAATCATTTAAAAGCTGAAGAAAAAATCATCCGAATAATGGACATGTTGGTACAATAAGTCCTTCAAACCAGCAGGGGGCTCCAGTAAACGTGATGCTGTTCTGCATACTCTGGTATACAGTAAGTGGAGGTATGCAAATGCAAAGAAAAGGAAGAAGTGATCCTAGATAACTAATATTACATTTGGATGAAAGATAGCACACTTACCATTAACACTGAAAAAGAAAAGTCTATGCCAAAAATCGTCAATTCAAAAGCACCTAAACCGAGACATTAGGAATGCACCGATTCTAGGCCGATACCAATACCGATTTTTAAAATAAGAATTTGGCCAAAAAACTACTTAAATCAATACCTTAGCATTTTTTTTTTTTTTTTTTTAAATGATGATGATATTATGTTTTGTTGTTACTTTTTCCACAGGGAAACAAAGAAATCATTATTTAAAAAAAGTAATTCAGCCCATCATTTAAAAAAAAAAAATAACGGCTTCAAAATCCCTTTAGCCTGCTATATAATTAACTACTTAAGAAGTATTTTCTGTACATGGTTAGCTACTGCTACTGTAGCTACTACTGTCCGAGTTGCAAATAACCAGAACATTGGCGAATTGTATCTTATTCACTTACATGCCGATGTTAGTCAATTAGAGGAATATTGGCTGATACCGATATTTGGCCGATATATCGGTGCATCCCTATGTGAAATATCTGTACATTGAAACTGAAAGAAAGAAAGATGCTGTGATGTAGTTAGATGAGACCAAATTATGTGCCGGATGTCTGAACTGATTTATTTTGAACATGCTTTTACTTTTGGAGCTCTATCACAGGATTAGGGTTAGGGTACAACCCTACATTCAAATAAAGCTGCTCTTACATCACACATTAATAAGACACCGATGGTAAAGATGTTAGATGAAACCTTAAATAATGATGTATTGGCTGTTCTGGAGCTTTTGAGTTCATGTGATGTGATCAGAAGCTCCAGAAAAACTCCACAATGGACCTCAAGTTGAGATAGTTTGGTTTAGTTGCTGTTTCCAAGCACTGTGTCTTCTTTTATAACGGTCAAGTGATTTATTGTTGGTATAAAAAATATTAACTACAGCACCTTTAAAATGTAAATATAATTCCATCAGAACAGCTACTAAATAGACCCTGAAGTGAGCGTTTGTTAAAAGGTTTTACTACTTACACAATTCTTTTTTATTTTGTTTACTGATTGTTTTCCTCTTCCTGACCCAAATTTTATGTCTGGTTTTGTCATATTTCCTCTTAGCTGTTTTATTTTACTCAGTTTACTCACTTCATGTCTTTTTTCAATGAGTGAGATAAAGATTGATAATCTGTTGACATTCAGTTCATGTCTGAAGACTGAGCTGCATCCCTGTTGACTATTATCTGTTTACTTAAGTAGCATGAGAGGCTGTCAAAGAGAAAAAACACATGCTTTGCTCAAATAACAGATGTCAGATAAACATCTGGAGCAAATTCTGCTGTTAAGATCCAGAACTCTGTGAGGAGGAAGACATGAACCTGATGAAGGCTCTCTTTGTCATCCACCAAACATTCAGCAGATTTTATATAACACTGCCCTCATCTGGTCACAGAGGCCACACACTTGACATTCATTTAAATCCATCATCCAATATCGCACAGTTCCCAGCAGATGGAAGGGTTTTCTTGCTGTTAATTGAACACAAAGGAAATAAAAGACAGATGTTGAAATGTAAATCACGTTATTTTTAATTTTCTGAGTGGATTGTTCATTTAGACTGTAGTTTGCAAAAAAAAAAAAAAAAAAGGTTTTAAAGATCTCTGTATCAAAAAAAAAAGGAAACATATTTTGTACCATTAACTAGTTGGAAATAACATTTGAGAAATACTTTACAATTAAAAACATGTCAGCAGGCAATTAAATCTACACAGGTGCTCTATACAATTGCAGCAAACTATTGACCTGCATATATTTATTTATTTTAAGTACCATAAAAACAGCCAGGAAAATAAAAATATGTACATTTTCCTGCTGGAATAATTCAATTATAAACATATATAGAATTATTAATCCAAAAAAAAAAAAAAAAAAAAGTTAAATTTTCTATACACCCAATTAAGGAACATGAGGTGCCTTAGTATTATTATTATAATAAAATTATGTAGTGATATGTGCTCCATGAGAATCATTTAAATGATCGAGGACATACAGTAAAATGCACACATTAGGTTGAAGGGTCTACTCTAGTTTGTCCTCACTGCTGCTGCTGTACCGCACTGTTTCACATTTTCCGTCTCTTTAAAGTGTTAAATCGTATGAGGAGTAAGGCTGGTGCTGTGTGGCAAACCTTTAGATAGACATTTATAGTACACGCACGCACGCGCGCACGCACGCAGGCGCGCACACACACACACACATATCTACAGTGCTTGTATAAACTACAGTGATATCTTAAAATGTGCGTAGTGTTCCTCACCGGGGAGGAAGGAAAATATATGGTGAAGGCAAGGTGAGAAGTGGGGTTCCCCTTTGAGGGAGACAGTGTGATACATACAATAGAGTACAGTACAGTACAGTAGAGGATAACCCTCAAAGTGTTATCCTTAAAGTTCTATCTAGTGAGCTGTGCAACCCCCCCTCCCCATTATAAAGGTAGGGGTGTGTGTGTGTAGAGGGGGGGTTCTCGCACTCTTAGTGTTGGCACCGGGCACCTCCGACAAATCTCTCCTGTCCTGAACTCTGTGCTCGATTTCGAGAACTGCTGAGTGGCTTTCGGTTCAACAGTAGTGTCTTCGGCTGGAAGCGGGTTAGCAGGCAGGCAGTTTAAAATAAAATGGACCAAACGGGGGGCCCACATGTTCAGTTCACAGTGCCTCCTCGCTCGCTGGCTCGCTGCAGCGTAGACTGACTGAACACTTTAGTTGAAGTGTTTTACTGGTCAGCAGCGGGGCAGCTACGGCCGGTGGAACCTGGAGGGAAAAAAAAGAGATGTAGAGAGGTTATTCTGGATGCTACGTGACTGAGGACTGATTAAAAAAGCAGCAAAAGCAGCTTTCTTCAAAACAGAACTCATAAAGTATTGACGACTATGTTGAATGAACTTGGAGAACAGTTGAGGTGAATTATTCATGTCTGACCGGGTATAGATCCTGCTTTCTTCGTGGACTTCCATCTCTGAACTCTTGAATTCGTTGAGCTCCTTGCGGATGGCGGCCTGAGAGGAAACATGGAAGGAAAAGCAACACATGAGCCGGAGCGGATTTACCTCTTTGTACATTAAGGCACCACAGGAAGAAGAAGGTTTTTCTTTTTGCCTTTTAACACTCAAGATAAACACACGAGCGGAGATGTTGAAACCATAAATATGATTTCTTCTCCTGCATATTTTATGAGATTTGCAGGACCAGGAAATTCACTCGGTCAAACTCAACACGGCTATTAAAGCGGCGTCGAATGCATTCCCGGAATATCTCCTCGATATCGAATCTGCTCGGAATGCAAATCCTCTCAGAGTTGATCTCAGTACAAAAAAAACCCGGTACTGTTAAAAATGCGCGGGGCTTAGAAGCTCTCGTGTTAAGAAGTCACCGGAGCCCTGTTAGTATAAAAAGAGAGAGGTGTGGAGTGTGTGTTGTGTGTGTTTGTACGTGTGGAGGTGAGGGTGTGTTGAGTCTCACCTTGTCAGCTGGAGTCAGCTTGGTCCACGGTTTGTCCGCTCGCCGGTCGTAGTCGTGGGCGTGGGTGGACTCGACGTACTCGTGGAAACGCAGGATCTTCCTCGCCTGGAGTTCTGCCACCGTGGGTCTCTGGGAGAGCTGAAGGTAGACAGAAGGTGTTAGCTGAGGTCTGTCTCAGGTGGCACGTGTGTGTTTTCTAGCTTATAATGAAGATAAAGTAGATTGTAAGTAGATGGTGAATGTGTGATAGAGTTAGTTGGTTGTATCCTGACCTTTCTGGTGAGCCTCCGTTTGATCTCGCTTCTCTCCATCCGTCGGTCCGCTTCATTCTTGGCTGCAGAAGTAAAAAAAAAAAAAAAAAAGACATTCCATAAGAGAGAGAGACAGAAAGAGAGATAGTCAGGTAGATTTCACCTGAGCTGCTGTCAGCACGGCCTCTGCACAAAGTGCGACATTGTTCGAATGTGGTTAGCGAGGCGTCGTCTCAGCCGGGTCGCTTGAGGACGAGCGAAACGCTGGATCGAAACACGCTGACAGACTCAGAGAAGTACTATGTTGCTACGACAACGCTACATTAACATTTCACAACATTGAGTTGATTTTTAACTAGCCTCCATCTGCTCAGACACTCAATGTTTAATTCCTAATTTCGAGGTTGTTTTACCTTTTCACCACAAGGGGGCGCTTCTTTTATATACCTGTGGACTGCATGCAACTGTGAGTACAGTCAGATTTTTAAAGTTGTGCTTCTGTTTTTACAAAATGTTATATAGTAGACATGCACATCTGGAATAAAAAAAACAAACAGATGCTGGACGAAATACCTAAATCTGTCAGGGCAGAAAAACATCTGCACTGTGCAGCTCCCAATGCAGGTATGGTTTAATGACATCTAATTTAACTATTCTTGCATTTGGGAGCTACAGTGTGCAGACTCAGATTCTGTTTCACAAAACTAAATGACATTGTCTGTGTGTGTGTGTGTGTGTGTGTGTGTGTGTGTGTGTGTGTGTGTGTGTGTGTGTGTGTGTGTGTGTGTGTGTGTGTGTGTGTGTGTGTGTGTGTATGAGATGGATGTTGGACACTATGAAACTGGATTAATAGATGACGCATGAGGTTAATGACAGTCCTATTGCAGGTGCTGTCACGGTCACATGATCTCTCTGTATGCCTGCTTGAATAAATCTCAAGAAGGCATGTATGGGATCTATATGATCCTTTCGGCAGCTGGTACGGCAGTGAGGGGTGAGAGGCTTTAGCGCTAATTAATTCCCTAACACGTAAGAACAAATCTCCTTCTACTGCGCCGCTACGAAACCTTTCGGATGTATAGTTGAGTTCATGTACCTGCATTCTTTCACACAAAGTGACACTGAGATAAGATTTACATTTAGAACCAGGATTATACAGTTAATGTTTTAGCTTGTCTCCTCACTTTTCTTCAGTTTCTGTGTATGTGCAGTTTCATTTACTGTGATATAGAGAGATGGTGGTGAGGGGCTGGTGGAAATGCTGTTGCAGGATGTATCTTAATGAGTCTTTACCGAGCACCACAGCTACAGTGTCGGTATCAAATGGTGCTCGAGAGGCCACACACGTCTGCACCGGGGCTCAGCCGTAAACCCCCCCCCACACACACACACACACACACACACACACACACACACACACACACACACACACACACACACACACACACACACACACACACACACACACACACACACACACACACACCCTCCTCCTCCCTCCCCCCTTAAGGCACGACTGTAAATCCGGCTTTGATCACCTGGTTGTATTTCAATACCTGTGACTGCTCTACTTCTACCATCATCATCATCACTGTCATTAAACACTGAGAGTCAGTGATGATCTAAAATCATAAGTGCTCATATTGAAAAAGACATCACAGAAGTGCTTCATAATAAAGGATGAATGGAAAAAGTAAGGAAATTATGAGGGGACAAATATGAGCTAATATGATTAAACTGAGCATTACTGTGACCTCACTATCAATACTGTGCTAAACTGCTGTGTGCTCACTGTTTAATCTATTAATGTGTTTATATGATTCCTGCAGTGAAACCTTTCGGCGTTGCGGTGCAGAGGAATCGCCTGCGGATAAATACACCTGAGCGATGAAGTGAGGGATGGAGAGATGGGGTTGAGGGTGGGGGTCATACCTTGAAGGATGTTCCTCTGCTCCAGCTCATCCGCACTCGGCCTCTGACTCAGCCGCCTGAAGACAGAAAACACTGCTGACTGCTCAATTTTTCACAGGATGGTATAGATCAGTCTAAAAAGTCACATTTAGTCTTGAGATGGAGAAGCTGTCAAATAGTGAGTTACACTATAAATAACGTCAACCTCACAGATTGATGATGTGTGTTTTTTTAGAACGGGGGTATGTGTCATTGTGGAGTCGCAGCAGCTCTTTACCGTGTCAGCGCAGTGCCGATCTTGTTCCTCACCGCCTCCCACTGCTCTCTGTTGTGCCAGCTCATGCTGTCCTGGCTCTCCTGAGCATCCCTGTCCTCCCGCTCCTGTCTCTCCAGCTTCAGGGCTAACGTGTCCTTCCTCTTGACGCGGCTCGCCAGCCCGGCTACGAAAAAAAAAAAACGACAAATGTGAATCCTTTGTAACATCCTTAATTGATTTCTATTATCTGACAGGCGGTCCAAAACTCAAAGAGACTACATTTACTGTCAGAATAAAAGAGAGAAGATGATGTTAAAAATGTTACATAACTAATAATTTCAACTATTTTCTTACATAACATGCATGTAGAAAACAGAAAAAGGTCTTCAGGCTCTTTTAAGTGTAATAAGAATAAAGAGAAAACAGAACATCAAAGGTAGACACTGGTTGGCCGTTCTTAACCACAACAAAGCATGATCAAATCAGTTTGATGTATATTTTATTATATACTGCTTTGTTTTTTATTCTATTCTTTCTTAATAAAGCCCGGACATTATTTTATTCATTCTCTGTGAGCAGTTTTTTTTTAAATCCGGGAGCCTTATCATTTCAAACGCTCTTTCAAGAAACCCGCTTTTTAATGAAATACAAGCTTTCAACACGTGTAAAAGCAGAAAGCAGCACTTCTATCTACTGTCTCTAACATGTGACCAAAATCTGCCATGTCCAACGTACTCGGAGGGCCTTCCTCGTCGTCCTCGTCCTCGTCATCGTCTCTGTACAGGATGGGGCCGTCCGAGTCAGACTCCTCCTCCTCCTCCTCCTCGCTGTCTCCTGGGCCTCCGCCTTCTGGGATGACGCAGACGTTGGGGTCTCCAACCAAACCCCTGCGGCTGCGAGGCCCCAGATCGTGATGGCGGGGGAATCTCTGAGGTTGAAGCTTCCGCAGCTCCTCCTCCATGTCGAAGTCGTCGTCTTCTGGCCTACGAACACAAATTATGGAGGTGTCATGTTGTTTGTGATATTACACAATAAGATTTTTGATAAATAATCATCAGTAATGTGGATATAATAACTAAGTGGATAAAGGCAGATAATAGAACAGTCTCTTAAGCTCAGAAAATTACATTTTCACTGAAATGCAGCCTTTAAAAGCAGGAAAAGACAATATCTATAAAGTATCACAATATTGATATAATATTGATTTATTGCCCAGCTCTACTCAAATTCAGTCATATTTCTGTTCAGCCTGCAGTGTGAGAACAAACTGTAGAATCTTCAGTTTCTAATCTACCTGTGCAGCTCAATCTAATGTGTCTAAGTGAGGGAATAAAGCTTAACTGTTAACTAAAGAGATTAAAGAGTCACTTTGAATTTTTACTGCTCTGCTACTGATAGACTACACACACATCACATCAACAGCCTCAACACTAACACTTTATATCTTCTCTTAATTAAAGAAATGTACTGAATGTTTGGCAAACCAAAGCTGAGAACAGATGTTCCCATTTTGTCTTGTAAATTAAACTCAAAGTAATTAATTGAGCATCTAACAAACAGACAAACAATCCAACTGCAGCCACTATTTCCATTTTAGTTCATGATAAAATAGCTCCTGTCTGAGCTGATTTTTTTTAACAATATGGATGTCACTTATTTATTATAGTTTCTTTCAGCACCTAAAAGTTTTCCATCATTTACTCCCCGATGAGTTTTTCTTTCTCTTTTCTTTCCTACAGTGATGACGGTGCTATAAAGCCTGATTAAATCAAGTTTTTTTTAATTAGCAGTAAACATGTTTACCCTGCTGCTATTTGCTTAATAATGTCCTGTGACTGATTGTTAATTAATGAATCTGAGTAGGTTCTTCAGCATCACTTGTTTGTGTTTGTTTGTTTGTTTTATTTATTTTTGCTTTAAAAATTACTTTAACAATTATCAGAATTACTGTCAATTAATCTGTTAACTTAATTGAAGTGAAGTGATTTAAGTGTTTCTGCTCTACTTGGAAGTTTCAGCGGACGTTTGTTTTCTTTCCCCTCCTACAAAGTACTGTACAACTACAAGGCTGTCAGACTGTTAAAACTGTGTGTCTACCTTGCAATTCCAGTTTAATAAAAAAAAAAAAAAAAACATAAATTACACAAAATTAATTTCAAAACAAAGAGAAACTGCAGGTCTGCAGTCATGTAGGACACTTACAGCCTGAGAGGTTCGATGGTGATGGGCAGAGAGTTCCGTGTGTTGCCCCCCATCTCTGTGAGGAAATCTGGAGGAGATTCAAACAGCAGTGAGTGGGCCCTCTGGGAGCCGTCGGGGCTGGGCTGAGCTGGGCCAGGGCTGGCCAGCGCTCTCTGGATGAGGATGTGCAGAGGGATGGCCGGAGGCTGGCTGGGAGGCTCGCTGGTGGGGCTGGGGGGGTCGGATGAGGAGGTGGTGGTGATGTGGGGCGGAGGGAGCGACTGAACTCTTGGAGGAGACGGGGGTATGTGGGAGGGCAGGGGTGGTGGTGCCAGAGAGTTAGTGGAGGGCTGCTGCTGGACTGCTGCTGCATCCTCGCTGTTATCTCCTTTAAGGGCAGCAGGGGGCGGTGGTGCAGTGGTGGGGGCTGGATCGGTAGTAGTGGTGGTAGAGGAGGACTCCGGGGTTTGGCTGGGAGGAGTAGGATCCATGGAATGGCGCTTGGTGACGGGGGTCATCCTCTTCGGCGGTGTTGGTGGAGATCGCTTAGCGGGCGCTGGCACCACGATGATGCCGCTGCCAGACTGTGAAAGCTCCGCTGTGAATAAACCACAGTAACCAATTAATACAGAGACATGGAAGAACACTCAATACACACGTCCAACATGCAGTCACAACATGATGCACATTCAAACCTGCTGTAGGGTGAAGTTAGTGTTTTTAGCTAAAACAAGCAAATATGTCAAAAGCAGTCAAAAAAACAGTCAAAAGAAGTAAAAACCAGTTAACAGTAAAAACCAGTTAACAGTAAAAACCAGTTCACAGTCAAAACCAGTCAAAACCAGTTAAAATAGTCAAAAACAGTCAAAATAAGTCAAAAACAGTCAAAAACAGTCAAAAGAAGTAAAAACCAGTTAACAGTTAAAACCAGTCAAAACCAGTTAAAATAGTAAAAAATAGTCAAAAGCAGCCAAGAAACAGTCAAAAACAGTTATAAACCAGTGAAAACCAGTCAAAAACAATTTAAAAGAAGTCAAAAACCAGTGAAAAACAGTCAAAAACTATAAAAAAAGAAGTCAAAACAATTAAAAACATTAAAAGCTGTTGAGCCAGTTATTAACATAACAAGATGATACATGTTGTACCTCACTGAGGACGATGCAACACTGGAGACATTTCACAACATGACACATTTCCATTAGTTTAGTAAGTATTTCATGAGACATATCCAACATCGACTGGAGTCAAACACTGGATGTTAATTTCCATGCAGCGCTTTCACAGCAGCGTTTAGAATAAGTTAGTTGAGCTGAAATCGATTCTGCCGGCCTGATGCATGCGATGCAGAGTTGGTGGGTGGGGGTTAGGTTAAAAAAATGGAGGTGAGGTACCACTGGGTACCTGAGCAGGTGGCCCTGTGCCGCAGGTATACAGGTAGAGAGAGGTAGAGGCCGAGCTCGGTCTGACGTTTCCAGCCGCTCCAGTGACGAGGCTGCCTGTTCAATGAGGAGGCTGGCGAAAATGAGTGGAGATGTCAGGGATTTTTTGGGGGGGAGGGGTAAGGGGGCTGGCTTTACATTCCGAGCTGGGAGAGAAATATATAAACGGAGGGGGGGCTTGGATGCTTTCAGATAGGCCTGTCACAAGATGTACTTTTATTGGACGATATATTGTCTCAGAAATAATCGCGATAAACGATATTATTGTCATTTGGAGATCATTTTATACCACTGATATAATGATAATATAATAGCATAGTAATGAAAGTGGGGTGGGGGGTGGGATGTAAAAACACAGACTGCCATTATGGTTGGAGACAGAGTTATTTACCTTTAATTCTTCTACAGTCTCCACTCAGGACGTGCACACTGAGGAATGGAGGACACTACTTGTTTAACCAATGTGACATGAGTAGCTTCTTAGCTGTTAATGTGAAGTGTGTCATGTCCATGTATCATACGATAAGTCCATATATAGACATGATGACGTCAATAATTACATTATTGCTCGATAAGTCGATAATTGTTGTGACAGGCCTACTTTCGAATAATGTTTTAACACTGTCCAGCTGCTGAGTGGAAGATAAAAAATAAAAAAACTCTTTTGGTGATTCAACCAAATAGTCTCATAGTTTCATCATGATGTTTTCTGCTCACTCACTTTAATCAAACAGGCATCTTTCAGGGAGCTAATCATAGGGAAACTATTTACATCTACTACTACTGACTGACTGTATTTACATGCATCATTATACTCTAAATATTGATAAGTAACCAACACTGTAAGAAAAGCATAAAAATAGAGGATGTACTCTGCTGGGATTGCCTGTTCATGTGCATAAACTTTCAGTCCATTTACAATACATACTGCAAGCTGCTGTCTCCCTACAAACATGTGCAGACTGTATCAGTATCAGTGTGAAGTGAATACAGTAACATATGCATAGAAACCCCGCCTGACAAATGGTGGTGGAATGTGTCACTGCTATACAGACACTGCTGCTGGGATGGGCTGTGGAACAGGAACAGCTGTGGCATGCTGGGACAAAGGAGATGAAAACAGTAAAAAGCCAATCGGTTTCTATCTGGCCTCCGGAGAATCGCTTGTGTTGCATAAATGGTGCAAAGACAAGCCGGTGCGTGTTCCCTCTCCAGAGAAATGAAACCACACGCTAGCAACAGTTGGAAAACACGCTGCGCGGCAACGAGATGAGGCTTCACTCTGAGACTCAGACTCATATTTATATGAAGGTAAGGACTTCATGAACTTATGGCCAACACGTTAATGGTTTTAAAAACAGTAGTATGTAGATCATGTGTTCTTATCCACTCAAAGAATATCTTGCTCTATCACCTGCAGTTTCCTTTAGCATTCCACATAAATCCCAACAAACACCTCACAGCAGTTGTTTTGTTTGCCTGTGATTCACTACGACACTGTAGCCTGAAAACAAGTGAGGTCATAACTAGACTCCTGTTACTGTTGCAGCCTGTTGCACCAGTTGAACGTCATGTTTGATCTTACCTGCTACATTTATCTACTTAGTTTCACATTAATTTGCTGCTCATTTTCTTCTTCTTCTGTCTACTCCCTGTATGATTAACACTAAATAGCTCAATCAACAGTGAGCAGCAAATCAACATTTCAGACACTAACTAATCGTCATCATTTTGTATTGTCATCATCAGCTGTAGAGTCACGTGATGGTAGTTTTCACATCTTTAAAACGTGGAGCATTGCATTGTGGGATTGTTAGCAGAAAGTAGTGTACATGAAATGGATACTACTTTTTTCATTCCAGATGGAATATTGGTCAGCGACTCCCATTTATGTCACGTTTGATTGGCTGAACTTTCGTAAATGCCTCTGGGTACATTATGGGCAACTATTTTACAGGAAGAGAAAAGGCTGATTATATTATATTATATTTTTTGCATATAATAAGAGATAAATAAGCAATTAACGCAGGGACAAAGGATTAAAAATGGGGGGAAAAGTAATTTTCATTCCACTGGGTCTTAACAATTTGAGTTTTACAAGCAGCGTCTTTTTTGTTGAAAAGTCTGCGGAGGTGTCATTGAAATCGTGTGGGCACAGAATCTGTGTGGGCCTGAAAACAACAATTATCTACAAAAATAATTGGCAACGGTTTTAATAATCAAATAAATGTTAAAGCGGTTTTTGAGCGCTGGTTTTTCAACTTGTGGAGCAGTATTTTTGTTTGATGTCAGAATGGCCGTGTGGTCTGAGTGAATGTGTTTGTTTGTCAAAGCTTCACCACAGCTTCCCTGAACCTCATTAAAACTCTACACAGCTCATTTTGGATGTTGTTTGACTGACAGTATAAAGAAAGATAAATCAGAAGCTGCTGTTTCTAGAGAGGTGTCCTAGAAAAAACCAGCAGAAAAACACTCACCTAGCAGTGCGGGGTTGCTGTTGCGGTTGGTGGGTTTGGGTGGAGGGACGGGAGGCGTCTTGCCGTGGGGAGGGACGGGGGGCGGCCCGTTAGAGTCGCCCGAGGAGGAGGAGGAGGTGGTGGTGGTGGTGGTGGAGGGTCGAGGTGGGTCGTCTGCTATTAGGGAGACAGTCCTTAGCGGCCTTGCCACGGCTATAGGAGCGGCGGAGGAGGAGGATGAAGAGGAGGATGATGAAGAGGAGGAGGATGAAGAGGAGGCAGCGGGATCTGTGGAGGAAGCTAAGAGGAATTTCGGGGGAAGCAGGGCTTGTCTGGCCGGGGGAGGTTCTGGCTGGGAGTCTGGTGTCGGGTGGGGGTCGGGGGCGAAGCGGACGCCGGCGGCTGCAGACTCTACAGAGGGAGGGATGGATGGAGGGAGGGAGGGATGGATGGAGGGGGGGAGGGATGGAGGATACACATAACACACACACACACATGAGCTGAGGGATCACAACAAGACTTCTTCCTCTTTATTACAGTCTTTTCCTACTAATGTTGATCCTCCAGGAACATTTTGTTCCTCTACTTCAAAAAAACCTCCGACTCTTCATAACGTCGATACTTTCAAAGATGTGTTTTTATTTATAAGATACATTCAAGAAAAGAGAAATATTCCTAAACAGCTTCTGATTTCTTTTCAAGCAAATTCTCTGATCTGTTCAACCTTCAAGTGTGGCATCCTCCCAAAAGTTCACACTTGCAGAGGTCAAATTTTGATAAGATTTAAGGGTCAAATTATGGAACAGCTTTTCCCACCTGATAAAAAAAACTGTTCCTCTTTAAAATGTTACTGTTTCACTTATAGTGTATCATATACAGATGTATGTATTTTCTCTGTAAAGCACTCTGAGCTACATCCCTTGTATGAAAGGTGATCTATAAATAAAGATTATTAGTATTATTATTTGTTCTTTGTAGTTTTTTGTGTAACTTTTGGTTAAACTAAACTAAACAAGACTTGTGTTCTCTTCTCTACATTATGAACTAGTAAGGACAAAGGAAACGCATGAAGGATATCACATAAAACACTGAACCTTGCAAAATAAGCAGATCTTTTGGAGCTCACCCAGAGGACAGCTCTGATCAAGGCTCTTCAAATATTGGGAGACGAGGGGGGGTCTTAACATTCGCACACAGCTGACGAGGAGATTTTTAAAAAAAAAATCAAAGCAGCACAGAAGGAATCTAATCATTTCTTTTCCCCTTTTGGTGTTTTCAAAGTCTGATATTTACTCGAGGCTTCGAAACTCTTGTTGGAACATTCACCCAGAAATACCTTCGCAGCAACATCAGGAGACTTGGGCTCGTACTTGTGTTGGTATTTCATCACGGTGAAGCGTTCACTTGACTGTTTACTAAGAAAACGCTTCACTGCGTGTTCTCTCGCATGTCAAACCTGAGAAATACGAGTGCAAACAGGATATAAATGTTTCATCTCCTCAGGCTAGTTATAATAATAATGAAGGTATGAAATGTCAATGCTGAAGTCAAATAGTAGATTATTGGCTAAAAAGGAAAGGTGTGTTTAATGGGGAGAAAAAATGCCAAAAATAGGAGCACATTCTTCTCAGTTTATGATAACACACTCATTTCTTTTAGTAGAATAAAAATGTCCCATCAGAAGCTTATTATGTAGCTCACTTGTGTTTCTCTGTTAGGAATTCCTACCTCACACACACACTGTGTGAGATTGTTAAATGGTTGTAACACCGTTGCGGGTGTAAGTGGCTGAGTGGTGCATTATTACGCAACGCTGTACAATGACCTTTATTGTATAATAAAGGGGACGGAGGGCAGGTTTGTAATGGAAATGGCTTTTAGAATTCATAATACAAATGGAAAGGAGATCATTGCTAATATCAATTAATCATGTTGGTACTCTCACTCGCTGCTGTATGAAAAAAAAGAAGAAGCTTGTTCTGAAAATTGTACAGTTAGCTCACGAAATCTAACATTTGTGTGCTTGTTGAAATAGAAGAAAAAGTGACAGCTGTTCTTCATCTTGTTCTGACTTGTTTTTCACTATCAGCAATCTTCACTGGGATCAGAGACACGAGAGAAAAGGATGTGCATGACAGCTCGGGCAGCGCATGCAGTGTGTGTTTGTGCTGCTCATGAGTCAATGGAAAAACATATTAAGGCACTGATAAGTCCAGCACTCGCATATCTGTTGAATCTGTGCATGAAACATTTATTCAGTCGGGTTGTGAACTCTTTAAAAAAAAAAAAGACCAAAGACTGTTGGAAGAAAGAACACTCCTGAATAGTGATGCTGATAGTGAGAGTGTTTCTGTAGCTCCAACAGACTTATTCTACTTTATTTATTTATTTTATCATTACTATCAATCTATATCTTTATCATCTTCTATCATCAGTTTTATTCATGTTTTTTTGTCTTTTCAATCTTTCTTAACCTAGTTTTAGTCTAACTTGGAACTTTTTCTCTTATTCTCTCTATTTTTTTTTTGTTTTCTCTTATTTATTTAATTTCATCTTATATTAGATTGTAATATTTATTTTCTCTCGCGTGCGTTGTTCTCAAATTGTTAATGTTGGTCATATTACTGCTCTGTGTTTATGTCTTTGCTTTGTATTGTACTGCCTTGCTTTGTGTGTCAAAGCACTTTGTAAACTCTGTATGAAAGCTGCTATACAGTATAAATAAAGTTTAAATGATTGATTGAGGATTTGTAAGTAAAATAATCAGCTGATTGCATCACATTGATTTCTCCCAGTTAAACTTTCATTCATATCATATTAATAAATCAAGCTAGATACATGACCTCTCCATTTGTAGCTGTAGGTTGTGTACATTTATTAGGCTGCCACTAGAGCAGCTCATGTATATTACAGTGTGCCAAATTTAGGATGAACCGGTTACTCTTTATAAGGATGAAGCATGAGTGTGCCCTGGCAGCTGTGTTATTAAGTTAAATATAAGTATGAGATCAATCTTGTTATCGGTCTAATTAAAGGGTTAGGGTTAGATTTAGGTCATCTTGTCCAACCCTGACTGGACAGACCCGATCCAACCCAGTAAACCTTTATCCAGACACCGATATTGAGTATACCAAATGGGCCCACATGCTCTAATTCTATTTCAATGCTAAATCTATTTAAGACATCATATAGCTGATTATAACCTTACATTTAAACAGACTTTCAGACTTTACTGGGAGCAACAGAAACACCAGTACATAGAGGAGCTGGAAAAAATGATCTATTTTTCTTTTTTATCTCCAAGAAGAAATAGTTTTCTTTCCACGGAGAGAGTTGATAGATAAGACTAAGTCAGTGTGTCTTATCTAGTCGGCAGTCAATTGATGTTAAGGGTGCGCCAAGATACTGAGACGACTCTTTGATTTGTTTTGGAGGAATGACATCAGAACCATCAACTTCCTATCTTGTCCTTTTTTATTAGATCTTATTTCAGAATTCTATTATAAATCCTAAATCTTTTTTTTTCATTCTTATTTTCTCACACATGCATTAGTCTCAAAGTCTTTGTTTTTAATCCTTTTCTTTATGTTGTTCTTGGTCTACACTTGTTCTGTTTTATTATCAGTTTGTTAATCAACTGTGAAGCACTTTGAACTACATTAACCTGTATGAAAAGCTGCTGTATAAATAAAGTTAGGTTTAACATAAGAGAGAGGTGTTACCTGAACGTTCTCTGAACTCAGCAGCTGGGTTGTATCTGGGTAAGGTGGATCTTCGGTCAGCCTCCGAGGCAGGACGAAGCTTCTTGTTGTCCTCTGAGGAGCTCTTCTGTAGAGGAGGTCGTGGGTCAACGTCAGGTACAGGTCTGACGGGGGGTCGGGACTCGTCCACGGAGCGCAGAGGCTCCGGCTTTTCCCTCCTGTCTTTCTCCCGCTCGTCTCGTCGAGGTCTTTCGTTCCTCTTGGCCCAGTCCTCCCATTTGTCCCTGTCCTCCCTCCTCTCTCTGTCGTCTCGCCTGTCCCTGTCCTCTCTTCTGTCTCTGTCGTCTCTCTCCGCTCGAGGGTCTTTCCTCTCCCGGTCTTCTCTTTCTCTGTCGTCTCGGTTCTCTCTCCTTTCCCTCTCGGGCCGTCGATCCCTATCTTCTCGCCTGTCCCGGTCATCCCTCCTTTCTCTATCTTCACGCTCCCTCTTTTCCCGCTCGTCCCGATCCCTCCTTTCTCTCTCGTCCCGATCCCTCCTTTCCCTCTCGTCCCGATCCCTCCTTTCTCTCTCGTCCCGATCCCTCCTTTCTCTCTCGTCCCTATCTCTTCGCTCCCTCTCGTCCCGATCCCTCCTTTCCCTGTTGTCTCTCTCCGTCCTCTCATCTCTCTTCTCTTTATCGTCTCTCCAATCTCGCCTTTCCCTGAAGTCTCTGTCTTCCCTCCGGTCCGCCCCCCCTCCTTCTCTCTCCCTGTTTTCCCTTCTTTCCGTGTCCTCCCTGTCCCTCCTCCCTCTGTCCTCCCTGTCGTCTTTGCCGTCCCTCCTCTCATCTCTGCGGTATCTGTCGTCTTGCGACGGTCCCCGGGGTAAAGATCCTCTCTTATCCACGTCTGACGGCAGGCGGCTTCTTCTGTCTACTTCCACGGCGAGCCGCGCATGAGAGTCCACGTCCAGAGGCGCCCGATTGCTCCGGGAGGCGTCGGACGGCGCTCTGTTTCGGCGTTCGTCTCCCTGTGCCAGCCTGAGGGTGTTCGACTTGTTGTCGGACTCCCCTCGGGTCACCCGAACTCCAACTTCCGACACCTTGTCCACGTCCATGGGTACAGGGTGGCCATTCTTCACTGGTGCTTTAGAGTGGTTCACATCGTTGCTCTCTGTCCCATGAAGAAACACGCAGTTAAGAATATCGTCAAAGAAAGAGATAAATATTAAGGTTTTTTTTTTTATATTACTTCACATTACGTACCGTTCTCTGGGATTTCCTTTAGAACCCCTCTTGCGATCAGCTCTTGGCGGCTTTTTCTAACTGAAATCTTTCTTTCCAAAGCTGAAAAAAAAACAGTAAAGATAAATAAATAAATAACAATAATAACAATGATAATCTTATTGGATACTCCCCTTGTCCTCCTGCCTGTCTAGCATAATGATTGGCCTGAATTCACATGACCATATACCCAACCCATCTTGGTAGATACCCCATTGGCTGATGTCTGGATGCACATAACTGGTTGATTTTTTTCCTGCTACTTTTTAACCACCCTATTTAAATACTATTTGTCATGTGTTTTATGATGACCCTGATGAAGGCCACGAGATGAACCTCTTTGGTCTAACAGTGTAGTAGTTCCATATACTACAAGTGTTGCTGGGGCTTTGACCTTTTTAGGAATGAATAATCAACCATGAAAATGCAGACACAATGTAAATAAGCTTTTGTTCCCAGCTTACCTATAGACGTTTCAGCGAACTTCTCGCTCGGCTTCTTCTTCCTCCATTTCCACGGCTTGAAGATTCTTCCCATTTTGGAGAATTTGCCTTTGCGTTTGGTCGGAGGCGTTCCCCCGCCCGAGTTTCCGTCTTCCCCCGGTGTCGTGCTGTGTTGCAGGTCCACCTCATCGTCTGAGGGGGGGAGAAAAAAAATCACAGAATGGCAAAAAAGTTTGACTCACAGTAAAACAATTTTTTGCAGATGATCGACAACTTTATAGAGTGCTGGTCTGTAATCTACAGTATGACCCTTAAAGAGATCAACACACTCTTTGAACACAATGATTCTCAGTTATAAACATCTAAAAAGTAATCTCTAAAGACCAACGCTTTACTGCACTGCTCACACATCTCATATTTGTTTTGTAAGTACAGTTCATTGTGTTCATGAATGAATGGGACCGATAAGTCCCTGCTTATTGGCCAACGTCGATTACAGATTAGAACGGAATTCCAGTCTACAGCACTAATTGTCATGATCCAAAAAAACTGGTTAAAATTGAGAGACACCACAAACAATAGAGCATGTTCTAATTATATAATAAATAAGTCAAACAAACAGGATAATCTCCATATGTAGGTCATGGCTTCAACTCTAAACTGCTGCTTCAATTATGCGTCATAATAATAAGAACTCAATCTCTAAACAAGGCCGGTCCAAATTCCACTCTTGCTGCCTGATTAGCTGTCACATGAGAGCCAAATGGTGAAATATGGGCACAGCCTCTCCTAACATCATTTACAGGGTGCTGTGAATTAATGTGATTTGTTGACATAATAGTGAGGAGTACACGAGCATTTAATATCTTATGTACTTGTCAGATTCATCCATCGCTATCAAGTCAAATTTCTTTTGCTTTAAAAATAATAATACGAGTTCAACTGCGAGGGGAAATATAACCAACTCAACAGAAACTGTGACTCTCATGCTGTTGAATAGACTAAGACAGCAGTGGGTGTGAAACCACTTTTGTAATTCTTAGGTGATGAGTCGTGAGGCAGATGTTGCACAACACTTTACTGAATGGCAGAGAGCATAGAACCATGAAAGAGGACTTTAACCACTGTTTAACTAGTACGTACACAGAAATGTTCTGTTACACTGACACAATGTGAAGGAGGCTGACATTCAATATAAATGAATTAAGAGATGTGAACAATAGAGGTGACATAAGCTGACAAATTTAACTGAAAGATTTTATTTTAATATTGGCAGCTGTTGACTTCCACATATGCGTATTCAAGGATGTGTGACATAACTTTATCCTTTTTATATGGTCTATAAAAAAGTGTGGGCTAAATACACACACACACACAGATATAACATGTCACTATCTTTGACAGCTCAATAAATCCAGATATTATCTTTTCTAATATCTGAGCAAACTTTCTCCTCTAATTGGTGGCAAAATTCAAATAAAAAAAAAAAAAAAGCCTGAAAGCAACTTCTTGGGTAAATAAGCCAATCAGGAGTGACTAGACTTGACAGCTGCCGACACAGAGCCAACAGCAGTTTCTCAGAAACACAATTACTGCAAGTTTTTTTTTTTAATTTTCCAACACATAAATTGCCTCTCTGCGGTGCGACCGAAATTGTCGGCGTATTTAAACACTGAGGACGTGTTACACTGGGCCTGCAGGAAGAAAAAAGGTTGCGGGTAAAATAACAGAGCCAATTAGCAGTTAAGGATGTGTGGGGCCTGGGATCTTCTGTGTTAGAGTGCACGCAGGACACCCAAAGGCGTGTGTATATGTGTGTGTGTTGGGGGGGGACAAACTAATTTCAGTGGGAGTCATTAAAAACAGCCAGACAGAACATGCCCCCCCCCCCAAAGCTAAAAAGTCAAGTCAGTCCTCGTCAGCTCCTAATAATAAAGAGAAAAGGGAACTTTTCTAACAGAAGATCTCATCAACACATACAGATAAGACTACAGCCTGAGGCAGCATCAACAGAATCAGAATGTTGATGAGAATGAGGACATGCGAGTCTCTGAAGCTGTTTATTAATATAATATAACATAACTGCAAATTAAATACAAACCATATAATTAAATGACACATATCAGTTTTTTGTGTCTATTAATTAATCTTACATATTAAAACACTGATCAGTCTCAGTGGGAAGTTTCACTTGTGGTTAACGGGGTGCAAAAATGAAAAATGAAATGAAATTGTGAAGAGGAGGTGAAAAGATGGGATCCCTAGTTTTCTTTCATGGCACGGCAACTGATGGATTTCAGCTGGATAATATCTGACAGAGGATTGGCTTACCTGTCCTACAGATGTGTAACACATGTGGGACACTGGAGGAGATTAAAAGTGGACAATCACTATAAAAGCTATAACCCACGGATGAGTTTTCTCAAGGTCAGACACGAACGTAGCCGGAATTAGAAGTCTGGAGAGGACAGCTTGGGACAGCTCTTTTTTGTATATTGAATGGATTAATGATTAATGCATGACCTATTAATCACTGTCAAGAATTTGATCAATCTAGAATACATGAGCTGACAATGTGCAAAGTTGCTGATATGTTATTTGTGAATCTCCAGACTTTGGTTCTGTCCATGGAGGGTTTTTTGGGTTTTTTTTCCCAGAGGCTGGTGTCCAATTATCATACAGCTGGAAAAACTTTGCTCATTGGAATATGAGCAGTCAGCAGTCAGGTACAATGTAGTGTGATCCATCAAATTTGAATCGAGTTACAGATCAGATATGCTGTAAGAAAACTAGTGGACTTAAGTTAGTTATCAAGCCCATTTTAGTTTCCTATGTTAAGTCATTTGTGGGCAACAGCTCTTTTCATTGATCGATAATTAGGTTATGTTTAATCCTGTCTAATTCACGTCCTCCGCTCCCTACAATGTGTCACTGATCTGTCTCTGGCAGAGCTGGGCTGAAATTTCCACTTTCACAAAGTCATATGTTTCAGATTTTTAGTATATGATGGATGTCATCTGATTACGAGGCAAGAAATGGTGGGTTGCGAGTTGGCTGATTTATAATCGAGAAAGTAAAGCCAGCTATGATTTACACAGCACTCTCACAGCCAGACGGATATTTCTTCTGAAGTCTGTGACATAACCAATTTCAAAACTATTTCTCAGTGAATAACTTCCATTCACAGAGGACACCATGAGGCCTGGGCACATAAACTTACCTCCCAGTTTAATACTATCATGATACGTGGTGCTGATTTGATTAACAATGTATTCTCAAATGAACACATAGAGAAGGGGACACTGTATTCAGTCTCTGAATGTGCCAAACCTTTCACTGGTGTCCTTTGTCCACTGAAATACAATGTGAAACATAACTAGTTATTAAGATGAATAATAAGAAAGCATCTCACAGTCTCCTGTCTGTACGAGAATAACTAACTGAGGTGGAGGAAGAGTGCTCTGCTGTATTATTAACTTTATATCTACAGCAGTGGAGAGCAGCCTCTCTGCTGCTCCGACCTCCACGGGGAAAGACATCTCTGCCCACTCAGCAGGGTTGTTGAGGAGAGACAGACTGAGCACCGAGTCATTTTCTTTTCGCTTTCATTATTAACATGTCATTGTGGTGATGGTGGCATAGATCAGCTGGATCAACTTGAGATTCAAACATGACAAACTATTGCTATGGTACACTGTGTCTTGTATGACATGGTGGGACAGAAAGATGTGTACTCTTCAGCCTTGACCTCACTGACGCAGCCCTTTATCCTCCCACTTAGTTTCATTTATCTGTAGTGGGAGCAGACAAAAAGTTAACACTTGACAAAAGCAGGTCAGATAAGGTTTTATACATGAATCAGCAATCTAACTTCACATTACTCCGTCTCTATCATGTTCTTGTGTCAATGCAGTTTGACGTATATGAGTCAAGACTATTCTAACTGACATTCTGAATAATTCTGCAGTTCATTTACCATTAAACCCAAAGTTTGGGTGAAGATCATTTGTCAAAGCACACATTTAAGTGCTGGTTAACTTTCAACCTAATCGATGCAACAATGATCATGAAAAATACCCTCTCCATAGAGCATCAACATTATGTTGTCTACCCACTGTAGAGAAGCAGGCTGTTGCATGCATGTGTGAAACGCCCATGCTTGACATGCAGGCACACAGAGGTCAGTAAACTCTGTGCAGAGCGCTGGACCTCGCAACTATTCCGGACACATAACCCAGACACCGATGAGTGTTAAACTGGGAGAGGATGGGTGGTGGTGATGTTGCCTCGCTGCGACAGAATCCGAGTGTGATGTGGTGCCCTTGTGTCACAGAGCGGGACAATTTTTAGACGGGCTGCTCGTCAAAGAACGATCAGAGAATTAAAAAAGTCAAGGACCACTAATAGACGAGGGCAAAGATTCCAAAGCTCAGACTAAACTAAGCACTAACACGCAGGCTATAGATCTGCATTACAAGCTGACTCTAAACAGGAAAGCTTGTTTCAACATTGCCTGACAGCAGTAACGACACAGGCTCCTGTAAACGCTCAACCATTCAAACTCAAAGGCCTACTAAAAAGCACGAAAACTGCACTAACCGCCCAGCGTTAATGCCCTCGGGGGGTCAAGCCCATTTATAAGACTCATGCCAATCACATGACGTGTCGATGCCGAACGTGCTGAACGGCACACCGAGGGCAGAAATACATTTAGCATGGAGAGCAAATATGTAATGAAGAGGATGTTCTCATGTTACATGTTTTATTTAGGCGCTGAAAAAGTGTTTGAACAGAAAAGCAGACGGGAACATATGAGGCAAATATTGACCCACGTACACTCACTCATGGCATTGTTTCTGTTCTACAAACACGAGGCCGGGGGGTTAGCAGTGTATATAAAGATAGAGGTGAAAACAGACAGCTGGCCTGTGTCAGAGATGCTGGACTGCAGTACAGCTACAGGCTTTATTATCAAGAGGAGTTGTAAGTGTGCAAATACAAACTTGAGAAATGGTTCCCTCCCTTAGACAGCAAAAACTGGTTCTGAAAGTCAGTGTTTAGCTTTTCCAGAGAGTAAGGGGCTGGGGGGGATACAACTTGAAAATTCAAGTCATGAAAGCTCAAAAAGAGAGAGATCCACATGGAAAGAAGTGGTGTCAGTTGGTGCCTTGTACCCCTGAAATCTTCTTTCCTTTTTTTTTCAGAAATGGCCCCAGAGGGGAGATGGAGCGCTGCGTGCAAAACAGAGAGAAGTTTGTGTGGTTTGTACATTTCACAATCACCACATTCCATCTGCATGCATTCTTCTACACCTGTCTGTGCCTGCCGCCTTCCAGTCTCTCTCTGCTTAAAGAAACACCTGTTCATATATTAACCGTTCTTCTGTTCGTCTTCTTCTTCTAATGCAAAACACGCCTGAGGCTGTTTCCACTTTAACAAAAATCGTCTCACAACTTATGTTTGAGTCAGCCGCGCGTTGCTGAGCCGCTGTCCTCCGACTCACCCGTGTTGTGTTGGGCTGGTTGCTGGGCCACTGTCTCACCGCTAGCACTTTGTCCCATGCTACGGCTCCTGGTGCCGTTGGCCTGCCGGGCCCTGCCTCTCCCAAGGCCCACGGCAGGAAAGGAAAACCTGAAGCCACCCTGTAAAGCTCCTGTAACTCAAGAGCCGTCTTGACTGCTCGCTCGCTTCATTTAGTTTCTGGTCTCTGTAGTCATGCCCTCTCCCCTCCCCTTCAGCCTGTGAGATTTGGTCTCTCTCTCTCTCCCTCTCTCTCTCCCTCCTTACCTCCCTACCTCCCTCCTTCATTCCCTTTAAAACACAAACACACTCACTCGCTCGCTCGGTGCTTAGGTCCCTCCCTTCTTGGAGCTCTGACTTCATAAATAAGGTAGGCCAATAAGGTAATCCGGCAGCCTCGGATGCCTTTCATTCCTGAGAGCGCATTTTTCGGGGGCAAAGTTCACAGCGAGCGAGCTTTGAGGTTTGGCCGGTCCGGCCGTCAAAGCCTTGAGGGATTTTGCAAAGCAGTGGGGGCCCCCCCAGAGAGGCACTGTTCTGCACACTGCCAAAACACTACTCCCTGAAAGACATGGGGGGGGGATGTCTCTGCCGGGGGGGGGGTGTTGAGGTAACCTGAGAAGTGGAAGGTGAGCCGGGACGAGGTGGAGCTCAGAGCCAGAGGAGAGGAAGTGACACGGCGGAGGTGTCCGATGACTCTCTGGGCATGTGCGAACTCATAAGACATTAAGTAAGATGGCAGTCTCACAGCTGTAACTGGGACTATTTGCTTCAGCTTAACTCCCACGTGTTTGCTTATATGTGCTTTTATTCCAACTTCATTTGCACCGCTAATAAACATAGTTGGACAAAACAGCAAACAAACGATTCAGCAACATTATAGCGCTCTGATATTTCTTTAACACTGTAAAGCACGATAATATCTGACAGGAAAGTGTTTTACATACAACACCTCAGCAGACACAGAGGCCTCAATCCCATACGTAGCCAAGGATACTGTGTGTGAACATTTCTATCAGAGCACTGTGTCATTAGCTGATATGTAATCAGTGTGTGGGAGTTAGAGGAGCTCTTAAAAAAGGAAACTAGGACAGGGAAAAATGACATTATTTGGGGGTTTTTTTTGGTTTTTTTACAGCCAATTAGATGTTAGTTTATAGGAAGCACATTGTAATATGGTGTTCTTGTTATGTATGTTCTATGTAATCTAATCCAAATACATCACAAAGAAACTTGATACTTCACAAAAGCTTATATTTCATAAAATGCAAGATGTTTCCATTATTGTGGTTGATTTTGGTTTACTTTTTTTTTTTTTAAACAAAAAAAAACACAAAGCAGTGACATTAACAACCTGCTTGTATTACTGCTTGTATTGCTCCCCCTACAGTCCAATTAAAGCCACTGCATTAAGAGTGCCACTCAGACACAGGAATGCTTGGAATGTAAGACGACGGTTCAGCCCTCGTGATTCAGGGACAATAATGAGGACAACCATGGAAATGATTGGTAAACAGACGAGGATAATGTGACATCACATGAGTCACTGACATCCCTTTAACTCTTTCCAAAGAGCAGCAGTAGATGGAGACAGACGACATTAACCGAGAAACAGGAAGCGCAACTTGACATAAATAAACGTGGTGACTCATGAAAACACTTATCATGATGGCCCCGAAAATATACAAGTAGTGACTGTAATGTAATGAGAGCGGCTGTGCCCTTTTGGATCAAAATGTAAGGGTTTGTATAGCATTCCAGTCGTTTCCTGTCATAATCACGTCGCTTTTATGATGGAGCAGAAGAGGAAGTTTGGTTTATTTTTACTGCTTTGGCCACAGTGCCGGAGCAGGGATGAGAACATCAAGCTTCCCTAATCTGTTCCTGTTTGGCCCAGTGGCCAAAAAAGTGCTCATGGACTCATGCCCTGTCCTCTCCTGACATTTTAATAACCTAAAAGGCGACTGCCTCAATCACATTAGCATGATTTCAAAATAAAAGGACATGTTGCCAGTTAAAAAAGGAGCTGAAATCTTCTACATCAAACATCCGTTAACATAGAGAGAAAGGAGGTTTACTCACGGATATATTCAGACTGTACAGCCATCCCAGGTATGTTCCCACAGATGTTAAAAAACAAAAATGCTGTAGAAAAGCTAAATCCTCTGTGTGTGTCTGTGTGTGTGTGTGTCTGATAACGCCGAGGTCGTCAATAATCTCTGAGCCTCAGCGGTGAAACAGACACAAGGCCATGCGTGCCAGGTGACAGAAACCGGCAGCTCCGCTCACCTACAGGTGTGTCCTCTGAGCCGGAGCCAATCAGATAGCTGCTGTGTCAACACCAGAGTGCGTCACGGAGGCCGACCCCCTTTGTGTGTGTGTGTGTGTGTGTGTGTGTGTGTGTGTGTGTGTGTCTGTGTGTGTGTGTGTGTGTGTAGCTCCATAAACAAGCACAGGGTCTGTTGACTCACAGCTTTATCTCATGGTGATACTAGGATTGGGGGCATAAAGGGAGTCTGCTACAGCTGACAATTACATTCAAACTGGGACTTTAACTCTAGTCATAGTTTCAGTTTTGAGGAGGTGTTTATATGCTTTTATTTTTAAATTGGCTGACATATTTCAAATTAAATCACAGTAAATTTAAAAAAACCCTTTAAATATTTTACAAATACCAAATTACAGTCTAATTAATACATTTGGTAAACAATAAAAAAGGTTTTCTTCTTACCAGGATTTTCCATCACAGTGTCCAAAACTCAGCAGTCAACAGCTCCTGAAACAAATGAACAAAAAGCTGTCATTTAAAATGTTAAAGTAGAATTCCCCAGAAGAGACAATGCTTAAAAACTTAAACAGTTTCCAAAAGAAGCTAATTAATCAAGCTGTGGAATCCCAGAGCAGCTGATACTGAAGTTAAACTTTTACAGCCAATAAAAACACAGGAACTTAGAAAAGTTATTCCCTTCATTAAAGACTCTATTTTCCATTAGTACTCAGTAAATCAATGAATACCTCCTAGATTGGACCTCCCCTGCAGCTAATGTGGGGCCACACTGAAGCTGAACAAAAGGCGGGTTGGCTAATTAAGCACCGTTTTCTTTTACTGAACAACAAACTGACTGAAAATCCATTCCAGGCCTCACAAATTAACTTGTTTAGTTGAGAATTCTTTTCTCTACATCACATGAAAACAACTGTCACGATTAAGGAAGGATCAGCCAATTACGCAATCGCATTTAAAAATACACATCCTATTAGTATGAGTCACAGTGTGAGGCTACACTGGGGAGAATGGGGGAAAACAATCTTTCACACAGCAGTTAGGAATGAAACACACACACACACACACACAATGCAAACACATGGGGCAATATATTTCTATGTTTCTTCTGTATTACCAGTGAGACACTAGATACCGTGTAGTGTGTTCTTTAATCATCTCACATTAAGTGTTGTTTCAAAAGCTAAAAAAAACAGACATTCTACCACTTTAAATGACTCTGTGCTTGCTTCAGGACATTTAAATGATGTTTTGTGTGTGTTTTTTATTATATGTGTTGTATATGATTTAAGTTCACTATTTTTCAATTCTGTCTTAAAACAACAGTCAGGTGCCTAAATTAACCTTGCATCCTGTTTTTCTTGCTGTAATCATTCCTCCTGGTCATACTGATCATTAGAAGATCCCTTCATAATGCACTTACAATGTAATCTATAGTCCTCCTGTGTAAAAATGTATTAAAAAGTTGATCTGAAGCTAATATGAAGCTGAATAAGCCAAATGAGTCACACCAAGTCTTCTATGTTTCAACTTTACAGTGTTTTTAGTGCCAAAGTCCCTTTTTTGTTACTATACTTCCACCACAGCTCAACAGGGAAACACAGAGGGAATTTGATGCCAAGAAGACTGTAAATGTCCCCCCAAAATAACTTTTATTTTATTCTGGATGGGTAATGCTGCTGTCGGGGTGGAAACCTTGTAACTCATATTTTCTGTTTTGGACATACTAGGTTTCTGACATCAAGAAAAATAGGTCAAGCCTTGTGTTGTATTTCTGTAGAGCCCCAGACAAAAAAAAATTGAGGCCCCTGGGTACTTGCCCAGATTGCCCGTATGGTAGATACTGCCATGCTGCTGAAACCTCAAGCTTAAACTTGTAGATGCATTCTTGCACAGGAAGAGGCTTGTGCATTTTGCCTCCATCACTTCCATTGAAAGTACATTTAAAGGAGATCTTTCAATAGTCAGTATGAACAGGAGGAATGATTACAGCCAGGGAAGCCTCTCTCAATGTTCATATGAACACCTGACTGCTGTTTTAAGACATACTTACTCCTTTAAAACACATAGAACTCCAATAATCAAAATACCCACATCTGACCATTAAAAGCTGTTTGTTCCTCAGCACCAACAGACTTATACAGCAGTCAACATGTGAGTATAAAGTCCTCAGTGTTAACAGTTTACATTTTAAAACCTTTGAATCTTTCAGCAGCTAACCTCAGACCTCATTGGAGACTGTGAATGTTAAACTGATGTAGCAGCACTCTGGGGAGTAGAAGTCCTGCAGATTTACACACGATCATCCTGAACATCCCCAGCAGCAGCACGGCTATCACGTCTTCATATGTGGCTAAATGTGTGATCGTATTTTGCAAGATAACTGCTAAAATACACCAAAGTTGGGAAGAATTAAAATCAATTTCAACTGTTCAATTGTTTCAACAGTAAGTGAAGCAGCAGCAGCAGCAGCAGCAGCAGCCTTCACCTTCAGTGCAGGACACTGAGGAATGACACCAGCTGTACTTTACTGCTACCAAATCCATTCAATACAAACATCCAATCAATACCAAAACAAGCCGAGTATTATACTCTGTGTCTGTGTGTGTCTGTGTGTGTGTGTGTGTGTGTGTGTGTGTGTGTGTGTGTGTGTGTGTGTGTGTGTGTGTGTGTAGCTGTTTAACATTACCCTCTGCACAAAGCTACAGTTATTACAGTGCATATGTTTAGTTAACAATAGTTCATATAGACAGCTAACATCAGCCTGGCTCACTTCAGTAAACCAGACTTAACATTTGGCTTCATAGAGAAGCTTTATGGTGCGTTTTTACTCGGAAGTCGGAATTTCCGAATTCCCGGTCGGATTTCAACTGATACCCAAGGTCAGAAAAACATCCTGTTTATTATAGCTTTAGTCTTATTTGTGTGTCATTAAATCAGTCGTACACACAGCACTGTCCATCTTCTGTCTGTGGACTGTTACTATGGTGATTGTATGAGCAAAATACAGCAAAATGCCTGTTTATCAACAGGTAGACAACTATCAACCATTGGAGATACAACATGCACTCAATCTAATGCACCAAGCCCAGTCCTGGCTCAAATGCATGCTAAATGTATATTTAACTGCTTTTTTTTTTTTTAAATGAATAATCCATCTAGACTTCTGTTATTTATTTCACTTCAACTTCCAAATATATAATTAACAACAAAAGCTCAGTGAATCATCTCCACCCACGCCTTCTTCTGGACTACTTTTAACTCATTTTACAAATAGATTCCGAGCTCGTCTCTGTTGGGTTAGGGTTAGGGTTAGGGTTAGGGTTAGGTTCCATCATATTGATGCATCTGTAAATTGTTACCTTTTTTCTTACACTTGCAACACCTCAGTTTTGTTTGGCATTTGCATGTATTTCTCTCTTTACACTTACGTTTTATAAGAGTGCCACCTGACAAGCCCTTACTATTATCTTATTATTATTATGTTTTTTATTGGTATAGCACCTTTAATACAAGAAGTGCTTTACAACCAAAGAAATGACATACACCTAGTGCTTCACATTAAAAGGGCCTAAAAGGAGCATCAAACAAAGATGTAAAATAAAAATAATAAGTAATAATTCTAAAATAGTAAAAAATAGTAGATAGTAAAAGTAGCTAAAATAGAATATATAAAATCAAGTAAAATACAACATTTTAAAATAAGTTCAGTAGTGCGTCAGTGTGATGACTGTCAGGGTTAGTTAAAGTCTAAAATGAAGAGGTACGTTTTTAGCTTTCTTTTTAAAAAATATTTAGTGAGCTGCTTTCCTCATATCTAAAAGGGTAGTTTGTTCCATAGCTTTGGGGTGTAATTGACAAAGGCTATGGAACAAACTACATAGGGTGCAAAAGGCTGCACCCTGATTTTCTGTCAGATATTGCTGTGAACCTCCAATAAACCAGCAGCAGATGATTGCAGTGCTTTTGAGGTCAAATAGTTAAGAAGTGAGTCAATCTGGACTGCTTGAGATAAAGGCCTCTCTCTCTCTCTCTCTCTCTTTCATTTATGAACAGTAAGCTATGTGTCTAGGTTTCATCACCTTGTTAATGTGAGACCTGAAACTTGATTCTAAGATAACACACTTTAGCAACACGAGATTTATGACCTCAGATTTAATCCGTGGAATTCATTTCCCCAGATTATGAGTTTAATTGGCACATTCCTCTTTCATTAGTTATTGTTCTCGTTTCCTAATGTCAATCTCCTGCATGTATTATGTAGATTTCTAATAGTACTTACAATGATCAGCTGATTGTTGACGTGTCAATAACACATCAAAACTCTTATTTGAGGTGACAGGAATAACAGGAAACAGGAGTAAATATAATAAACAGCCTGAAGTGAATTGTCTGAGTCACTTTCTAGGAAGTGATGACGCTGAGATCAACACTAATTATTAACGGTCACAATTGTGAAGTCCTATCGCTTTAAGTTGCAGCTGGGTTGGAGGTACGTGGCTAATCATTGTATCCAGATCAGGCTCACAGCTGACAATGAAACCATAAACCCTTCTGTAACTATTCAAAAAGATGCCCCTGCTTCTTATTGGCTGATACCGGCAGGTGCGGCTACACGGTGACGCTATAACATGGGAGGGTCTGACAGACAGTATCAAGCTGCACTTTGAAATGTCAAAAGTCCTTAGACAACAAACTGGTAAAACCCTGTGTGTGTGACTCAACAGGAGAATAAAAGGGAGAGTGTAGAGCCTGACAGGCAGGTATTTGACCTTCTTATCAGGCACACTGGGCCGAGTTGTTAAAGTATCCCTGTGAAGCCAGCCTTTAAATGTAGTCATGATGGAAGAAAAGCACAGGAAAGTAAGCCAACACTTTACTTTACTACATACTGTCTAATAACACCAACTTACTTCTGGTGAAGATCATTGATCTGCGATAAAATCCTCCAAAATACTCGTAGTCTGGCTCTGATTTCTTCTTTGCTTTCTTCTTGCAGCAGCGCAGTGATCACAGCACTCCTCTAAAAAGATACACACACACATATATATTTATATAAAGGCAAGAGGACAGACAGTCTACTTCTTTCTTCTTGCTGGGCCTTGTGAAAAAGAAAGAACATGCTGAGTAAACTCAGTTTATTAGATAAGGAGGTTAAGTTGGTGCCACTTCCTAAGACTTCTAACACAGATCCTTTTATCCGTGCATCGCCGTTGACAACAACACCGCCCAGTGAGACACCTCGAGTTAGACCCTTAATTTGCATGCTAAACTAAAAGAACCCACTTTACTTTGAGCTTTTTAAATCAGCTTTAGCTTTCTAAAAACGCCGTGCAACCCTCTGCCTGGTCAGCTTTGGTTCAGTCCGACTGGTTTGACGTGTCTTGCGCTGTAATGTACACACGTACACACGTACACACACACACACACACAGCAAATGCTCAACAGCTGCAGGCAGGGACAACGTGTCTGAACAGTGCAGATCCCTTTAAAAAAGACTTATGTCCACCACTGTAGTGTCACACTGGAGGAACACCCAGCTACACACAACAGCTGCTGCATTTAGAAACACAATAACTGCTCATTTCATAACTACATGATTTAGCTGATTTTCTTACCATTTAAAAAAGGCTATGTATTATTCATTATTTCCAAGCTGCCTATGAACAGAGAGAGAAGCTGATCCGCACTTGAACTCACTAATAATTCACTAGAACGATTCAGCTCTCAAATATCCTCCCTTAGCTTCGGTCCTCACATCCAGCTCTGGCTCTGAAGGGGGGGGGGGGCGACGACGAAAAAAGCAAACACAGATGAGTTAATGTGCAGCGTGAGCCGGTGGACTCGGTAATAATGCTTGAAGGCCCTTCAGGACACCACGTGAACACATGTGCAAACACACACACACACACACACACACACACAGGGTCACGCCCATTATTTCACAGAGCATCCAAAGGTCTCGGGTATGTTGGTTTTATGTGTGCTTTGAGATCATCTCTTACATGACGTTTTTTTTTTTTCAGTGTTGAGAGAGTACAACATAAAAAAAGCACAGTGGGCAAAATGGCAGCCAGATTTTCAGGTTTGGTAACAGGATACGACAGCGGTATTTCTGTCATTTCACATGAGTGCAAGTTTTTTTTTTTACGCTTATTTACATGGAGGTGAGCCTTTACACATTCCACACTATTAGTCTTCCTCTTAAACAGGTTGTAAATGAATCAATTCTAAAAGAGTGAGTCACTGTTTTCTATCAGTGCACACATTCAGGAGTGTAGGAGAGCACATGATGTGTTATTTACTCTCTACAAGCATGCCTCATCTTGAATTAAACAACAATCTGCTGTTTTTTTGTTGGGTTCTTTTTCAATCTAACCACTCAAAAATGAGAGAGTATGTTACGTCAAAGCACGCCTTTAAAAAAAAAAAAAAATCAAAACATTACTATCCAGGGGTGTAATTCACCTCCATAAACCAGAGCGCTTTCTGGCAAGCCACAGACTGGGAGCTTTGCAAACCGCTGCTATCGCGCTAATTATATCAGCTTACTGCTCGGCTTTGCTGCTTTTGATCAGGGTGAAAACACACGGAGGGAAAAAAATGCGTCAGGAAAGCCTCAGAGTTCACACAGGACTCATAGTGATGATTCAGATGAATACACACAACTAAGGACAGTCCCTTTGTAACACTGCCTCTCTAAACTGGATCATTAAATCCTGTTAATGGACATTAGTACTAAGTTTTAATGGACGTGCTGTTTAAATGGTAACAGATTGTGGAATATACTTGAAAAATGAATTGAAAATGTGTAACACATTACATAGATTCAAAAAATATTTCAAAATAAGACAAATATAAATAAGGCATAAATATTATGGTATATATGAACTCTGTAATGAAAAATGTAAATTACTTTATGTACAAAAGCCTTGGTGCTTTTGGGGATATAACCATGCACAGTGTATATTTTCACTGTATTATTATATGTGCATTATATAAAGCCAGTTATTAGTATGTTGTGTTTGTTATATAGATTGGCTTCTATTGAATGACTAATGTAAAAAGAGTCGGTGTTATAAGCAAATGCTTCGGCCTACATTAGTTTTACTTTTATTATTATGAAGGACAAGGAACAAGGACATCTGATTATTTACTTTATTTATACGTGTATTTGAGTTTCATGACCAAAATAAAATAAACTAAATATTACGTTTCCTTTTATTGCCATTATTACTAGGGCCTGACCAATACTGGATTTTAAGGGCCGATAACAATACTACGGGGAAAAGAATTACGATATCTATATATCATCTTATAATCTTATATATACAGAATATTTACACAAACACACTTTTTTTCAAAATGTGTTTAACAAACACTTGAGACAAAGATATGGAATGGAGGCTGTGATATTTTACAGTTTAAGTATAAACCTAATTTTTATAAAATGACATCAGTGCACTGAAACAGTAAACTTGACTGGGAATTTTATATGTATATATTAAACCTGAATTTGGAAATATACATAAAATGTGGCCTATATTTATCTTTAAAAAAAATATTGGCACATATCAGACAGCATAAACACTGATACCAATATATCTGTGATAGGCTGATATCAGCCAATAATATCAGTTGACCAATATATCGGCCAGGTTCTAATTATTACTTTCCTTAGGTAATAGTAACTCCACTGAATTTGCTGCATTATGAATGTTGCAAATGTCAGAAGCTTTTCATATTAAGCTGACATTCTCTAAGATAAAATAATACTTCATTAGTCCCATGAAGGGGAAATTTACAGTTTTACAGCAGCAAAAATAGACAGTACACAAGCAATAAGAACAACTGGACAGATTTTAAAGTGAAATAGCACAGATGAACTGACATACTGATATTGCAGTAGTAAAAAAGACAGTGTTTAAAATGAGCTGTACTCTCTTTGCACTGTGCCGGTAGTTCATCAGCTTTTACGCAATCGTTTTTGTGTTCAGTGCCAGCTCCAAATTATCTCATTAAGAACTCCCCAGTTCACGGGATAAAAAGGGACAGAGCTCCATGCACGGCAGCGAGGGAGACAATCAGCCATTGTGCCAAGTTTCAATCTGCAAGCTCAGTAAAATGAACCAAGACGAGCCAAGCTGGGAGTTTGTTTCGAGGCGCAAACAGCTCGGTTCTCAATGAGCCACTGTCAACAGCTAAACACACAATAACACACACACTCACACATTCAAATGCTAAACAACCTCATCTGAACACATCTCTGTTTATTTCTCCAAAATGTAGCTGCGGTTACTTGCTTTAAATGATGGGAAACATTTGCACACATACTTGCTTTAAATGATGGGAAACATTTGCACAGATACTTTTTCATCGTGTGCAATGGTGCAAAACAAAATTGCACACTTGCTGAAAGATTCCCATGGTAGGGTTAATAAACAACCCCTGGATATGGACCAAAAAACTAACTTTAATTGCCGCAACTTCCAACCAAATGAAGTGTTTGACATGCTCCTACTTATCAGACAAATTCCAGTGAAAATCTATGTTATTATAAACAAGATTACACACTCTTTCAATAAAAAGCTACCCACCTCTGTGTATTAAGATTATATCCACCTAAACCTCTCCTGCTCAGTATGTGATGCGTTCGCTGCCCCTGCGAGATGCGACAATCCGCTTGTATCTGTAGCACAAAAGCACAATAAACATGACTGACCTGATTCCAATGCTGTCTATCTAGAACAGCAAAAAATACACAATAAGCTGTAGCTCCTTTTGTCTTCGTCCTCTGAAAAGTGTGTGTGTGTGTGTGTGTGTGTGTGTGTGTGTGTGTGTGTGTGTGTGTCTGTGTGTGTGTGTGTGTGTGTGTGTGTGTGTGTGTGTGTGTGTGTGTGTGTGTGTGTGTGTGTGTGTGTGTGTGTTGCTTACAGGGCGTATTACGGCACTCACAAAAAAAGCACTTGTTGGAACAAGTACAGACGGGCCTTTGAAAGGAATGCAGAGTGCTGCTCTGCTACTTCAATGACTGACACCTGAAGCCTCCTTTAGCCATTATAATGTAACTTAATGCTACAGCGGCTATAGGAGAAATGTGGACAAACAAGTGACAAACAAAACACTGTACGCAAATGCTATACAAGAGTTGTGAATACATTAGGAGTGAACTAATTTAACATTCATGCAAATGTACTGAGAAAAACAGACACATAGCAAAGGTGTTCTCAGTCATTCAAATCCAGCTAATGTTAGCTATTATCATACAGGTGGAGGTAAGTTAGCAGTTAACGATAGCTACACCGGGATATAGTTAACTCAGAAAATGTAACACAGTCTGAATACTGACACTTCTACTGTTTTTCCAACGTTTTTTGTGTGTGCATGTATCCTTTACTGTTTAACACCTCCACCTAAGAGCCAAAGATAGGAGCAGCACTGACATAACGCTAACAAGTTAATCCTCGGCTGCCAGCAACAGGTGGCTACTGTCGCTTTAGCTTCGTTAGCTCGTGTAAATTAGCTGAGAAAGACGCGAGTGACGAGATATAACGAATACTGACGATACTCACCGTTTCTACGAAGAGCTTGGTTAGTGTGGAAATATATCCAAAAGTGACAGGAGACGTGTTTTTTCCCCCCTTGTTTCTCGTTGAGCTCTGATTACTTTTGACACTTGTTGCTGCGGTTCATCACAAGGGACAAAAGCAAGGCGGAACTAGCTTCACCAAGCAGCTTTTGTCCCAAATAAAGTCACAATATTCACTTTCTGGAAGCGGGTGGAAACACTCGTGTAAAGAAACATCGCCTGATATTTTTTAACCACCAAAACGCCAAGAGAGAGGTTAAATGTTGTGTTTTAAAACTTCTTTGTTAATACTTTGCTGTCAAAAGGTGGAGCAAGTTAACTCGGTGTGAAGATTAAAGTGCAGTTGCGCATGCGTGGTTTGTTTACAGGCTCTTCGGTTGAGGGGCAAACCTCAGAGACCCACGTGACCACATCAAGGATCTGAATGAAAAAAACATAAAGATGTATTTATATAACGCTTTACATACACATGAGTCATAAAGTGCTTTACATAGGCAAGACAAAACATAAAAAAGATGATACAACAATCCACACAATACACACACACAAAATATATGTTTCTATATACATACACACTAGATCCTGACTGATATTGTTATCTAGACAGCATTTTATGTATTTGTATATTTGACCTTTTTCTTAATTCAAGTTTAATATATGCATATGTTTTTTTGTCCCACGGTTTTTTTTTATTCATAGCTAATTCTTATTATTAAATTCCCAGAAAAGTTTACTGTTTTAGTGCACTGATGTCATTTTATACAATAACGTTTATTGTTAAACTGTAAAATATCATACCTTCATTACATTTGAGGGAGCATTACAATGTGTATTTATCTACATATTCTGTACATATGATATTATTGACCAATATATCGATATCAGATTTTTTTTTTTACTCCCTGATTTCGTTATCAGGCTCTAACACACACATTCAGATATATGAAAAAAATAGAAAGAGTAATAATGTAATGAGTAAAAGTAAGGTAAAGAGTGTGGTCATGGCCAATAAAATATGGTTACTCAGGTATTGTTAAGATTAGGAAATTAAAACACTTTAGTCAGGACAAATTATTGTTATTATTTTGTCTTTTTTTATTTTATTCATGTTGTGTGTTCTATGTTATTAATGGATGAAAAATGTCTACAAGTGTAATGGGAAAATTCTACATTAAAAAAAATGGAAATGGATTAATTTATGGTGTTTTCAAATGCACTGCTATGTACTTTTAAAGTTATATTTAATAGAAAATTATCAAAATTAACTCTGTTCTCTTTGCATGAGCAAGTGATCCATCGTTTATTTCTGCAGAAGGTAAAGCAATCAAAAGTTTGCATACTGTGAACTCTTCTGGTCATTTGCTGAACTACATGGACTGAGTGTAGTACATGTTTTTATAGACTGTACACTGTCTGGTTTAGGCACAGATTGTTCTGCCATCTGCTGGGCTGGTCAGGCCTTGACTTCCAAAAGTTTTGCATGTGTTTTGCATTTAGTTTTTTCCCCCTAAACATTTTCCTAATGTTTGCAGCAATCCAAGAGCTAGACATTGATGCCAGAGCTGATAGTGCGGCAGTTCAATTCATGTATAACACTGATAAAATTTATGTGTCCTTTGTTTGCCTGGTATTAGGAAGTCAACACACCATACAGCGCTGCCTGCTGTGAGAATAGAAGCCACAGCCATTCCCAGTATGAAGTTGTTTTTTCTGCTGAGAGAACAGCGCTCCATGAGAGGAACTTCTAGAGAAGTCAGACAAAAGCAAGCCCTGCAGTGACCTTTAAGTGGACCCAGTCTAGTCTTACTGGCCCAGACAGGGGTTTCCACCCTCTTACTGTATTTAATTATAGTAAGCTTTCATGGTTTGATCCCAAAGTGCTGGGTCACTGCTTAAGGTCTGCAGGGGGTTTAGGACTTTGAGAGTGCTTGGATTATTTCAAGCATGTCTTAATATAAAATTCAAATGCACATACTGTATCATTCAAAGTTAGAGTATGTTTTAGTAGAAATTCCCTCTTGTTTACCATCCCTATAGGTTGCAGCTCAGCAAGCAGACACAAAGAGACAGAAACATAAAGAGTAGATTGTGTACAACTTGTAACAGCATACACATTCTGAGCAAAATGACCTTTGCATCAAATATCACACAACTTGTATTTTATACCCTTTGCACTGGCTTCTGAGAAAATTCATCATTTTTCTGAAGATTCTGTTCCATGACCTACAAAGTGCTCAAAGGTCTGGCTCTAATTTACATTTCTGAACTTTATGCTTTGTATGCAAGTGTCCAACTTTAGACTGTTAGATAAGTCTTTTCTTTTACAGGAAGGCCAAGATTCTGTACTCAAGTACACTTTCTAATCCTTTTACTACTTTTACTTTATCTATGTTTTGCCGCTTTGGGGTGTTTTTATTTTGTCTTTCTTTTTAGTATGTTTGGAATTTGGGCATGAGAGTCCATTCTTGACCTTAGGAACAGCTGTTTGACAAAATAATCAGAAGTAATGATTATTTCTGTAGCGGCTCCTCGGCTGTGTAACAGCCTGTTAGAGGCCATTAGACAGGCTGAATCTGTTTATACTTTTGAGATGCATCTAAAAACTGACTTTTATTCTCTGGCCTGTAACTGTGTTTAATCTATTTTATTTGTTATCTGATTTCTTTGGGTTTTATATTTGTGTGTACATTTTTTTCTATTTTAATATTGCTTCTTTTAAGATGAAGATACAGTGGAGCGGTGGGGGGAAAGGATTTATTACAAAAAGGTTCAGTCTGATGGATGAAGGCTGGCTGAGGAAGTAGTTTGAGACTGAGGTGGAGAGGCTGAGCGGCGGAGCGGCAACGGCAGCAGACTTGGAAAAAACAAAGGAAAGGCACTGGTAAGCAAATAATGCAACAAAAACAACACACTGGAGTAATGAGTCACTAGAAGTATTTCTAGAAGTTTCACTAGAGGTTTGAGCCAACAGTTATCACAAGAAGCAGTGGAAATAATCAGGTGATGAATCTTGAGAAGACGAGTGTTCTTATACTGTGGCTGATGAGGTAGATGGAAGAGAGGTGTGTAATAGTGAGCAGCTCCACTCAGTTAGGATAGGCCCGCCCAGCCTCTGGAAGAGAACTCCAATGCACAATCATGACAGCTATATAAATGAAATAAACTTTAAACTTAATTAGAGGTCCACTTATTAGGATTGTCAAGGAGCTTTAACCATTTATTTCATGTTCTTCCTTTATATAAAACCACCTGTTGTTATCCACTGAATTAAGCTATGTACAGTCCAGTTCAGGCCAGTATTTAGACAGTTACACATATTTTGTTCTAGATTCTCTTTCTTTCTTTCTTTCTTTCTTTCTTTCTTTCTTTCTTTCTTTCTGTATTACATCTTACATACAGCTATTTCAATATTGATGTATTACTCCAATTAAAGCAGAGAGGGTTTTAGTATCCATTGTTTATTTCATGTTAAATCTGCTGAAGCACATAGCCTGAGGAACAACACATGTGTCACTGAACAGATACCTTACCTACTGTCAGGACTGTATTTAGGTCATGTGATGACAGTTGAACCAACTCTTTGACCTTTGAGAGAACCTATAAAATATGCAGAAGAAGGTGAGAGGTCTGGTGTAACAATTATATCATCTTAATCAGGAATAATGACAGGTTTTAGACATAAATGCTAGAACACACACGTTGTTCTTGAACAGATTGTACATTTCCTCTCTCTACTAGTTTTCCATTTCGTCATATATAATGTCCATCCTACTTTTCCCGTTAAAAGAACCATTTGCCAATCATCATTGCGATCTTGCTCGGAACAGTCTCATATTAAACTTAGAAACAGTGAACAAACAGAGGAAACCTGCTTCACTGAACCCTGAAAAGGCTAACTATAAATATGATGGTTCAACCCCTTTCATGGTGAATAGAATCCACACAATACAGGCACTGTTTGATTAGTTACACCCATGTCTTCAAAATCTATAATTAGTCAGCAGGATTCTTTTACAGCTTTTGTCATGTCTCTTGTCAGACGTTCATTTCCTGTTACAAATTTAGAAAAAGCTGACCATAAATCGTATGGATGAATAAAAGGGAAATGGTGTTGAAACGTATCCATTCAACCCACCAACTCGCTCACCTTCCAAAATTCAGAACATTGCAGATTAATAGATGCCTCATTAGAGTTTCATGCTGTGCTCTATTTAAAGTCATGAGTCAAATATAGCAAAATAAACACTGACACCAATGAAGATACAATGATAAATTGACAATGAATTTGTGATGTAAAATCTTGGTCTGCAACACATCTTGTAACTGAAATATAAGTAAAAATGTCATGAATCAAAAAGTATAATATTTCCAAGATGTTGCACAGTAGAAGTATAAAATAACTACTTAACTTATCAAGTAAAAAATGCCTTGAAACTGTACTTATTCGAGTAAATGTACTTGTATAGGTACTCTGACGAAAGAGCCCGGATTGGTAAGGCAAGGCTAGCTCTCTATCAGATAAAAGATGTCTTAGGATATGACCACCAACAGTAAAGATCAGGATCTTCATTACCACTGTGAAGACCTGTTTTGTTGTATGAAGCAGACACCTGGAGAACAACTTTCACCGCCACGAAGAGAATCCAGACTTTATCAGCCACCAGGAACTGTGGCGGCGAACGCCTGCGGAGGAAAATATCCTCTGAAGATGTTCGAGATGGATGGATTAACATCTTTGCGAGACCTGCCGGCATCCAGCGCCACAAGATACACCCTCTTTTGGAATCCGCAAGGAAAATGGTAGAGACTAAGAAACACCTGGCGCCATGATCTGGAGGCTGACATGAAGAGAACTGACAGCTGGAGAAATTGGCCCAGGACCAGGATTGCCTGATTGATGAACCTTTGTTGGCAGCCTATGCCCAATGCGGGACCACAGGTTTGATGTTAATATGTTACTCTGGTTGTAATTATCTTGTAAGTTACTGAGTGATGCTCATCTGTAGAGTGTTTTCATAATTTGCTATGACATTTTTATTGTATAGTAGCACTGTATCTACTCTCACATGTTAAATCAAGTAATTGCTTAAATACAGCATTCACTGGGGCATTGCAGAACAATGAATAATATAACTGTTCGATGTGATGAAAACTAGCTAACCATGCCCCTTAAATTAAAGTGGAAAAGTGAGGGAGCAAAAGTGTAAATGTGGGTTATATTTAGTAGCAAGGGTGAAACCACAGTCCTGATAACAGGGCCACCTACTCTTTCCGTGTGTCCCATTGCAGGAAGCAGAGAGGAAAACAATAAGCTCATCACTGTGGACACAGAGGCTGATTAGACGCTGCCGTATCATGGTTTCACTCAAACAGCAGATAAGCGATCCTGAAAAACAGACTATGGGTGAATCATGATAATGACCCTCATTAGTGACCTTTAGAAACCTGCACAACAGCATGAAGCTTTGATAGCTTAGAATGACATTGAACACCATTTCCCTATTAAAACAACAGAAAGGTTCATTACAAGTCGGACTAAATGAACTGTATGTTATAATCCAATACAGCAAATTACAAAATCTGCTGATTATTTAGCAGCAAATTAAACCACAATATACTCCTGATGTTATCGCCTGAATAGGATATAGGTCAAATACCTATAAAGCCATACTGTAACATCAGCAAGTGTTGTGAGAGGTGAACAGGAAACTAATTAGATTAGAAAAAGCTTTCATTGTTTCTACAGCATAATGGCAGGAGTAGCAATAAAGCAAACAGAATGTAGTGGTGAAATATAACTTTAAGTATGGTACATATAATATAAGTGCATTTACTCAAAGCTGTGCTTAAGAAATATTGTATATTTGACTCCATTTCTACAAGTTACTTCACAAATTAAGATTTTACAAACACAATATAGGATGAACTTATAAAATAAGATGGATTTTTATAAAGCGTTCGACCCAAGTAACTTAAAACTTTTAATTAAACCATTTCTTGACTACTTGGGGCAACAGAAATCTAGCAGTACAAACAACACTGTCATATTATCTGTCATATCTGTCATTGTCATATTATCACTTATTACAGTTATTAATATATAGCTATGACAAACATGGCTATTTACACATCTAGCAGATACAGAGCATCATTAGCATGCATTATGAGTCATGTTTCTTTTTTCTTCTATGTTCTCAATCTCGTTCTTACCGACCAAGTCACGCACAGCCCGGTTATCAGAGCTTTGTCATTGAAAACAGCTTCTTGCTTCTTTTGGAAATGACGCCGATGAGAGCGGTGGGAGTCAACTAAATAAGTCAAGTTTAAAAAGAGTACTAAAGAGTAAATAAAAATGAAATGGCGGCAGATATTTGTGATGTGAAAACAAACGGATCGCGCTTAGTAAAAATATAAATGCGATGTCTAATCTCTTTAGCGTCAGCGTCCGGTCAGCAAAAAACTTGATAGACAGAACATAAACAGGGTATTATGTCTGGTTTCAATACGTCATCTGAAACTCCCGCTCATGTTCCCCTGTTGGTAGAATAAGCAAATTAATTTGACTTTATCACAGTATGAATGTAAAGGTGTGGCGTCTGACTTTGGGCACCTGGTGTCTGGAGGGAAAAAACATTCCGTCATCCCCTCTGCAGATCATGCGAGTGCTGTTGTGGTGAGGTCAGATAGGGGACGAAGCCAGTTGTATTTCTCTTAGCATCACTCATTACAATCAGTCCTCCACGCTCTCTTTGCATTCTTATCTAACCATCCAAAAATAAAAAGGTACTAGACCCTTTACTGGGTATTTTGTGCTCATCTGACAGTATTGAGTTAAACAAGCTCAGTTAAGATGTGGATAAGATAGGAGAAAGTGAAGTATGACATGATGGGAAGATTGAAATAGTCTGATAGTGCATGAGCTTGAAGGCTGGCGTTACAGTTTTACGGGCATCAAAGGAAGGATACAAATCAAACATGATGAGATCTCACCCAAACCGGGACTTCTTATGTAGTTCTCTCATCAGTTGTATCTATTGTCTTCATTTTTGCTGTTCGCAGTAAGGCATAGATGGGTTTTACTGTTGTTTTACAGCAGCTGATAGCGATGACTGACAGAATCGTTTGGAAACAAAAGCCATGTCTGATGGAGCGTTCAGATAGGAAGGCAGAGCGTCGACATCAGAAGTTTGGAAGAATCAGTTGCAATCAGTTGAAAATGCACCACTTTTGTTCGAATCTGTCACATTACAGCAATCATAAAACTTCAGGCTTTTTATGAGCTGGCAGCTCAAACAGTAGTAAGGAAAGTTACAAAGTGAAAAGTACCTTTTAGAAACATTTCCATGACTTGTAAAAGGGTTTAGGAAAAGTACAAACGCCTTTCTGAACACATTTGGCAGAAAGGTTATAGCTCATAGAGACACAAAGATTTCTTCCAGTCTGTCTGTCGGTGATGACACATTGTCTGTTCATGGACTTACAGACAATGTGACTGTGCAGAACAAACATGGTTTTATGAAAGCTAGACAGGTGACCAGACGATTCGACATGTTACAGCAATAGGAACATCACAGTAGCAGTACAGTGTCTAGTCTAGCAGTATCTCGTAGTATTTGCTTAGTTGTGGAAAAGTTCACATCTTTATTGGCTAATATAGAGGACCAATGACCTTTCATATGATACAAAGCAATAGACTATGATCTGTGTGTGTGTGTGTGTGTGTGTGTTTTGACGAATTTTAACCCTTAGCTAGTGACCATTTAGGCAAAAAGAAAATCAATGTTGGAAAAACCTCCATTTCTGCTTTGTACCCTCTACACATAACTTACAGTAGTTTGGTATAACTGACCAAAGTGTTTATTGTTTCATTGATTGATTTCCTTTCCTCTCCTTGTCCTTGTCTAGGTTTATTAGAGAGGCGACTCCATGGACATGTTTCCAATTCAGCACAGACCTGACCACAAATCACTATGAATACTACAAGAGTCAAAAAGATTTATATCACTATAAAAAAAGTGCCTGAGATAAGATTGTTTACTTTCCACACTACTTTTTTCATCTCAGGGCATCCACACTTCCACGATGTAGACAATCATTCATTCAGGGAGATCTCAGTAATCAAGGCAACTTTCATATCACAGGCCTTCAGGGGAGTCTGTCCACCCAAGAAAAATGACACTAAACAATTAAGAAGTTTAAATTGGTTTTGTGCCGTTCTCTGAAGTGCTGGTCTAGTCCATGGGTTTCACCAACTATTCAGCAGTTTGGGTTTCTTTGTTTTTCATTGTACTTGATGTTAACTACGGAAGCGTATTGCATTCACTTAAAAAAAAAAAAAAAAAGGTCTGTTTTTCTGACTTTTTTTTTTTCCTTTTACTGTTTTTCGGAGTAATATGTTTCCTTTTTCTGGCTTTCTGAGTAATATATTTTCTTTTTCAGTTTTTCGGAGTAATTTTTTTTCGTTTTCTGTTTTTCCGACAAAAAATTTTCTGAATTAACGCATTACTTCAAAATCCTGCGAAAAGCTTTCATCTGCAAGTAAGTCACAAGCAGAGGTGTACTCCCTGTGATGTTCTCCTACACTTTCATTATTTTCCTTCAGCTGTTAGAAGTGAGGCTATATATGTGGTTAAAACATGCTCCTGCCATTTCATCCTACCATGAAGGCTACGGAGAGACATCTGTCTTTGTGCACACTAAAAGGTGTCAGAAGACCACAACCTGTGCGCTTCTTAATGTGTGTTAGTGCTTGTGGACTGTGGTGGCTCCTCATACGTCAATGAATGACCCTACCTTAAGAGGGTCGGATTCATTGATCCTGCTGTATACAGCTGGATGAATGAGTCCTCCTTCTATATTTGTGTTTGTGTATGGATTAAACAAACAAAAATACAAGGTGCTGGTAGTGGTAGTTTTGAAATTTGGAGAGCACCAAGCTAGCTGATTTTCCCTGCTTGCAGTCTTCATGCTAAGCTAATCACCTCCCGGCTTTACCAAACATGCAGACATGAGTGGCATCAACCTTCTCATGTAACTCAGAAAGAGAGTGAATAAACATGTGGAGTGTGTCTATGTTCCCACAGTCCTATGTTCCCACAGTCCTATGTTCCCACAGCACTTATGTTCCCACGATTCTAAGAAATTATTTAAATTTAGGCCCTATGTTCCCACATTTCTAAGAGATTATTAAAAATTAGACCCTATTTTCCCACAGCCACAGACATGTGGGGTGTCCTGGTACCTCTGTAAGGCTACGAGTGAAAGTCCCTCATGAGCAATAATTTACAAATTAAGCACTGGGGTGGGCACCACGCTGTCCTGATTGGGCCCTCTTGTTGCGCTCGCAAGATCAGGTAGACCAAGCTTTTCTCCTCATTGGGTTGACCAATCCATCTGATATGGCACGGCGCACGGGCTTTGAGCCAGGGACTTATGGAGCCGAATTTTAAAATTTCACAAATTTTAAACATTTAAATGTTGAAGTTCTATCCAATCTGCTGATGCCCGACTATCATGCTGGAGACTGGGGTTAGTTTCCCGCTTGGGCCATAAAGATTCACGTGCCATAGACCCGGACGAGTGTGGGGGAAATTTTGGAGGGTGAATGTTATGGATGCAGTTGTAAAATATAACCCTAACCCTGTGGGAACATAGGGCCTAATTTTGAAAAGAAAGTTAGAAATGTGGGAACATAGAGCTGTGGGAACATAGGTCCTAATTTTGAAAACAAAGTGAAAGTCTATGTAATGTGGGAACATAGGGCTGTGGGAACATAGAGCTGACCCCATAAAGATGGTAAAAACAAAACAAAAAAATGTAAAGTGACATTGCGCAATTTCTTGCTCTTATTGGTTCTGTACATGTGCATGGCCTACTATAGGTAGCTTAGAGTGTGCTCTAGGCTGACAGATCGACAAGTCCAAGAACAATATTATTTTGTCATGAGCTGCACAGGTCATATTACCCTGGACATTGTTGAATCTGCAGGCGACACCATCCTCTTTAATACAATGGCTTCCTTTTGCCAACAACCCTTACAAATCAAGACAGATTACCTCATTTGTGATAGTGAAGCTTTTAAGACTACCTCAGTTGGATGTGATTGCATTGGAAAAGCTTCTGGACGCCACAGAGTATCAGTCATTGTCCCCTATTGTATGGCACAGTGATTGTCTAGCATAGTTGGAACCACCCATCCTCCTGCCATCATGAATAAAGGCCATCAAGCTGGGCAGCCCCTCTCGATAAAGCCGGTGATGGGGGCATGTCGAGAAGAGCTGGATCGTCACGGAAACTTGATAAAAAGGTTGTTCAAGGCAGGCGTCTTTGTTTTGAGGGGAGATTCCTAAGACTATAATTAGTCAGCCCATGATCTGCTGAGTGTCAGATATATTTAGAAAATAAAACAAAGTTATGGAATTTCTTGAGAGCATAGATTGATAAGATTGCGGTTTGGGCCAATGTCTGTAATGTTTAGAAGAGAATAAACATCCTCAGCAGGGCACTGGATCAGTTTTCCCCCACATGTGCAACGATGACATGTTAGTGTCTAGAACTAAGATTGAATTTACCCATTGGAATTCAAAGTACATTCCTTTTTGAACAAGGTCATTGTCATTGTTTTACCTCCCACATTTTTTGGATCGACCACATGTTAAAACTGGAAAATTCCAACCAGAAGAGAAGCTGAGAAAAAAAGGTGGAATACTAATTACAATAAAACAAGATTAGATAGTAAAGTGTGAGCCATTAGCTGAGCCCATGCTGAGTATCGTATTCAAATGCTACCTGAAGGCACTGTTAATGTTTGAAGATGAGTTGCTTAACTGTGTTTACTGCGGTTTGAGGAGGTGGCACAAATGAAGGGTGTCATTGCCATGCAAATGGCACCGATCCTCTGATCCTCAATGGGCCGTAGCATACTTAGTTTAAGACAAGCAGAAGGCCTAGAGCTGAGGCAATAGTTTCAGTTAGATGAGTTGAGACGTGGGTCAGGGTGTCTTGTGTTAACAAAAAAACATAGGTGTGGCTCCCCTGTCATCTGTTCTAGGTGAAAGGTTTGATAAGGGTTTTTTTTTTACCTAAATTCATCTACGAAAATAAACACTTCAAACCTGCTTCTATTTAATGCAGTACAACTATCAGCTTAATGGATTAAATAAATAGTTATTTTTGTGAACACACTACATCGTTTGCTCTCTTTCCAAGAGCAAAGGGTCAATCTAGTGTCTTTGTTGTTTAACTATAGAGTTGTTAGGACATGGTTAGCCTAGCTCACTAATGAACATGCACTATCTGTTTTGTTTAACCTTTACACAAACAGAAATATTCAGGTAACAGTAGATAGCTTGAAGACACGCAGTAACTCCCTTTAATTTTTCAAATACCTACATTTGTGAACAACCAATAAACAAAGGAGCCAGGCTATTGTTTGTTTGCAGTCTAGCAAGCTAAGCTAACCATGTCCTGGTAGTACTTAAGGGTTGCTCCTTCACCTCCCTACCCATTTGTCCACTATATATTTTGGTACCCTTCAGGCTAATGCATTAACCTATAAGTGCAATTTTAGTATTGGTTGATCATCACGATACGGACGTAGGCGATTCTGCATCGATTCACAAATTGCAAAAAGGCAGGAAAGACACAGGTGATACTAAAAACATGAATGATTGCTGCATTCCATTCAGGTGAGTCAGTTCCAGGGAACTGCTATATGGCCAACCTTTATGGCTAACAGGCACATGTGCTTTTACCACTATGACATTAACTGTAATATATACATGTATAATAATCATTGTGGTCATAATTATAATTCATGGAAATGCACACATTTAAATAACCTATTCATTATACAGTCACCGGCCACTTCATTAGGTACACCTGTGCAATCTTATTCAATCACTACAGCTACTTTTTCACGTTTATACATTTTAATTTTTTGTTTACAGAGGCGATAATTATACTTCTGTTTATGTTTAATATTGAGGTCATATAAGTGGTGGTGGCGTACTGGGGTGAATAATATCGAATGGTGTTCCTAATATTTTGTCCCCTTCATGTATGTTAATGGAGTCGACAAAACATTAGGAACATCATTCAATATAATGCACCCTAATACACCACCATCACCCACTATGACCTCATTAATAACCATAAAGCAGAATTATGAAAGTGAATAAGCTTCATGAATGTAGAATTTATAGCAAAGCTATAGATTGAATTAGATTGCACAGGTGTACCTAATGAAGTAGTCAGTGACTTGCCATTCAACTCTTTTCAGTCCAAATGACACATCTGGTGATTTTCTTATCATTTTTATCATCAGTAAATTCCACAAAAAGAATAAAACCAACAATGAATTGATATACTAACAAGTATTGGGTGTATCCAAAGCCTGACATATCTTATTTCACTGTACTGTAGAGCTCCATTGTTGTCCAAAAACACATCAATGAGCTACACTGTTGTGTCGGGTGACATATTCCTTTATTATGAACACACAGAGATGCCCAATTTACTCTTGTTTGAGTAACATTTGCTAAGAACTGTTTTGGAAAATTATAGAACCATTTTAAGAAAAACTAAACTGTATATTTGTGTGCTATTTTTAAAGGTGTATCTCTTTAAGAGTAACCACTTTGTTTGATTTGTCAGGAATGACACCAAGATTCATCACCTTTAAACCTCTGCACAGATAATGGTTCTTACTTTTTACACCTGAATGAAAATCAAGTATGACAAACACGGAAAACCCCATTCTAACATGATTACATCTCCACTGACAGCCAGGATGGTATGACTATGCAAAACCATTTATCTGAAGCAAATAAGGAATTCCTGTCAAACGATCCGTAACATTCACTTCTATTTTGACCGTCACTTGTATTTGACCTTCTCATGTGACGTTATATGCTCAATATCAGATAACAAAGATCTTCTGGGGAATGGTGAAAAAAAAACAAAAAATTAAAGGTTAATCTCTTCCACTGGGCAAACAATTGCAGCTTTGTTAGATGAAATGTTGGGTGAGATCTGTGGCTGTTTTTTTAGGTGCAGGAGTGTGAGCTTCCACAGAAAATCAAACAATCATTGCATGCCCGTTGCCTGTTTCAGTATGATTAATGGACAGATACTCTGCGTTACATTGATCCACTGCTAACTCATTCTCTGTGGCTTGAGGTGGTGGGAGTGCACAAAAGATTTATGACCCACATAAGTGAGTGGAATAAGTGAGGAAGCACTTAATACACAACTGAGAAATTCATACCGCATTACGCATCCCGTGTGTTTGTTTGCATGCGCAGGTGGAAATGCACGACACTCATATCCTTTTTTGGAGATTGTCAGTGTACTCATTAACAAGACATGAATCATGAATCGCTCAGTTGTGTTTGAATGCTGATCATTGATGACTGATGCCACTTGTGTGTATTAAACATTAATCCACCCTTGCACATTGTTCATTGAGGAGGCTTGCAACCCCTATAGTTCCTGTTGTGCATTCAGAGAGGAGTTTGGACTCTATTAAAACAGGAAGACAGTCTCAATTGTCAACTCACCTTTGGTCTATCGAACAGTGTGTAAAACAAACTTGTGGCCTTGCCTTCCCTTGGGACGAATTTCATTGTTCTCCAAAGAAAGCGATTGCATATTCATAGCTTTTCCCTCACCGATAAAGGCTGGAGAAGCAAATCAATAAAAACTGTCACAACTTTCCTAAACGTACGTTCATCCAGTCATGCATGAACTCGGCTGGGTCTCATTATGTAATCATAACCCTCAGTCTGTGCTGTTAGTGTGCTCTTAAGTTATTATACCTGGAATCGAAAAATTATAAATTATTAACCTTCACATTCGAATAAGTTGGATTTAAACAGTGACAAGGAGTCTAGGATGTATGCAGAGAAACTGTGACATCCTTGGTTTAAATTCAGCTGTAAAACCTTTAAATGTCATCCCCTCTTTCCAAGTTGTCTGTCACCTTCTGCTGTCAACTGTAAAATTAAAAGTAGCCCAGTGTTTCAAAACTTTATCCAACTGTGACTATGCCATGACTATACTTCTATTGTGCGCAGCAATGTGAGACGACAATGTCCATCAACACCACATGCCACCACCACGAGTATCCTGTATCACATTGGGCCTTATGCTAGAACCATTTTCTACAAAGAGATTTATTATTAAGAGATAAAACAAGTAATTTACGAGTGGTCCAGACCTTTCGTATGCTTAGGGGTTAGGGTTAGGGATAGGGTTCGGATTTAGGGTTTTTAGGTAGTTTTTGTGTGAGGCTTTTTAGATTTCATGATTTTTATTGGTATATTTTGGCACAGTAATGTCTAGATTTCAGTACTTGATAATAAACTTCTTCTACTCCTTGATCTTCTCTTCTCAGGGTGATCCTGGAGGTCTCTGTCCAGTATCATCTACTGTTGTGCCTGACAATAACATCACCAACTGTAGACTATGATGTTTTCTCTGTGACTGTCACATCCCTGTAGCACCTCCCATCGTGGACCCCTTTGTTGTCTGGTTCTTTTCAGACCCGAAAATCCAAACCAAGGTTCGTGGTTTTATACATTTGATCCGATTAGTTTCAATTTCACATTACAGTTATACAAGTGAAGTAACTTTCCATGGCATACCTACGGCCTGTCATCATCACCTGCAACTGTATCTCCCTATTGTTGACTTTGATTGGTTTGCAGATGTGCGTGCATCTGACAGTGTGTTGTCAATTCAGTGGGTGTCCTTCTATCAATGTGTGTATCGTTGTTGCTTAACAGGTATCTTAAATGCATTACTTTCCTCATAACAGCAAAAAGGCCATTTTTAGAATAGTTTGACCTAATAGCACAAAAAGGGTTTGCTCACCCAAGCACAATATTTTGGCACCTCCATTGTTTCCGACCCGGTTTGCCAGCTATCAGCCTAACTTTCCCTGGAACAATGTGACTCATTTAATATTGAAACTGACAGATTTCACATATTCCCCTTTTTTATGTTAATACGGCCAATTCTCTGAAATAGCAGTTTCACTGACAATTTGATAAGCAGGCAAAGGTCTAAACTGATGATGTTTTCAGTTAAAATAAAATGGTTTAAAAATGGTAAATGGTTTTTAATTCTGAATTCACAATTGGAAAGTGTGTGATTCCTGACCTTCCTCCGCAACAACAAAACAATAATAATTGGTTCTTTAAAAGTTATGCAAATATATTTGAAGAAACCCTTGAGAAGAAATGAATTGCTTTGGAAAAGGTTTGTTGGCTTTTAACTAATTGTCTTTCCTTTTTAATTAATAATACTTTTAACTATAATGTTGAATCTGCTATCAGCACTGTATCTTGTATTATTTTGGGGGTTTCTTTGTACATGACATGTTTTCTTTATAAAAAACCCAGCTTTGAAATAAACAACATAACAAAAAAGGTTGCTTGTCTATAATTTTCTGTCCATTTTTGTGTTTTACAGCTTAATTACACTACACGTTTTCATTACATTGCTGGTACAGGTCTCCTCACGTGCTTGTTGAGTGTCACATACAAACAAAACAGGGAACTCCGCAGCACAAAAATGTACACACCGTGCCTTTAACACACGACTGCAGATAACATTTGCAACATGCTGCAATCATGATAACTTCATGGGAGCCATCATCTCCACATCTGCACATTGCAGTATGTCCACCTGGTCCTAGGAGACGTGCATATGAACACTGTCCCTTTGCACTCTGTGACACTGATCTGCCACGGCTCCTCACGTATTCACTTGCTACAGTATGTATTCCCCCGCTGAGATAGCAGATGGACATCATCAGGTGTCTGAATGGCGAATTAAGATTTGAATCAGCGATGTTGCACAGAGGACAGTGGCTGTTTACAGAGTTTCCACAGATTGTTTACACTTGTAATGTGTGTCTTAAATGTACTGTGAGTGACTATCGCTGCATCTGGCGTACGTGTGCCCTGACACAGGAGGAGGAGGCAACGATAATAATCTACAGTAGACTATAATGTGAAGTATGCCATCCAGTACAGGCATGCCAGTAAGGCCCTATTAAGAAAAAAAGATGTCTGTTTGTAGCAGGAGAAGGAATGCGGGGCGGTCTGGGATCATTACTGGAAAATGAATTAGTCTGGGTCATTTACAAATGGAAAGAAGACACTGTTAAATATACACGCTGTATATTGTTAAACACATTTGTCTTTGAATGATTACACCGCCTTTGCTTAATGACGCTCACCTTTGAACTCGCTGAGGAAGCGTCCAGGAATGCCTGCTATTCAAAGCAGCTATGTAACTGTTTATTCACCGACGTGTGACCGAATGAAGTGTCATGACTTCAGAGAACACTGGCTGTCAAACGACCGCAAGCATTATTCATGTATGTGAGGGGGGTTGAGGTGGGAGGAGGGGGGGGGGGGGGCAGCCTGTTTCCTTCCTGCTGGTTCCTTGGCTGTTTGGCTATGGCTAGACTTTATGTTTTGGTATCAGCGGGCATGTTTGGACCGGCGTTGCTGATAGGCCAGTCTGTCCCCAGTCTGTCCCCGAGCCACTCCAGTCCCAGCAAACAAAACCAGGAAGAGAAGGAATGTACCGACACCGACTTTTACTGTAATCGCAGCAGACTTGGACTGGAACAGTACAAAAGCGAAGCGAAAAAACACAAAAACAGTTGATGTGGCACAAAGTTTCATAGTGTACAGAAAATGTCATCATTTTCTCTTAAGAGTTGCATATTCCCTTGATACCTTTTTAACATGTTATACTGCACTAAGCAACTGTATGGAAAATATCAGGAGGGACAGGTCAGCAGAGAGGGGTATTTTCTTGTTTTTTAACACCCTAAATTTATATTTCCAGCAGATATTTTTTGGGATTAACAAAAAAAAGGGAACAAATAGTTGCAAATTATGGTTCAAGCACAATGCACAATGAGTCATAAAGGTGTGTTTTACCATCAATGGCTATCTTGTCACAGTTTCACAGGTTTATTTTCCCATCACACTAAATAGTATCTCTCAAAATCTGTTTTATCCCACATTTTCTTCTGCATCAAAAAGTTAAAAGTGTCTTTTTAAATATAATTTGTTCAGCATTTTTTTTTTAAATGTTTGCTTTACATATGGGGATCATGCAACACATTCACAAGGATTCAAAGAGGAATTTGTGAAAAAAAAAAAAAAAGAAATATGTGGAGTTGACTGACAGAAAAGAAACACCGGCAACATTAGCAGGCGTGTCTGCTTTGAAGCCGTGCTTAACATTTAACCCAACAGGCACACGGCGAACCCTCCGAGGTGCAGAGAGAACAAAATAAAAAGAAGTATGTGGTTATTACACATAGGATTTCTTTGTCTGCAGTGTAACGTGCAGCGGTTATCTCTTCGCGGTGGGGAGTCTGTCCCCTTTCGCTCCATAAGCCGATGTTTACTTTAGATAGGCTGTTCTGCAGGAGGGACGTGAGCTCTGAAAGTGTTTATTAAAGAGGATGTTTGCGACTTTTGGCTTTAAAGTATCTACAGGACATCCTAGGTTATGGTTCAAATGTTTAAGGAATGACAGATTATAATAAGTGGGGCATTAGCATCGTTTGAAGTCAATTAAAGGTACTTGTTGTTTTCCTGGTGTGTGTAAGATATGATTCATTAAACAAAAAGGAATGTACTATAATGCACCTGTGTGTCCACTAGTTCACGTAGTGGCTTCCTACTTATTTACCCCTGACGTCAGTAAGAACTCGCAGAACCCCCAGCGTGCACTACAAAGTGTGAATAGCTGACTAAGAGTGCAGAATGAAAACAGGATGCTTTTTCTGCATTCCTTCTGAATTCCTTTAGCACAGGAGAAAACCGGGAGAGGAAAAGAAACAAAGGAAAAACAGGAGCATGTCTGCTGTTTGCACAGGGAACTGATACTGGCCTGCAGATTGTAACCTTAATCACGCCGTTGTCATAACACTGGCTGCATTGTTTTGCTTTGTTTTAGTCCTTATACGATGTTGTTGCCCCCCGTTCTTTTGTCTCCTCAACATACTGATGAATGATGAATGATGGTAAATCATGATTGTGTGATTATAAGTGTTTGTGTAAGTCGGCTAGTTCTCCTGCCTGTTGTTTTTGCAAACATATAGTCAGGGTATTGATGCTGTTTACATTTGTTCTCTCATTATCAGCTTGTCAGTCATCTGTAAAGCACTTTGAATAAACACAATAAAATTTAATTGATTGATTGAAATCGTGTATTTAGCAAGTATATTTATTTAGGGAATGTGCACAAATTACTGGGATGTGGAGGGGACTATATATTGTAGGTTTCTAAAATTGCAAGACCCTCCACAGCTGTATTAATATTTAATTTCAACCCTAATATTGATTTGGAAACAAACAGCAACACCATTCCCCCATGACATACTGTAGTACTTTGGTTGGTACAAATAATGTCAACATAAATAATTAAAGAGGAGTCGACAGCCACACCATCAGCTCTGTTGGCTGTATTCAAGCACAGCAGTGGTTATGACTGAATGCTAATCTCGGCATGCTAACGTGCTCACAATGACTACGCTAACATACATATGCTAAGCAGTTGTAGCGTTTGGCTTGCTCACCATCTCAGTTAAGTGTGTTAGTATGCTAACATTTGTTAATAAGCACGAAATACACACTAGTTGAAGTTTAGTTAGTTTTGCAGGTATTTTTTATTCAGTTACTAGCCGAAGTATTGGACAATCTGGGAACTGGAAAATTTCACCCTAGATGAAAATGAAAGGATCACCAAAGTTATCACAGTTCATCCTATGGGAAATATGAAACAAATGTCATGGCAAACTATCCAATAGTTATCAGAAATTTCAATAAAAGACAATAATGTCAAGTTGTTGTTGGTGTTATAAGAAAAGCCAGGGGTTCACCAAAGTTCACCAAAGGATTCATCCTATGATGACCACGAATGTCTGCGAAATTGCACTGTATGGTAATTCACTCAGTGGTTACTGACATATTTCACTCTGTACCAAAGTGGTGAACTGACTGACCAAAAGACCAACATTGCCATCCCTAGAGCCAAGCTGCTAGCAAAGCATAAGTACATCAAGACATGAAAAATCATCAAAATCTATCGCAACTCCCAACACACACCTACACTGTATCAACGCTTTGAATAGATTTTCATGATTAGCTTTTGAAGTGAAAAGTATTGTATGTGCCTAAAATACCTGGTAACCCTAACCCTACTAAAGTGTTTATTTAGCACATTGGTAAAATTTAAGTTCCAAGTCTGAACTTATTTAAAAATTAACACTAGAAAAATAGCTTGTGATTAAAGAACGCTTCATGGAACATCAGACCTGATCATGCTGATATATCTGTTGAATACAGCTGATAAATGTTCAAACAACCACATTAAAGTAATCTTGGTTTTCGCTTTTGGAAGTGATTGGTGGAGTCAATACAGATAAATGAAAGGGGGAAAAGAATTAATGAGTGATGAGACATGAAAAGGCTTCTATACCAAAGGCTCACTGAATGGTCTGTTCAGTATGAAAATGATGTGAGCTATATGCTATGGCCTTCACATTCATCAGATCTCATCCCATTTTAACACCCATTAGAGATTTTGGAGCTGGATTTATACTTCTGACCCAACTAGTTGTCATTGTGTCTACGGTAGCTATGAGGATACTACAAAGGAACGTCAAGAACTGGTTAGCTTGGGCTGCTTGTGTTTTCTTTTACAACTTTCAGTAGAGATTGTTCAAAGACATTGCCCTGAATAATCTTCTATTCAGTTATGAAACCAGGCAAACCTTCCCACGTCACACATGCCACAAAGTGACTGAAACAATGTGAACAATGTTATGGTGGTGAATAAAATTAAACCATGATACGGCCTGATCAGGTACAATACACCTCTTTATTCCTGTTTCAGTGGTGCCTACGCTTGGACTCCATTAACCCCTTGCAGCAGGTATAAAACCAGCTTTAGACATCGCGCTCTGCCACCATTATCAAAACACCAAATGAGGGAATATCTTTTGAAAGACCAATATGTAGGTGTCCAATGGAATGTTTGAAAATCTAATTTTCTGCACTCTCAATTTTGAATTGCTAGATTACAGTGAAACTTGACTATCACTCAGTCACTGTTATACCTCTGCTGCAGGATATGATGATATAAACCACTTCTTAAAAGTCAAACCTGTTTCCTGTCCCATTGTGCACTTCCTTAACTATATTTTATCCAAATCTAAGGAGGGCGGTTTTATACCCGAAAACTTAACAACTCAACATATTCCTTTGTTTAATTCTGTCAGGTATACATTTTTTAATAGTCCTACACTTATTTTAGATGTGTGGCAGTATGTGTTGCTAGATGCCGTCAATCTGAGACTCTTCAAGAATTACAGAATTTCTTCCGCAAAGAGTTCTTCAAAAGAAAAGTGATCAAACAGTGAGCCCTTCAGGAACCTTGTCATCATTTTTTTGTTTTCTATGTTGGTGCAGGCTGTCAAGTTTAAATAATAATGAGCACTGTACATCAAAAGGCATTTGGAGGGACATGAAACTTTGCAACCGAACATCCAGTGACTCAAATAATGAAAACACAGTTCTGAAAAAGATTGTTTTTTTTTGCATTTTATTTTGTCAGTGCATTATTCATACAAATATAAATATATCCCAGAATAAGTTAGAGAATAAATAAATTATCCTATTTACAATAATTGCTCTCATTCAACAACCAACAGTAAACATCTAAGCTGGTAAACCATCCATCATATACAGCACTGAAATAATTAAAGGTGAATATTCTCTGAGTTACAATGAAGGTTTATGTTTCCATGTGTCCATCAGCTCATGTTGACACATAAAAAGAGCAGGCCACAGATAAATAGCTTTTGAAGTGCATAACACAAGTGGAGAGCCATAATTTCCCAGCGGTTAATTACAGAGGAATTAAGTGAACATTTTGTTACAGGAGGAAAAACAATTGTTGCATTTTTTGGCAAGCTCTGCGTCATTGGAACCCCCTGGCTGATCTTCAATGAAAACATTAAACAGGAGCTATGCAATAAACACTTGAGCCAATACAATAGACCTACTGTAGCTGTTATGCTGGTAAAAGTACTGTATACTGTGTGTGTGTGTGTGTGTGTGCGGTATGTGTCTGGTGTGTGTTTGTGAAGAACTGACAATGGCATTGTATAAATGGTCTCCAGCAAATTGTTTGGGAGATAAATCCCAAAGAAATGACCTTCATTTCACTGAGGCAATGTGTGTCAGGAGTGAACTAGCTGCCATTTGTAAGTACTGCCTGATAATTAAAAAGCTTTTTGCTAGTTTGCCCTAAATATTAGGTAAGACTGCTCTGATACAGAGGAAAATTTAACCAAACCAAAGATTGACAATGGCAGAATAGTTCCATAGACATTGACAAATGGTTTTCCAACTAAATACAGAGTTGATATGACTCTTGAGTCTGTAATCCTCAATGTTGTTGAGCTATGGAACTGAAAATATCCATTTAGGTGTCAAATCAACTGCTTGCTGATTAGTCATTACAACCTTCGTTGGTGTGGTTGCCAGCTATTCCCAAAAACAGTTTGATTAAATTCAGAAAAGTTTAAGGAGAGTTCAAGAAATGACTCATCCCGTCATTTCTCCTGCTGTAGGGTTTCTGTTTTGTTGGGTTGTCGGTCTTCCGAAGCCATCATGTCAATCAAATGCTTGATCCACGGACTGCTTTGCCTTTCATCTTTCCACTTGTGCAACCCTAGATTGGTCACGGTCTTGACATTTTTCAAGAACCGAGGTGCTGACAATGAAGGCAGCTGGAGGAGTCTCCAAACTCCATACAGGTTGAACTGCTTCTCATCATCACTCAGTCCCTCTACCTCCTTGTTCGACTCTTTAGTCTGTTGACTCCAGCCGGGTTCTCCTTGGATGACAGAATCGTGTTTGCAATTGCCATATTGGAGTTGACCACAGATCTGTAGGAAAAATGAAAGACAAGGTAAGAGGTGATTCAGATGTCTTAGAGATGACCATCAAATTCACAATATGGAGATAAAGGATGATCTGTAAATTATTTTTCATTTACCTGAGAGATGTCAGCAATTTGTTGCCGTTTGTGTTTGTAGATTCTATCGATGGGCTCACGACATCATCCTTGGGATCCTCTGAGCTGTGGACAAATACAACAAAAATATTAAAATGAGGTCACAACCCTTCCATACTTAAGGGAATTAAACCTTGAACAAAATGAGTTCAGGACGAGGATCTCCCTAATAAATGAATGGTCACAACACATTCCACATAAATGCAATGTCTCTGGTTCCATACCTGTGTTGCCTGTCATACCCATCTCTCTCTTCCCATATTTCCTATTTGCCCATTATTTAATAAAGTCATAAATGCCAATGCCCGCCCCAATGAGTTCATGGTTGACTAAGCAACTAACACCTGGGGAGGATGACTAGTCTGTACTAGTGGTTTCATTACCGCAATAAGGTAAAGACACAACAAACATTGCCTTGAGCAGAATAAAAAAAATAACTGTCTAAAAATAGCAGCACTTCTAATAAACCATCATGACTTCTTTCAAGGCCTACATGGAAATGCAGGTTCTCTGCACTGTGACGACTACCCCCATACTGTAGCAACACTATCACAGACTTAATCACTTTGCCTCCTTTCTGACTTGTCCTACATCAACATACTGTGAATGCTTGTCACACTTGACTGCTACTGGAGCAAGAAACAGAAACTACTATCTGACATCTAAGGAGAGATGGGAAGGATGCTTTGCTGAAGGATCGGATGGGTAGGTACGAGGAGGAGGGTGGAGAGGGAAGCACGCTCACCTTTTATGGCAGAAGTTGGAGCAGATTTTGTCGGCTGTGTTGGCACATTCGCAACGCTTGGTTGAACGGCGGCGACGAGACAAGGGACTTCCCAGACCATAAGGAAGGAGTTTACTGAAAAACAAAACCAAAACTTTTAATGAAAACGAAGGTGAAAAAGTGTGGACAACTTAGAAATCATCCCTGAATGCTGTTGAGGTTTTGGGGTTTGGCTTAGGGTTTAGGGTGTGTCGCTAAATAACAATCTTCATATCTAGTCCAAAATGGAGTTCCCTGGGTGTATGCCTGCGGCCTCACCTTGGCGTGTTAACCCAGATAATATCCAGGTGACAGAAATAGATGCATTCTTTATCATCCCAGCTGTTACAGGAGCAGCGTTTGGTCCGGACGCGGTGTGGATTTGAAGCCTGAGCTGGCAGCTCTGCCTGGGCTGATAACGGGAGTCCACAACCTTGAAAAACACAAAGGATTCAGAGATTAAAAAGCGCCAACTAATCCTTTGCAGTGTGACTGTGCAGTTACTGATTGTCATATGTAGAAACAAACAAATCCACTTGGCGGGCTCACACCCAGCAGCGCATGATTAATAGTGGGATTTATGAATCACGGATCATAATCCAAGTCAAACATTCCTGCGAACTATTCAGAAGTTGTTCAATCAATAATGCTGGGTTAATAATGTGATTACTCTTCAATAAAAGGTGGATACTTATCAAAGGGTAATATACTCTGGGCACAGAGCCCGGTTCCTGCTACACTTTCTGTGGTGACTGGTGGAAGGTGAAAGGCTGCAGCATCAAATAAAGCAGCATACATGCATCTTATCTCTTCTGTTGAACTCTAACATACTTTTTTGTAAAATTGCACATTTTGGTTAACATGAAACTATAACGTGACCCTTATCTTTAAACCTTCATTAAGGCAAATTATTGCAATTCTATTCGATTTCAACCACAAACATCTACAGAAGTAGTTAAAAATATTCATAAAATTTCCAAAAAATACAATAAATAAAAGAAAAGTTGCTCACCTTCTTGTAGAGTCAGAGAGATGATGAAGAACAGAGTCAGTATCCTGCATGTGAAGGAAGCCATCATCATCCTTTGTGTCTGGAATCTGAAGTTCAGATGTGTCAAAGCAGCAGCAGTAAGTTCACACACTCCGAGAGGTGCAGTCAAGTCTTTACAGCAACAGGTGCTTTGTGTTCACTGCTCTGTCAGGATGTCTTATTTATACCCCCCTCTGGGTGATATCACAATGCTGGCTCCTCCCATCTATACTCCTCCATCTATGCAGAGCAGTGTTGTTACACAACATAACTCCACCTGCCCTCGCATTCCAGCACTGACCTTACTTGGTACTGTCAGCGCCCCCAACAGGCCAAGAAGGGCAGGAAGAACGTGGAGGCTCAACTTTCTAGGTGTTGTTGGAATACAGAGCCAGAGAGTATTTATTTTCTACTGGCGTTCAGCATCTTTTCATAGTATTTGTAAACACTATAGTATATAAATAATACAAAATTGGAATTCAGTGTCCTGAAAGTTGCAAGACAAAATGAAATAATGAAATGAATAAAAAATTATTTTACAGCTAAATTTGAGTTCAGCTACATTCGTCCTTATTTGAGTGGTATGTGAGAGTCTGAGAGAGAGAGAAGAAAAAAGAGGAATTCTGTTTTTCTGGTTTGCACATGTTGGTGTATCAAAAAAAGTTTTTTTCTGCCAGTATTTACTGACATGTCTGAATGTGAAGAAAGAAGACAAAGAATGTAAGAAAAATACCTTTTATTTTACTTTATTTTAACCCTAACCCTAACCCTAATAGTTTATGTACAAATCATTCACAGATGGGTTCAAAACTGTCATTAATACTCATTCTAAATTTCTCCTTGACTTTTCAGTTGCATTTCATGTCTAACCAATAGTGTTTGTTGTCATGGAGAGTGAAATAGAAGCATTTATAAATACATAAATACTTCATTAATAAATACAATAAACCTAATTATGGGATCTCATAAACCAATACTTCACATTTCCTATTGATATGAAATGTGAAGGCATATTCTGTATGATTGTAACTGTGATTATTTATCTGTTTATACACCAGTTATGGATGTTGAGTCATGATACTTTAATAAACACTTTAAAATGTCCATATCTGCAGAATAACAACATTTCAGAATTTTTTTTATCAACCACTCAGAATTAAGTGGAAGCAGATAAAAGGAGGTTATGTGAGGCCGTGACATGTCTTTTGTTTTTCTTTCTTTTTAGGCATGTGGACGAGGCCGGAGGCGTAAGAGAGGAAGAGATGAGCGGCGACAGTACAAACACACAGGCGCGCTTTACATGTGCCACTCGGCTGATACGAGGACGGGGACGATGAAGTCAAGGAGAGTTGTCAGCACCCCCCCGGCCCGCAGGAAGGTGAGGTCATGGCACGATCATCCTACACACACCCTTACACTGCCCCATACACACACACAAAAACACACAATCTCTCAGTGTGTAATGTGGTTTGACCTTCATAAAAAGAGATATGCAGCCGCCTGCCACATCCGCTTTCTGCAACCCACACACACGCCAGCATGGATATATAGTCCACTGACACACACACACACACACACACACACACACACACACACACACACACACACTATCTGTTTACTATATGTCTCTCACCAGTGACAATACCAGCATCACTTTCCAACAAGCATGGTTAGACCACACATCCTAAAGAGTTACAGTATGCCATGTAAACACCCTCATGTCTCTACACCTCCACTTATCGGCTATAGAATGGATTATATCATTCAAATCCACAGGCATGTATAGTCATAAGGCACTAATCCAGTGTGTGCATCTGATAACAGGATACCACAGGGAAGAATGTGAATAGCTGGATTAAGGATGAACTAAATGAAACTCAGACAAAGACACGGTCTGTGCAAAGGACAAATCTGACATCCACGTATTATGACCGGTAGAGATAATTCAACAATGGACCAACATGTTTGTCTCGTACTGACTTTGCAGACCTCATATGAGGGCAATCAGTCTACTACTACTACTGCAATACGGACAACATGTCTCGAAAACATACATTTTAAATTATGTATACACAACGCAGTTTGAAATCAACTTTTTTCCATTTTAAATATACCTATAAAAATACCTATTTATACATGTTTAATGCATTAAAACCTTTCATACACAGCATAGAATAGAATAGAATGCCTTCATTGTCATTGCATGTTAACATACAACGTGAAGTTAAAAATGTTTTTTTCAGAAACTGCTTAATTTATTTATTTTTCCTTTTGTTTTTTTCTTTTGGCTTATCACTAGTTCTGGTGGAGATGAAGGACAAGGAACGGAGGCATACGGTTGTTTGCTTTGTTTGTACATGTGTGTTTCGGCCACCAAGATAAAAGAATCAAACCTAAACTAAACTTAACTAAACCTGCCCAGAGACTGCAGATGGAAATTAGATAGCAGCTGAATCTGGTGCAGAGCAACTTTTACCTTTTTTGAGATTAATGTATTTTCTACATGATGTCTGATATAAATAAATTAAAAATAAAAATACACCGAAATTAGCTGTCTCTCTTAAAGGAAAACTGTGCCCCATTCACTCACATCCACACACATTAAAAGAAACTGTGGGTTGAATGAGTAAATAACTATAAAAATATAATATAAAATATAATATAAAATTAATTAAAGTGCTTATGCAGTGATTGCACATTATACAATAAATTCTCTTCCTAAAACACTGTAATATACAGTTGAGCTTCTGAATATGTTAACGCTACTTTATTCCAATACTGTTTCCAAAATAGGATCCTTAACTCAAACAACCACTTTGAATTTTTTAATGACATTTTTTCAACATGAACTACATGTGAAACTCACCAATTCAAATTCCTTGTATAAGCAAACCTATTTGGCCATTAACACAAAATCTGAACGTTTATAAATGGTGGAAGTAGTCTGCTAAACTGACCCATGCCATTCATGAGGAATGTTATCAGATTTCCTCTTTATACATATTAGTATTTTTCTAAAAGTCTGGCAGTTTGAGCTAATTTTCTATGTGCCAGCCTTTACCTTAAATGGGTTTAAAGAAATCCAATTAAAAAAAACAGGAAGGAGAACAAAAGCAGAGCTTCAAATGGAGAGTGGAAAACTGTAGACACAGCGAGGAATTCTACATCAGAGGAAACTGAGATGATACAGAGACAACAGAAGGAAAAAACACTGCTGGAACATGTCATGTGTGTGTTTGTGTGTGTGGTCATGGTTTATAGGGGTTAGGAGGGAGGGGAAATGCCAAAGGGATGTCACAATGCAGAGCAACTGGCATTTCACCAACTATTTATCACAGTGTAGAGAAAAAAGTCATCTAGAGAAAATATTTGTCCAGTAGTGTAGACTAGAGGAATGGGCCAAATCTAAAAGGTACCCCCCCCCCCCCCCCCCTCCCCCTCCTGCTCATTTCCCCTTCCGCCATGTCCCCTTCCCCTGCTGCTTTCACCAGACAAGCAGCAGAGGAACACAGTGACTCTGCAGTTACAATGTAAAAAAACCCTCTCTTATCTATTTCCAACTTTCAGACGCTGCTGAGACCGACAGAGGAATGCGAGACGGCAAACAAATAGTAGAGCCGTGATCACAGAGTTCTTTGAAATTCCTCGAAGATCATGTTGAACGTATGAGCTATGACACAATGACACATCAACAAGTCCTCGCTTTCAGGAGGTACAAAAAAGGTTAAAACATGTGTTCTAATGTCATTACGTAAACTTAACCCTAACCTGACCGAACTTGCATGGCTGAAAGCAAATATATATTATTAGCTAAGTACATTTTGTGGCATTACAGTTTACATATTTTCACACGAACAGCACATCAGAGTTAAGGTGACATCAGCGGCTTTGTTCTGCTCAATACTGTATGTCTATCTGAGCTTTATGTTTGGTAAGCACTTTGTTAAAGGTGCAGTGTGTAGAATTAAGTGGCATCTAGCATAACAGATTTGGCAGACATGACATATGATATTCACAAGTATGTTTTCATTGGTGTATAATCCCATTAAAATAAGAATTGTTGTGTTTTCTTTAAATTGCAATGAGCCCTTTATATCTACATAGGAAGCGGATCATCTTCCAAGGAAGCCACCATGTTGGCCACCAACGCCATGTTTCTACAGTAGCCCAGAATGGACAAATTAAACACTGGCTCTAAAGAGGACCTTATTGCATTTTTTCGGGGGCCAAGTTTCGGGGCCACCGTGAGTTCTCCTACATGCTTAAGGGCAGTTGGGGTATTCATTTGGTTGCAATCTACAACCTCACCACTAGAAGACAATACATTCTACACACTGGTCCTTTAAGTTCTCATCTTCAAAGGTTTTTCTTTTTTATGATGGAAAATGAAAAATACAGTTTGAAAATAAGTACAACAGAACATAAATGTGACCTCTACCTGCATGTTCCACTATCCACTACTAAGAATCCATACAGGTCTATGTCAGACATGGATCAACTTATGATGATGTTGACAACAATGGAATATGTAGTTTTAGTCCTTTAGCACAATATCATGAGTGTAGCCATCAAGTGCATGTTTAACTTTAAGTTTTAGCCTACGTGGTCAGCTGGAATTTACTTTTTAACCAAACCAGGGAGCTAACATTAATTAGCTAGCTAGCTAGCTAGTTATCTACTGATGAAATAGGCTTTGAAGAATCAGAATCAGCAGCCTAGGAATGGCAGGCTGCTTGTGTATGTGTTTTAAAATTAAGGCCATATTGCCTCAAAAATTACTATCTACAGTATCTAACATTACTATCACATCCTATTGTTTAGGGTGTAATTACCAGAAAGTAAGTTGGAAAAGATTGAAGATTAGCTTCCAAGATGTAATTCCGAGTCAAATATATAGCCTCTGGAATTTTTGATAACGATAATGTCTTCCACTTGGGGAAAAGCTTATGTGTCAACAGACCGTTGGCAAAAGGGTCTTCGAAGCCCCTACTGCTGGCAGTTACATCTTAATAAAATACAATATTAACATTACTTCAGCTAATTACTACGCTACAACAGCTATCTGGTTTCATGAACCACCCTAAATGCAACAATCCAGAGGTTGCTAATTTAGGCTTAAATGACATGATATCATCTAAGAATAATGCATGAACACTGCCAATTCACTGGAAGTTTTTCTGTTCCTGCCAACAGCATGTGAACACAGCATAAGGGAGACCGGGCTAATGTTGATTCAAGTCAGCAGGCTTTCTACATGAAATCACCATCATACTGTAGCTCTAATTTTAAAGCATGATTGTCATCAGGAATGGACACCGCATCAGATAAGAATTCTGTCATGGCATCCTTCAGTCTAAAAACAAAACTGTGTTGGAGACACGCAGGAAGTAAATTTGGTAATGGTTTATTGAGTGATGGTTTATTGAGTCACACACACACACACACACACACACACACACACACACACACACACACACACACACACACACACACACACACACACACACACACACACACACACACACACACACACACACACACACACACACACACACACACACACACACACAGACTTGGCCCTCATATGAGTGAGGTGGAGGATATGGGCCAAACCCACCTGTGTGAGTAGATGAAGGCTTTGATAGCAGCATCAAATACATAGCTGAAAGTAACTAAACCCAGATAGTTTCAGTGTGAGTTTGTGAGGAGTGATGGGGGTGTCTGCTACATTTGTCTGCCTGTCATGTGCATCTACAAGTCCCAAAATGCCAAACTTTTGATACATACCTATTAGACCATTATAGTTAATGGAATCTCTGAGATACGGAAAGCAGTATTCATTTGAAAGATACAATTAATGAAGTATAATGCTTTTAAAGTTTAAAAGGTGTTAAACTATGAGTCTTGTCACATACAGTACTTCAGTTTCTATGATCCCTTGATGTTTGCTTTGTTTGGAATTGTCATAGCAACGGATATGACTCATAAGCATTAAGCTATCATTAAAATAAAACGAAAGTCTGTAATAAAGTTTCCAAACTGATAACATTATCATACCATTACACAACATTATCATAAAAGAGATGCTTGACCCAAGGCAGTCTTTAGTTGTGTATCAAAATGTTCAGATTACAAAGAAACTAAACTCTGAGATTAAAAACTCTCAAACAATAAGTGATGACACAAAATTCTTTGAAAGAGTCACGCCCACTTTACACCACAACATACATCCCTGATGTTGTCACTCTACATGAGACACACCCCTTAATCTGACCATCTCACTGTTCATGCCTAAATCTAACCAAGTGAGTGTGTCATGTAGTTAATGTTAGTCCACAGATAGACCTATTTGGTATTTTCTACCTTGCGATGAGCTGACAATAGCTCGCACATGCCCATAAATGGCTGCCCTTTATTGTTGCTAAGTTATTTGTCCACTCTCACATTTTGGATCTGATTTTAGGATATCGAAATTCTTCTATGGTAGGAAGTGCTTATACTAGTTGTGGTTACAGTTATGAACCGCTTTTATGGATTAAAACGTTTGGGTTAGAATCATTCCTATTGTCTGCTTACAGTGTTCAGTTGGGAAAAAGAATTAAGATTAAAAAATGTATTAGAACCCTGGTCCAATTTTAACTTGCCCCTGTAACTGGTTGGTTCTTCGGGTGCAGCGTGTGAGGACTGATCTCGAAAGGACCACCTTCAGTCTTCTGTCTGATTTTGTTTGTTGATGTATATGGTTGTATCTCACATGGTAACTACTGTGACTCATTTTGATTTTTTGATTCTGTATGTTAAATTAGGCTGTAGAGCATGGGTTTAAATAGGTAGTTCTAATTGAAATGTTGGGCATCAGACAGGTGAATAACCTATTATCCTAGCTACAAAATGATACTGTTTCCCATGAAAACCACAATTTACCAAATAATCTTCAATGAAATGTTATCGAGACCAACTCACAGTCAACCCAAACCTAACACTTAAATCCACTGAGATTATCAAATCCACTCAAAGTCTGTTTGGGGGAGGGGGGGGCAAAGAGGCAGGGAGCAGTTGAGTATGTACAATTAAGTTGCTGAGAGGTGATGGTTTAAGGGGAGAGAGAAGAAGAAGAAGAAGCCTGGAAAGCTACAGGAAGGAATATTTAACACTAACCTTCAGGATCCAACCCAGGGAGGAGACAGTTTCCAAGCGCATCATAAGGAAGACAACCACCTGTCCTGTCAAATATACTCCAGGGTTCACTTCCTCAGTGTGGGGATTGTTTTTCCAGCAGATATTCTGATGACACTTCCATTCTCTTTGCTGCACTATTTTTTCTTAAAAAGGTCAAATAGGCTATATAAAACTGGATTAAGTTTGTCCTCCATGCTGCCTTTGCCAGCTCACAGGTGTGCCTCATTAGTCTCCTGTCCCTCCCCTTTCCTTTCTAAACTCTACTGCTGTTTCTGCCAAAAGGTATTATTGTAATTGAGGGTCACCTTCAATGATTTCTCCAAGAATCAAAACAGGACATACATGTCTGACCCAATTCACTCGACATCAGAAAAAATGAAGCAATGATGAATGAAAAATAGGAAGAAGAAACAGAACTTCATGCACAATCTTCTCTAATGGCGCTTTTCCACTACACAGTTTCAGCACGACTGGCCTCGGCTCGCCTCGGCTCGCCTCGACTCGACTCGGCACGGTTCCAGAACAGACCTTTTCCATTACAAAAAAGTACCTACTCAACATGGGCGGGGTCGTCATAGCACGGCTCCGCGAAACTGCCGTAACTTCGTTTTATACGCGACACAAAACACATAAACAATGGAGGACATTGAGGACAGTGGTGTACTTGCTGCTGTATGTGGCTTTCTGTCTCACACAAAGCAAGAAAATTGAGCCGTATGGCTGTAACTATGGTTGTAACGCTGCTGCCGGTATTTAAAAATGCCGGGTTTGATTCTTGTGTGGGACGGCTCATGACTCGTCCAGCGACAACTACCAATCAGCGGCCAGCAGTGTGTTGACGTCACATTTTGGTACCGGCTTGGCTCGCTTGGAACCTCACCAGAGCAGGTACTAAAAAAGGACCAGGTACTTTCCCTAGTGGAAACGCAAAAAGAACCGAGGCGAGTCGAGGCGAGTCGTGCTGGAACGGTGTAGTGGAGAAGCGCCATAACTGTATTTATTCTATTGTACAGGCTTTGATATGAACATGAACTTCAGCTGACTCACATTACATAACACTGTTATTTGAAAATGAAACCTGCTTGAGGCTATTGTCACAAAAAGCAGAGCAGGTGGATCCAAACTCAAGAGACCAAAGGCAGTGCTGCCAGAAAAAATGTTCTAGACAAGAACTGACAAAGACTGACAAAAGATCCAATAAAGAAGGACTGAACAGAAAACCAAAAGTTAAATACTAGCAGAAACTAACAAGGAAATGGGGGACAGGTGACAAGACTCAAGTGCAGGCTTGAAGGACACTGGAGACAGGGTGAGAACAATTGCGAGAATGATGCAGAGCAGGTGTGAGAAGACCTGAGGACCAAATCACTCAAAGGACAGGGCAACCAAAAGTCCACCAACATGAGTTCATGACAACTATAAAGTGAAAAATAGGCCTCATTTCTTCCTTTTTTTCATTATTATTATTATTTTTTATTTTTTTTACCATATTTAGAAGACATTTTGGAATAATTAGGGAGTAGGAAAAGTGAATAAATCTTTAGTGTTTTTCAATGTGTTTGAGCCAGTTTGCCATACATTATTATCAAGATCACAACAACAAGGTCCGGTCAGGTCAGCAAATGGAATAGGTTTGCATACTCCGGTCTTTGGTTCTTTTAGTGTTGTTGGTATATAATACAGAGATATTTTTTGCTCATAAATACTGCGTTGCCATGGGAGTGTAATTCCTGTGTACTTTCAATATTAAAGTAATCCCACGTTCATCGTTTCACATGGAAGAAATTCCCAACACATTTTTTAATTGTTTGGATCTCCTCTTACAGTGAACCATATACCTTCCTTTGAAAATAAGTCATAATATTGAGGTGATTCATATTTCATTTTCCTTGTAATCATATAATCTAGATTACGCAGCATTTCAGGGTGTTATTACAACACATCCAGTCAACCTTTCCTGCCATTTTCCTCAGGTTTTATGGGAAAAGTTGATTGTAGATACCTGGGAAAATGTTTGGATAGAGGTCTGTTGCCGGTTGTCTCCATCACGTGTGAATTCCCCCATTTCCCTGATAAACAGCCAGTTCCTGCTAGTTACACTGGTATTCCTGCTGTATGTATGTCATCTCTTGGACAGTTTATGTTTTGTTTCAGCAGAGGGCTTCAGTAAACTGTGATGTCATCCTTTTCAGCACCAAGGCAGCAGTAACGGTATGTGGCTATCTCCTGCCACCTAGTGGTTACATGTGACACCTTCAGTGCTGGGAAACAAATACAGAGGTGCTGCCTTCAGGACCATATGAACACAATGTGGAAATGGAAAGATTCATGTCAAATACAGACTATATGTATAACAGCAAAAACAACATGAAGGCAGGCCATAAAACAGATGTTATGCAAGATTAGTGTTTTCATACTGAGAAGTGGTGTTTCATCCTATTAAACATGACCTTACCATAGCCACAGGGTGGTGCCACATTCATCAGCATAGTATCTGTAGGGTCTTCTATAATCTGTCATCTACCTGCAAATAAATAGAATTTTAAGGAATAGCAAAAAGAAAGAAAGAAGGGACTGCAGGTGTAAATTAGCTTTAAGCTATCTCTGATACAATACATCAAATGACAATATTTACGTTTAATATTGTACATGGTCCTTTTACAAATAAATTAAAATAAAATAAATAAATATCAAACACTGTATAATAAGAAAATAGATGTTTGGTTATGTAAATGAATAACACACATAACAGAGTATTGTTACTATTACTGTAACATACAGTACTGTTAAACCTGTTGTTACATTGAATGTGCATTTAAAAGACCACGCAGGTCTTTCATGGGCAGTTCAACCAAATCACAAAAAAACCCTTTTCTCACCTACACCTCATGGGATTAAAACAAGCAGATAGATTTGGTTTTATTTGCCCACATTTTAAGATATGTCAGATTTGTACTTCCACCCTAATACAGTGGATCTGGGTACTATCCTGAATGGAATTTTGTAGCACACGCTGTCTCATTACTTCAGTAGAAAGTAGTTCTAAAGCATTCTGTAGATTATTCGCAGTGAGCAGTTGATCTCATTGAGCAAGTTCAATTAACTCAGGCTCTTTTTGAGGTATCTAGCGTCACTAAACTGTAACATCCATGAAGCTGGATACCTGGTCTCACTTAACTCTTTACTGGCTGGTCAGATGAAACCAACCAGCCAGTTAACTAAACTTCGAGCATGCCCAAGGGACATAAAGACCTGAATGACCTGCAATTTTTTGCTACTAAACTCAGACAAAATTGATGTTATTGTGCTTGGCACTAAACACCCCAGAAACACATTATCTTATGATGTAGTGACTCTGGATGACATTACTCTGGCTTCCAGCACCGCCTTAAGGAATCTGATATGTCCTTCAACTCCCACATGAAACACATTTCAAGGACTGCCTTTTTTCATCTATGTAACATTGCAAAAATCCAGCACATCCTTTCTCAAAATGATGCAGAAAAACTAGTCCTCCCATGTGTTACTTCTTGGCTGGGTTATTACAACTTCTATTAATCAGGCTGCCCAAACTAGTTTCTAAAGGCTCTCCAGCTGGTCCCGTTCTGGAGTACTCTCCAGTATTGAAAAAAAGATCATATTATTTCCATTTTAGCTTCTTTGGCTTCCTGTAAAATCCAGAATTAAAAATCCTTCTCCTAACCTACAAAGTCCTTAATGGTCAGGCACTGTCATATCTCATATCTATTACCCCACTAGAACACTGCGCTCCCAGAATGCAGACATACTTGTGGTTCCTAGGGTCTCCAAAACTAGAATGGGAAGCAGAACTTTCAGCTATCAGGCTCCTCCCTTGTGGAACCATCTTCCAATTTCGGTCTAGGGGGCAGACACCCTCTCTACTTTTAAGACTAGGCTCAAAACGTTCCTTTTCGATAAAGCTTGCAGTTAGAACTGACCAGGCTTGTCTTGGACCAGCCTCTAGTTTATGCTGCTATAGGCCTAGATTGCTGGGGGACTCCCCATGATGCACTGAGCTCCTCTCTCCATCTGTATGCAGTTATGTCCCATTAAAGCATGTTACTAACTCAGCATCTTCTCTCTCCTGTAGTTTTGTGCTTGTCTAGCAGGTATTTCTGCCTCCGGAGCTGTTGAATCTGGATCTGTAGTTGCGGACCGAATGCTGCCCCTGTGGTCCTGCTCGACACCCATTGACTACTAGAATTATTAGTCTTATTATAATTGTTGTTGCAGTGCATCTCTATCTCTGTTTTTCCTTGCCGCTGTCATGGGGGAATGTTGGGTCTCTTTAAATGTAATTAAAGAGTACAGTCTAGACCTGCTCTGTGTGAAAAGAGCCATGGTTAAATGATTGATTCTAATAGTACGTCATTTGTAATTTGACAGTGATCCCCAAACTACCTCCAGGACTAGACACCACTATGGGTATTTTTTCTTTATTATATATTTATATGTAATTTTTTTGTAATTTGGATAACCTGTCTCCTTAACTACAAATGACTACAGCATCATCCATTCTGAAAATGTATCATTAACTGTAACAAACTCAAAAAACCACAAGCATACCACAGTTTTTAATATAAATCTGTAAAAATGAGAAGTTTAATGGTAAACATGAAAATGACAAGAGTGATTGTATCATTTATAAAAGCAACAACACAAAAATACATGTGTCTGTTTATGCAAAAAATTGTACCGTAGCTACCATGTACGTGAAACAGGTTTCCTCTGGGTATCAAATCATTTAGTCAGTGCACTTGGAACGTCTTGATCTGAAGCTTCTCTTTCTAAAGATGTTAGAAAAGGAGGTGATCGTAACCCTGCTTCTTCAAACGAAAACAAAAGACAACAACAAATCAAATAAAAAAAAACTGACAAATAATAATAGTAATAATAATAATCACAGCCTTTAAGAATGACATTTCAAACCACGATCTCGACATAAAATTGCACTTCAAAATACTGTTCGGGGTGAATAAATATTTGTAGTACCTTTCTATATCCATTTTGGTAATACAGTACATTAACACAGCAATAGTATATTATAGCTGTCAAAGGGGTTAATAGGGAAAAGATGAACTGATTAAAACTTTTTTCTATTTTCATTCCAGCTGCTTTTGCATATAGTACAGAATTGCATAATAGCACATAAATAATTGAACACCGATGACATCAAACAAGAGGGTAAAAAAAGATTTACAAAACATACTGCATATCTAACATATTGTCTATATATTATTCATATAATTACATAATAGCGTCATTCAGAAGCGGTGCTCAAGTGCTCTTGCCGTTTTGTCCTCGTTCTTTAAACCAGAGTGTTTTCACACACACACACACACACTCTGGTTTGTAGTCTTTTGCACTGTCCCTTCAGACTCTCCCTCCTATCAGAGTTGTGTCTGGGAGGAAGGAGCCTTTTTTTGGCCTTGGGTGGTCTCGGGGTAAACACACCTCTCTGTAACATGTGCATCTGTGCTCACCTCCGGAGGTCTCGTCTCCGCTCTGGGATTGGACGGCCGCCGGACGTCGAGGCATCCTTGAACCTTGCCGTGTGTGTCCGAACGGCCGCTCCCGGACATTTCCCCTAATGCACCGGGGTCCGGCGGGCTGCTGGGTGACATCTCTTTGAGAGTATCCTGACGTCGCAGCAGTGGAAACCTTCCTTTGGGAGCTTCGCTTAATCTTAAAGATGTCTCTGTCCCTGTGGTTTTAACCGTGGCTGCTGTGGGGCTGCACACCAGTGTGTACAGAGGGAGGGGGGACCTGGGCTGAATCATGTGAATCCCCCCTATGGGTATGAGATGGTTCGGGGCCCTGCTCGGCTGCTGGGAGTGAAGAGGGAGGTGACTCAGGACGTTGGGGCCTCCTCGAGGCCTAGTGGGATGTGGCGTGACGATGGTTAGACCGACCTCGTCCACAGACTACAACAAGACAAGATCAAATGAAACTTGAGTAGAAAGTAATAAAGTAATAGGACACAAGAAAGACACAACAACCTTTAAAAGCCTAGTACTGGTAGGTGCTGTGGGCAAACAACAAGCTGTGAAAGACAAACAAAGGAAACACTAACTGGGATTAAATATGAAGAATATTTAGAGTGCTGATGTGTTAATCTTTCACCACATGTTTCTGTTAGGTCTCAGCTAGTGGCGGCCTTTGTTAAGCAACTGTGACATTGTGTAAACAGCTGTGGCTGACAGAGACGTGAGGTTGGGTTGAACGTCACACAGGTCACCAACAGAGGACTAGCCAGCTCGTACATTACTTCTTTTAAAGCTACAATTTAGAAGGTAATGGCAGATTGAATTTCCCATCATTTCCCATTTAGTCATTAATTTCAGAGAGCATCCCGTCTTGAAAGTCTAGTTTTTTGCTGACTTCCAGAGGTTTAACTTCTCACCTTGCTGCAGTGATGTAGAGGTATACGGTCACTGGATGTGAAACAGGTTTAAAAGGGCAGTAAAACACAGCTTTTCAGCCTGCTGTTAATTACTCTTTTAAAATATCTTCGTGAGGCAACCTGCTTGACAGAAAGTGGAACTGGACCACAAGCAGGAAATAACAAACATGCCTTCAGTTGAAGTATGATGAATGAATCCAAATGTCTGGCCTTCCCCGCACTTGCACACTAACTGAATTAATGGAAGCTTTTAACTGAAAGTCTGTGAGTGAAGGGGACTGTCCGACAGAGCTTAGTTATTTTAAACTTCAACTTCAGGGTTTGCTCGTAAGATGAATCATACTTCATATTAATACGGGTGTGAAGACATAAGAGAAAGGAATGATGAGTAAAGCAGAAACAATGTGTTTGCCCATGTAAGTTATGTACAATTGTTTTTGTGGAATGAACATCAAACTTTTCCTGACTCTTTAGATTATAATAAAAATATAAGTTACTGGTCATACCACAGTACTATAAGGCTGTATAGGGAAAGCTACAGAGTGTATTAAATTGAGCAAGGGTGCATTTTATTGCTTATTAATGAGCTTTTCATTTGTAGGAGGAAGAATGTGTTCTTTCTGCTTTCAACAGTTGCACATCCTCTCTAATGATAACACATGATAATTCCAATAAACCTTAAATATTTTAAATAGGAAATGTGTAAATTAAAACTAATTCAAAACTGGATTTTTAGGGCTGATTCAAATATATTAGTCACAAAAAATATGAAATATATATTAGAGCTCGACTGATATTATAAGCCGATACTGACCTTTCACAGATATATCAGTATTTCGCAATATATTTTATCTTTTGTTTAAAGTTATATAAAAAGTATTTTATTGATACTTTTGATCATTTTTCCTAATTCAGATTTAATATATGCATTTTTTTGTTCATAGCTTATTATAGTAATTATAATAATTATTTAATTCCTAGTGTAGTTTACAGTTTCAGTGCACTGATGTCATTTTATATAATAAAGTTTATTGTCAAACTTTGAAATACCATGGCCTCCAATACATATCTTTGTCATGTGTGTTTGATAACTACATTTGAGTTATCACTGCTAAAAAAACATGTGTTTATGTACATATTCAGTACATATAACATTATCAGCCAATATGTCAGTATCAGAATTTTTTTGCTCCCTAAAATCCAGTATCTGTCTGGCCCTAATATATATATACTTACTTAGAAATACCTATTATATATATGAATATTTTTAGAAGCATCCTAAGGTTTAGTCATTTAGTTTATCCTAAGATTATGGCATTTTAAACATTGAAGCTATCTCACCCAATACATCAGTCATGCTCTAGTACATGTAAGTTACAATGGTGTGCTGAAATATAATGAAATTAAATTTGTGAAAACATGTATGAGAAAGGATATAAATATGGAGGATTTTTAATGGATGCATGATACATATGTATGCATCAAATATTTAGGCACATAAAAATAACTTGCCTTATAAATATACACCCAGTTAACAGATATAGATATAGTTTATGTGTCTAGATGAGAAAAGCAACCTTACAGAGAATAGGAATCAGTGTCTTTTCCTATGGGACCTATATTAATGTGAGGAGGAAGTGGCGAGGTTACACCATAACATAACCACGACTTTGGTATAGACGTGTTTTTTTATTTTATTGGAGCAAACTGAGATATTCACCCATGTTGTTTTTCGTCGTCGACATGTGGTTCCAATCTTTGGTATTTAACGATCGGCCTGGTTCTCATTTTATCAGCGGCTGCCCAGGGAAAACATGTTGTGTCTATTTGGGAGCTCTCCTGCATTATTTTAAGGTTCGGAGCTGCAGGCTCGGTTTGACTGATATAAAACAAGAGAGTTGCCTTTCCTTCCTTTTTCCAATAAATGTGCAACTTTAAAATAACCTCATATGTACCAGCCTATCTATATTTGTTCTAGATGTTGACTTACTGGGATTTGACTGAACCACACAAGATTAGCTTTGTGAGCCAAAAGCTGATGTATTTAAAACTGTAGGCTAAACAAACAGAAGATGGATCAAGTCACAGGTGAGTGAAGACTGCGGTTTGAACCAAAACTACATTTTCACCAGCATTAATTATACCCACGACAAAAACACAGCACCATGACAGATTCAGACTGAAATACAGAAAACAATGACTGAGTTCTATTATAAGTAAAAAATTCATCAAAATGCTGTCAACAGATGCTGTGTCATTGTGTTTTTGAAAGTGACTTACCAGTCGTGCTGTAGACGGTCGGTCCCTTGGGTAAAGACAGGCTGAAGTGTCTGCCAGAGAGCCTGGAGGCCCCGAGGTCCCCGTGCCATGGGACTGGACTATTACAGGAGAAAGTCCTCTAACAGGGGAGGCTGGTCTCAGCGGGGAAGTAGAGACATGACAACTGGATGCGGAGAGGGAGGGAGGGGGAGCGGGGGAGTGGCGAGGCCCGGGCGACGGGCTGCGAGGTGGAGACGGCTCCCTCTGTGGAATCAGGGATGGAGTACTTTGAGGAGGGGAGCTTCTGGAGGACGATGAAGCGTCGAAGCTTCTGCGGGCGAACAGGGCCCTCCTGGCGCTGGCCGAGCTCTTCTGGGTAGAATCCTTGGGCTTAAGCGTGAGGGATGGGCTTAGTTCAGGCTCCATCTGCTGGCCTCCTGGATGAGGTTTCTCGCTATCGGAGGAGGCAGTGTGAGAGCTTTCAGCAGCTGTGGACCTGTTGTCTTCATCACAATGTTTGTCCTTAATGTTATCATCTTCATCTCCACCTTCGCCCAAATTGTCCTGATCATCTTTTTGTCCATCTGGGCAAACTGAACGATTCTGACAGACTCCTAGAGCAAGAAAAACAACATTCAGCCTTTTTTTTTATTTTCCATCAGTCCGCTTTCTTACCGAAACACCATTCTAAAGTTAGAATCAATCATTGGGATGATATTGGCTAGTGTTTTAGCCTCACCCATGTTGCAAACCTTCTCCCACATATCTTAACATCTTGGACACCTAAGATCTTGATCAACTGCTAACCAAATGTTTACACTTCACTTCATACATCTGTGAAATGTTGAAGCTCAAACAAAGTGGGAAACAAAGTCAACAGAATGAGCGACCTGATTTATGTGATAAAATGTATGTAGGCCGACCTGGGATGAGTAGTCCAAGTTACAGTGCTGGCTGTAATTGTGGGCAGCCACTAATAAAAGGACTGTTTGTGGTCTTCCAACTAATGATTGAAATGACGTCTTAATTTATCGCTTGTTAAAAGGTATTACAAATTTAAATAAAATTGTCCGTGGAAAATGTGTACTAAACTAAAATCACAGAAGTCAGACCTTTTCTGTCCAAAATTCTACTATTCTTTATTTAAAAAGGAAATGAGGTCTTTGGAGAAACATCAGAGACCTCTTTGCCTCCAAGCCACTAATGTACAGGTTTGATTGATAGCTAATTTTGGAGGGACATTGAGACACAATGTAAAGAAGCTTACATTGCTAAATGAGACTTACAGACCATGGTTAAACAGCCTTTTCTTAGCAGTGGCACTTAAAAATTAAAATTAATTAGCATTTAAACCGACCAATCAGGTCATTGGCAAGTACATTTTGAAACTTTTCAAGGTGCTACAGCTAACTAGCTAAACAGCTCTGTAGCCTCTAAACATTCTCCTACAGCTTTTTAAAAATGTTTTGTTCTCTTTTATTATTATATAATACAAACAATACATACACATACATTTTCCTACAGCTGATATTTGTTTTGTTGCTTGTTCTACAAATAAAAAAGCAACACAAGACATTGCAACACTTATAGAAGAGGTAGCGCTAGGTATCAGTACTCCATACCTTTAATGTAGTGGCTACACTACACTACTGTTAAGCTGGATAAAAGCAAGTGCACCAAATGTGTAATGAGTATTTAATGAAGTACTCAGTTGGTATCAGAATCACTTTAAGGGTACTGGTATTGTAATTTTCTAAATGATACCCAACCCAAAAAGCTAGTGTGGGTGCTAATGGTAAGCTAATGTTGGAAAATCGGTACAAAGCAGATCTGTAGAAACAACAATGGCGACTTCAGTTGAACTTGAACTTCAGTTCAAATTCAATGACTGTATTTCATTATTATTATTAGCAATAACAAAGAGCCAAGGCAAAAATGACTGGTTATTGGTATGTTCAATCCTAAAACATTAGCAACACCCTATCAAGCACACAAATAAAAACGACATAGCAAACCTTCATCTGTGTCATCTGGGTAACAACAGGTGTCTTTTCCACACGCATTAGATCTCAGGTGTTCGCTGAGGCTCCCTATACATACCAGAGAAGAAGAGTTCATGCATGATGCACGGTGAACATGAATGTCACAAATTCTTGAACAAATAAAATCAATCATCGTCTTGTGTTACCTTTGGCTTTGGAAGCAGCATTACAGTGTTTGCAGTTGTTTGGTGGGAACTCTGTGATATGATGGGTGCACTTTTCCAGCACACCGGTGGTCTTACAGTGGAATCCAGACTCCTCACACTGGCACTTCCCTCCACCTCCACCTCCTCCGTGCACGATGCCACACTGCTCATTTGGTCTGCAGGTGTGAACAGAAAGAGAGTTTTCAGTTTCGTCCTCAGGGAGTTTCACTGTCACTTGTCTATTGATGCTGCTGCTCTCACAATGATAGTCGCAATCAATAAGAGTGTAACTGGAGCTGACACACAGGTTGTAGGGCCTTTAGCACCTGTAAGCAGCTTTTTAGTGGCTGTACTTATCCAGCATAAGTACGCTATCTGTTTGGCCTTTACTGCACTGTGAGCTCACGCTGTGGCAGCTGGGCCCTGGGGTTCATGCCTGCATGTACACTGGGGGTCCCACTTCAGCTTCAACAGGGCAGCTTTCATAAGCCAGAACCAGAACCAGAACTACCCCCCCTCCTCCTTCTCTCACTACCTTATAACCAGGCTGTGATTTGCTGGGGAGAATTTGGGATCCCCCCCGCCCCCCTCTCTGCTCTATATATCCCTGCCTCTGCTGAGTTATTTTTAACCCCACTGGGGACACATGTATCCCCATCATAGTGATTTATAATGCTTCACCCACAGACCATATAAAATAATAATCTAAAATAAAAATAGGCTATTTAAATAAAAAATCTAAGTGTTCTCTGCAAAATGAGAACAGTCATTCGCGCTAACATTAAAATCATTAATGGACCTTCACTGTAAGCACTCATGTGTCAGTAAAGATGACACTGTGTCTAGGTTAAGTGATGATGCAGTAAACGGATCAAAGGTTGACTCCTTCCCTGCTCAGAGATTTGCATATATGTGGGTATAGCAAAGGGGCGACACACTGCGGATGACCCCTTGACAGGTCTGGCCGACACAGTACTGAAAAGAGTGTTAGGGGATTTAATTCTGGCATGTTAAATTAGAATTGAACCTTTTGTTTGGTTTTTATGATCACATCTCGTTAGATATCTTGTCTGGACGATGAAAGAATAAGGCATGAACATCCCTGAGAGTGAAAATATTGTGCAAAAAAGAATTCAAATATAGTGGTCAAGTTCAAGTTTTGTAATAGTTTTATTTAATTCATAATAATCCAATTAATGTTACTTTACCAGCTGCATGAAATATCCTAACATGCTTCATAGTCTACATAGGCCCACTTTGGCTCTAATTTATTTTCATGAATAAAAACCTTCCAAAAACACCCCAACGTACTCCCACAAATTACACTCTGTTTATAACCCCATCGCAGCTCACACCACCAAATAAGTCCAAACAAGGGGGGTAGCCTACGATATGGCCCGAGATCTGGGGTTTTGCTAGAGCCGGCCAATAAAAACAGCGCAGAGAGGGAGGGAACCCCTGGCCCAGACCAGCTGCTGCTCCAAATAAGCATGAAAAAACACAGCAAATGAAAACACATTCCTACGACAAACAATCTCTCTGATTCTAATCTGCTGTTTTTTCTTCTATTTTCACTACGGGCTTCACGGCTGGATAAACTCGGCAGGTAGAACGGTGGCTTTTACAGTCTTGAAAAACTTTCAGGTTAATGAAAGAGAAACACTTTGCCGTCATGCCTGTACACTATATATTATAAAAGCAACTACAGTATATATATAGGCTTTTCATTCAAGGGCCATTCACACCCAAGATTAGAGTTTAAGTACCCTCGCCTTCCTCTGTGCCAACAACTGAAAAATGTCTATGTCCAATTACCTTACTGCCTCAGTTTTTTGTCCCTCAGACAGACTGAACAGACGGAGAAGGAGAAAGCGAGCAGGCGTGAGGATGACTCATTCTTTTAGGAAGGCTGTGATGAGCGTCAACATGAGTCACAACAGGGATTTGTTCACAGACACACTCCCGAACCAAAAAGAGACACACAGATGGCACCTCTCCGCACTCCCCTGCATCGCATCGCTGCGGTGTTTATTTCTGATGGGTATCAAAAAGTACTGAGCGCGTCTGCTTTAACCTCACCGCTAAATCATTTGAGAAGTGTGTGTGCGCGCAAGCTTTAATTGAGACAAATACCAAACAGAAGTATGTCCAAACAAATTCACTCCTTACATGTTTGCTTACGGCATTTCGCTGACTTTCAGTAAAATGTGAATGACTGCTGTGTAGTATTTATGAGCCAATAAAAAGAAAAAGAATCACATTTTTTTAAAATGACAAACAGGTCAGGGTCAACATGTGGCAATGTGTCCTGAGACATGAGGCTCGGAGAAAAGGAACATAAAGTAGAGTGATAATTCCTCCACAGAGTCCAATCATTTCTATATCGAGGTACTTCAGGGTGTGTTATTGCACTCATGCCATTGGTTACCAAAGGATAACACGGTAGGATGTTTTCAATTCATAAACCATTTGTTAAAGTTGTTTATGGTTTGTTTTAACACATTGTGATGTCAGTTAACATCTGGCAATACCAGCATTGAGCAGATGTTTTTGTTTCTACGGTTACTAGCATTTTTATATACCATTTGATATACTGTATTGCACACTGATCTATAACAGTGGTTATACTGTAGGTTGGATCTTTGTTTTAGGTGACCTTGTATACACCTGCAAGCCAATCAGATTTTTATGAGACAATTATGTTTTAAAAAAGTTATTACATTGACCCTGACCCTTAAACTTTCTGTCAACTGACAGTAAGAGTTAAGTTATGGTGTTCATCCAGTTATATTTAATTGAAATAATAATTGTGGGATCCGGGAGTTTGAGGTTACAACCTAGAACCAGTAGCATGATAAGTCTAACCGCCTAGTAATCATCTGTTGAGCCTCCCAGTACTGTTGGGTGCATTACCACCCTCTGAGCCACTGTATTAACCTACCTGGGCAATATAAATATAACAATTCATCATATAATATATAATAAAATATAGCAATTTTTGTTTGTTTTTGTATCCAGTTCAATTCCATATGGCAGCCTCCCTTTGATTTCCCACACATACATGTATGTAGATTTTCTCTGTATTCCTTTGGTGTTAGAGTGAGAGAATGAAACGTGCTGCCTCAACATGTGAATGGCTGTGATGGTTGGTGTAAATGAATCTCTGCAGGGGCAGAGGAAGCTAGGTATTTTCCTGGCTTCAGCCCTTCAACAGACGGGCTCTGTTGGTGCAGACAGCCAACCCTCAGCCTTCTCCAACATGGTGGACAGACAACAGTTTCCACAACATACCACAGTGTGACGTAATCCTCCAACACTGTAAGCAATGAATAACATTCAGTTTAACACTGACATTACTAGCTGATGTTCATATGTGTCTAACAGTGCTGAGCTGTTATCAGTTCATAATATACTCACCCTCTTTCAGAAATCCAAACTTCGGGAGGTTGTTTATTTCTGGAGCATGCTTGGACTTCCTTCCCCTCCTTCTTCTTCTCTTCCTCGATCTCTTTTCTGTTTGACCTGGTGTCATCTGCTGACTGCGGTCCCTTCCTTGTTCCCTCACGGTCTCTGCAGTGCGACTGGCTGTTGTAGACCTACACTCGAAAGAGACATGGGCAAATTCACCAACTGCTCCAGCATGCCCAGGGAGACAAAAATTAGGAATTCTCATTGAACGTTGTGTATCATAGCATTTGTCAAAGCACATATATTTTTTTCCCTTTGCGCGTCATCATTGCAAAGAAGCTTGCTATGCTTACCTACAAATAATGTAAACCATACTTTGGATACCCACAAATCAATCCTGTATATGTGCAACAGGATTCCTTAACTTAACTCGAGTTAAACACAATGACAGTATGGGCACCAACCATCTACTGTAGTTTCAAATGTGACTCACACTCGGCATGTCATCTATCCTTTCTCTTTCCTGTAAGTTCTACATTTTGAGTGGTCTAATAAATGTGAAAATGCAATGTCAGTTTTTACATATAATGCTAGACAATTGTAATCAGTGGTTAGAGTTGTAATTACCTCAGTGGAGCATGGTCTTGTGTTGTCCTCTTGCTCCATTGACTCTGTTGTCCTGATTGACATGGGAGATACGGTGTAGATGGAGGGACTGAGCCTCTGCTTACAGTGCAGCAGAGAGAGAGCTGTCTTGCTGGAAAGGCCAGGTGGGTTGGGGTCATAGCCGCTAGTGGACCACGATGAATACACTGAAGGCTTCTGTTCATCCAGAGTAGAGGGGTTTGGTTTAATGTAGTTCAAATAGCACCAGCTATTACAGGTGCTGGAAAGGAGACTGGGGAATGTAGGTCCAACATGAGTGACAGAACAAACACTGGGCAGACACGACTGATCCTCCCTTTTGACTTCCTGATTGCACGTATCCACTGATGACTTGTCTGCACAATCCACCTCCCTCTCCTCTTCTTCTTTTACTCGTTTCTGTTGCTGTTGTGATTCAGGAGGCAGCTCTATACTGTTTGAGGGAGAAAGCATGCGTTTGTTGCCCCCTGAGCCTGATAACCTCAGGCCATCCTCAGACCACAAAAGGTCTGGACTTATGTTTCTATGGTTTCTGTATTCAGTTGTTGGGTTACTTATATTGTGTGAAACAGCGTCTGCCTCCTGTGGCCTAGGGGAGGTGGACTGGGACAATGTGGTGTATATGGCACTTGCTTGAGTGAGGGTGTCTGTTTGGAGATGCACTGCTACCGTTGGAGATGTGACTGGCCTCAGTAATTCCAGACTGGAAGTGATGTTAGGGGCAGAGTGTTGGATATTGGAGTGACTTACTCGAACCTCTGAATAATCATCATGTCGTGAGGGAATCTCTAGCTTCAGCCCTGTAGACATGGGGAGGTAGTGAGCTCTTGCTGCCCCTGAGTGTCCATGTGTAGGATAGGGCTGTGGTACTTGAGAAGGGGGTAGCCCTTTATGGATGTTTGAGGCCTCCTCTTTTATAGGATCTACAGCTGAGCCATGAGTAAGGGAGAATTCTGTGCTGCCTGTTAACTGTATATTTTGACTGAGTTTCCACTGAGAGAATATCTCATTGCATTGTGATCTTACTGGATTACGCAAGACCGTGTCACCTGATGAAGGAGAAGTAGGGGACCTACTGCAGTATGCAGAAGTTGGGCTCGCTTGAGAAGATGTGTTGGGGATGATATGATCAGGACTACGGCTAGGAATAGTACACTGCTCCTCCTCCTCCTCATCTGGATCTCTAATAGCAGTGTGTCTCATAAGGAGACATTTTCTCCTCTCCCTCCAACCAACTGCAGATCGCTCAGGGGACAGACAACTGTAGTCAAAGGACTTACTCCGGGTCTCAGCCATTAGGACACTTGGTTGTGGGTCATGTGGCGCCTGCTCAGATGCTGAGCGCCTCATCTCCCTGTGCTGATGCACCCCAGGCACTGTCAACATGTGAGGAGCTCTTGATCTCCTCAGTGGTGTCGATATTGCTATCTCCATATCTGGTCTATTTGATTCTTCAAACGATGTGGAACGACTGGATGCATAAGATGCACTACTGTCCTGACTAGGGCTATGGGGCAAGGATATAGAGTCAAAACTGGATTCCCCTGAGGACTGGGCCACCTCAGCTAGACGTAAACGCTTCTTCTTTGGAGGAAGCTTTTCAATAGGGAGCTGGGCCAGGGAGGGGCTTCTCTGAGGCCACTGAAATTCTTCAGGTTTCTCTGAATGTTTTGTTGTAGAGGCTGGCTCGATTGAGCTCATAGTGCTCATGTTAGAATCCTCTGTCACCAGTATTTCTGGAACCTGCACACTGTGTTGGCGGACCAGTTTTCGGGATGTTATTTTTGTTGACTGTTGGACTTGTTTCTGAGGCACCAGTTGATATTCTTCATGAGGCGGAGAGTTTTTTGTTGTCTCGATGCCTTGATTCTCACTGCACAAAGAATCTTGTTTTTCAAATGAACTAGTATGTTGAATTACAGAACAGGTTTGCAATGTAGGTCTTCTGGGGTCCTCATAAGTTACAGCACTCTCATCTTTACATTGTCCGGACAAGAGGGCAGGAGAGGGCAAAGATGGAGAAGAGGGGTCATCAAATTCAAAACTCTCCTCTTTCCTTCTTTTACGCATTGCTGAACCTCCTGCTCTGACTGCATGGTTAATTAACTGTGAGCACTCCATTTGACCAGTTACCACCTCACTTCTGGGATGATGTGCTATGCACAGGCTTTGCTTGTGTTTCTTATAGCCTATCCAATCTTTGCATCCAGTGCCACAGGCTTCACACTCATATGGCTGTGGTTGCCTTTGCTTGTGGTCAGGCACAGTGGTTAAACTGTCAGGGTAAAATGAATGAGAACCCTCATCTTCCTCTTTTGTAAGTTCGGCACCAAGGGGAATTTCAATTGCTGGCTGCCGTCTTAACATCCCGTAACGACGGGATGCCCGTGATTCAGAAGGCTGTTGTTCATCAAAGGACTGACTTAGGCGGAATTTACTGGGGCCACCACGGGAGGCATCAAATGAGCTGGCTGCAGATGGCATTGAGTGACTTCTCACAAGAGGTGCATTGGATGTTTGACCAACTGGCTGCTCCACATTTAGGGATGGATGATGAAATTTTTCACATGGAACTCCCATGGTGATAGACCCACTGTTTTTATATCCCAGATCACCAGCTTTAGGGCTATGAATAAGTGGTTCTTTCATAGATACATTCTTTTGAGAATCTGAACTGTTCTTTCTGGAGAGTGAAAATCTCCTTGGTTTTACACTGTCAATTTTACTGGTGTCTACCACTGCCTCGTTGATGGTGATGAGTTTGGTGATATGGTCAATGACCTGCTTCTTGGGCACCGTGAATGGGATGCTTTTGTCCTCCTGATCAGAGGGCTGCTGGTTATGAGGACGAGACATCCTCTGTAGATGTCCGAGACGTCCATATTTGCCGAGTATGATCTCTGCATAGCTTTTGGCACTTGTGTTCGGGGGGCTGTCCTGTGACTGCTCAGTACTTTCAGAACGAGAGAAATAACCGGATTCTGTACTGCCTTTACTCCCTAAAATTAGAGAAGAGGTCTTTTCATCAGAAGCGTCTCGAGGAACATGTTTTCCTCTACTGAGACGCAGGGCCAGTCTCTTTTTTACTGCATAAGAGTCATCATTTCCTCCAGTGCAATCTTTGGCCCTGTCTGTTTCATGACTTTTGTTTGAGACTGCACTGTCTTGTTTTTCTGTATTGGAAGACGCTGATGATAGCTGTCTTGTTTCATCTTCTGACTCCGTGACTTGCTCCTCTAAAGATCTCGGCTCCCCAAGTGCCAGACCAGCCTTCACCCTGTGGGTATGTGATTTGCGGTGTTTGTAGAGGTTACTCTTCGTCTTAAAAGAGAAGCCACATGGGGCACAGGGATAGGGTCTCTCACCTGTGTGGGAGCGAATATGTTTCTGTAGGACACTAGGCTTTGCACATGCACGGCCACAGTAATCACACACATATTTGCCTGGTCTCTGAGGCTTACGCTCACGTTTCTGTTTTGGGGTACCCTCTTGAGTTTCTGGTTTAGACTGGGTGGGGCCACCTGCTGACAAACTAGAAACTGTGGATGCTTTTGGTGCTGTTGTTGCCTCGTGTTTCTGTTCCAGAGCTGTATCTGAGTCAACGCTCTGCCGCTGGTGCCTGAGACGTTTACGTTCAGGATGCTGTCTTCTAGACTGTTTGGCCTGCTGTGTTGTGGTGCCATGGGGCTTCGGGGAGCCGGATTGCTGTTGCTGACAGTGCTGGGAGGGAGACTTAGGCTGGGGGCCTTGTTGAGGAGACGCTGCTTGACAATGTTCTTGACCTCCGGACTGCTCCCCAGTCGTCAGGCAATTATGCGAGGCCTCCATAAAATGGAAGGACAGCCTCAGGTAGACACGTGGGATGCGTCTGCCTGTGCCAGGCTACAGAGTTCAAGCCAAATCATTAACTGGGTAATGGGTTTAATGTGAGTGAATATTATCAAATGGTTTCCACTTAAGTTTACGGTCAGGCTTCATTATTTTACTTGTTTTACCTAAACTTTATTGCTTGACAGCAGGAAATCGCCATCAAATGTAGAACGGTGGCATCAAAAAATGAAGCTGTGATATGTGGTGCACTGTAGAGGATGTCCTGTGCCATGCTGACTTAAAGTATCCCATCCTGAAGCACTCAGCCAGTATTGCTGCCACACACTCAGACGCTCAGTTGACTCAGATGAACATATGATTCTTCTGTCTTCTCAACATGAAGATCTGTGAAGACAAACAACTCATTATACAGAATAGTGCCTACAACTCAACTTTGAAACACAGATACCCCTCTGACCCTCCGCTTGCCAAATATGGATATTTATGTTCCATGTGTTACATAATCACTGTATGTGTCAACATTCAGCTTACAGTTTCCTCCGGCTGCTGAATACTTTTAAATCAGAATGCTTTACGTAACAGTTTTTTGTATAAAAATACATCAGCATGGGGCGAGTAAAAAATGGTGATCCTGCTAACATTCCTTAAGAGAAGCAATATGTCAATGACTCTGACAGGAATATTCTAATAACAGCATCATTTCAAACTGTCAGTCTTCAATGATTTTCTAATCAACTGTGCATTACTTGTTTCCAAACTGTGGACCACAATATCTTTCTTGTCAGACAGCCCTGCTTACATATCTCACCCACTCTTATAAAATGAGCCAAATCTTCCTGTTGCTAGACGGAGCAAAATATGATGCTCGATAGAGAATTTGTCATTTTCGGATAGAAAAATCAGATCCTGCTGGTTGAGGAGGGGTTTACATCAATCAGCAGTAAATAAAAATGACCTGAGTGACCTCTTTACTTATTAAAATCTGTAGTAATAATCTATTGAAATTGCTTTGCTTGAGGGTTTTTTTGCAAAATTGATTACACTGGGATTAACTAAGGGGCTGTGGCATGTGAACCTGACTGTCAGAGTTTCTGAACATGCTCTAATTAATGCTGCATATTTGACATGTTTCATCCAATATCAGACCTCCTTTCCTTCAAAACGGTGCTAATCAGACACTACTTGTACAGATCTGATTAACTGTGATTTTACATACTAAAAAAAGGACGGCCAAACGAAGGCAAGGGATGGCTGTTAGCTGTTGGATACACAAGGTGACTCAGTGGAGATACTGAAGAAAACTGAATGCTTTTTTGTGCCAGCATACTGAAACAGTAAACAAGGCATCCCACGCACTGACCAGCTGGTTTCAACACCCACATTCTGGTGGAAGACGGCAAAGCTGCCGGATAATATCCAAATTATGGATAACAGGTTGATCACCATCTTTGATATAACTTGTGGGAACAGTATGTGTGCATGCCAACACCGGATGATTATTAAACCGACATCTCTTTCCTTTATTAACAGAAAGCAGGAGCAGCTTATAGGTATATCAGCAGATTTCTGTCGTCTGCAGACCATTCAGGTTTTATAGGCCTTGCAGTGAGATCAGCTATTGCTAAATGTAGGTCAGACAGGTAGTGTTAAGTGGACAGAGAGATTTTTTGAAGGAGAGTCAGACTCTGTCATCTTACTGAAAATAACGCCTTAGAGCTCAGACTGAGAGATGTTCAGAGCAGCCTCATGCATACTCTGCATGAGGGTGACAATGACTGGGGGCTAATAAATTCAGCCCGAGCACTCTCTGTAAGTATAAAATCACATCATTAAAGCTGTGCGTCTGCATATTTACACTTGCATATGTGTCAGACTCTCCGGAGCTAACTAAAGATTGTTCATTTGCACCTCTCGTAGTGCAAATGAACCTATCTGGCAGTTTTTTTTCCTTCAGTCTCTTCTCTCCACATGGATCCTGTTTTCCTCATGTCCTTGGCTCTCAGCCTCTGTGATTCTCTCTGGGTGAAGCGTTGCAAGGCTCTGCTAGAAAGCACACGTCTAGGTGTAATGTTCTCAGCAGTAAAGACAAGACAGCTGTTTTTGCTCGGGCACAGGAATACATATTCGGTAGGAAATGAATATCAACAGCCTTCTATCAGACAATCCAAAATCAATACATATCCCTTTAACCACTGACTGACACTAACAGCAGTCTGGTTGACATATCTTATAACATTCAAGGCTTTGTTCCATTCAAGACATTTTCTGTGGTTTGTCTAATGGTTACAGTGTGTACATATACAGTGTTGGCCTACAGCTACAATCTGCAGAGAGAGCTCAAAATGTGCAGGTGCTAACACACACACACACACACACACACACACACACACACACACACACACACACACACACACACACACACACACACACACACACACACACACACACACACACACATACACCACCTCAAGTAAAGAAAAAAACAAACTCTTATATAAATGTGTGAAATAAATTCACACACACACACACACACACACACACACACACACACACACACACACACACACACACACACACACACACACACACACACACACACACACACACACACACACACACACACACACAGAGAAAGAGAATATTGCATAAATGGCTTTTTAAAAATCTTGTCAATTTCCTCTTCTCACACTAATGGGCACCCAGCGGTGGTTCCTATGGTAACGGCCCTAAACCATGTGGTAGCAGATGGAAGGAGAGCTGGAGGGCTAAATTTATCTTCCAGCATCCTCAGCGACTACAGAGAGAGAGAGGGAGAGAGGGAGAGAGAGGGAGAGCGAGGCGGCTAAGGTGCCTCCCTCCTAGAAGCTACGGCTTTTTTGGAAAGAGAACGGTACACGTCTCAAAAAGAAAAAAAATCAATAGTTTGGGAGGACTTGAATCTGTACTATATGGATACACCTCCAGTCTTTTTTTGGGGGGGTGGGATTCGAGAGGAAATGGCAAACATAGGGATGACAAAGAATACTGGTCTGGTCTCCATGAAAAATCAAACCATGCTGTCAACAACTAAACCACAGGAACAATTTTTAAACCATTTGTTGCTGATGAAAATGGTGTAGTATCATTAAAGGCAAATAACATATAATTATTACAAATATGTAGATTGCCTTGAATATAATACACTTAATAAATGGCATACAAAACATCTGATTCTCGAGGCAAAAACTGGAAACTTCATTGACAATTTTACGACGAAACTCGATGAAAGCAGCGTGCCAATTCCTATTTCCCGTCACCCTCGTTTTGCAGACTCATCTGACCTAAGCAACACCGTCAATGCCCTCATCTGTTGTTGTGTTTCCAGCAGCACGATGTCAGCTGAGCATTAGCAACGTCGTTGAGTCAGAGAGAGGGAGAGAGAGAGAGAGAGAGCGCGGCTTCGTCGGGCAGCCTGATAGCAGCGCTCTCCAGAGACAGAGGAGGAGAGCCCTCTGGGAGTGAGTGCATTCACAGCCGTTCCTCTGTTGTGTGTGTGTGTGTGTGTGTGTGTATGCGCGCCTCTCGGGAACGCTCCCCTAGTCCACGGGAGGACATGCCAAGCATAGGAGGTTGGATACACAACACAGGGAGCTCATTCACTCCAAGTCTGAGCTGTGTGAGCTTTAATATATATATACAGCCCACGAAACCCGCTCACTATATGCACTCTCTCCCTCTCCTTCATTCACACACACACACACACACACACACAGAAGTACAAACAGCCTCGCTGCAGAAGCTGCGCTTTCTGCATATGCTTTAAAAAACAGCAATAATATTCAGCAGAAACATCTCTGAACATGTTGCACAGAAAAACATGATGATGATGATTCTCTGCCTTCTCATTGATGGATGTGCAGCAGCCCTTTTTTCCAATAACAAAGACCTGAATGGAGAAAATCCCTCAGTCCAATCACATCACATCACTCACATCAAAAATCACTGAGAATGAGAAAAGGATATCACTTGCTTTTTTCTTTTTTTTCCTTCTTCTTCATTTTCTTTTTTTTTTTACCTGGTAGCAGGTGGTGTTGTCCTCCCGATTGTGAATGACTGGAAACGGGGAGAGCATAAAGAGAGAGGTGAAGGGAAAGAGAGAGAGGGAAAGGATGAATGAGAGTGATGGTGAAGAGAGGAGTGAGAGAGAAAGAGAGTGAGAGAGAGAGGGGTAATCGAGTCTCCGCTCTACGTGCACTGGGCTGACAAACAGGTAGCTGAGTATATTATGCGTATGAATGAGGAGGAGGGGACACTCTCACTCTCTCCCTGTCTATATCTCCACCTCTTTTATACCCCCCCCCTTTCCACCCTCCACCTTTTAGTGTCTCTCTTTCAGGTCAAAGTGAAGTAGCAGCTCCTTATTTGGAAGTTGACGTAAGCCCCGTGTTTCTTTTGGCAGCCGTCTCGGGCTGCACAGCTGGCAAAGCGGTGAGAGGTAGAGGGGCAGGGCGAGCGAGCGGTCGGTGTTTTAATGTGACTGGGAAAAAAGAGGGGGGGAGTAGGGGTGTAGGAAGGTGGAGGAGGAGGGTGGGGGTGATTTCATATATTTTTTAAACACAATTTCCCCATTCAGTTCTCAATTTTCCAAGCATAGGTGGAGGAGAGTGCTATTGCTGCTGCATTCTGAAGAAAACCCTGGAAAATTTGAAAACATATAAGGACCCACGTGGAAAAATAAGAAGAAAAAAAAGAGGGAGAGTGTGAGAGAGAGAGTGAGAGAAAAAAAAGGAGGCAGAGGGATCCGGTTTTTAAGAGAGAGCAGCTCTGGAGAATGTCCACACACCACAGCGTTGCGTACATGCTCCTGCCAGGGGTCCGGCTGAAACGAGTCCAGGCAACTCTGACATCACTCTCCGCTCTTTTATGCCCCCGCCCCCCCCCTTCTACACCGACTGACTTTTTCAGTGGGCTGAAAGCTTGCAGACATGCGGAGCATTGAGGGAATACCAGCCGGTTGGGATGAAGGCGGGCGGTCAGCCGCTCATCTGGCCGGGCGTGAAAAGGGGAAAGTCGAGAGGGGAATGGAAGCGAGCCCAGTGTTGTCCGTCCTGCATCGGGCAACAGAGAGTCCTTGTGAGGAGGGCTCCAAATTTGAAAATGGTGTGTGGAAAGCGAGTTGTGATACGGAAATTTCTGGATTTAAGTTGCTGATTGGCAATTTTCAATAAAACATAATGAAACACCATTTAGACCACTGCCTGACCCTAAATATCACCACTAAAGCAGCTCCTTTAATATCATAATTTTGGATATTACGTCAATCTACAATTCTACCTTAAATTTCCCAAATGTACCAAATATTGTAAATAAGTAAAAGCAGTTTTTATGTGCACAGTTAGGTTTGGACGGTTTTCATGTATTCCTACCATACTCGGTTTTCATCCAATCTAACACTAATGCTGCATTCACACCATATTAAAAGAGCGGAAGGAACAGGAAAACCACATATTTTTGGCTGGACCTCAACAGCGGGGGCAGCCCTAAACATGAGGTTGTCCAGCCAAGTGTTGGAGTTTCCCTATTGGCTGTTGCTCTTTCAAAAATGAATCAGCACAAACAGTTTTTTATTATGTCATCAGGGGGCATTTACAGCTCTTCCACTCATATCCCTATTCGCATGGGAGCAGTATTACCTGGGGACCCCTACCCCCCCACCCCCCACCCCCCACCTAGTCTGTGTTTTGTGTGGCGCATTCACAAGGGATAAGCAAACTCTCTGTTATGCTTGAATATACTGACATTGTCCCCCTGGATATGCGTGACAACACGACTGGCTGGAAAATTTTACTGCCTTGTTTCTAAATGACCTAAATGACCTAAATACATAACTGTGATAGAAACAGAGGACAGCGGGACGCAGAGTGATTGTGTTTCCTGCTCTCAGCTCTGGTGTTAAATACAGAGAAGTGTGCTAAACAACTGTTTAAACAGTGTGATGGACTCTACGACTGACAGCGCTGGCAGTAGACCGTGTGCGGTGCAATCAGATTTTATAACTGAACTAAATACCAGGATACAAACTTTTTATTTCTTTTGATGTTTTTACAGCACAAACCATGAACAACAGCATTAGAATATGAGTCTTGCAGATAAAACATTAGACTCCTGTTGGCTGTTAGATCATTTTAGGTTAGGTGAGCTTGCTGTAGCTGCTGTAACTGGGCAGCCAATGCTGTCAAAACTTTCAGTTGTAAATTTCACCCCAGCCTACAGATTAACATTTAATATAGACACTACCACTGACTATCCATGTAATGCTACAATGTGACAGTGCCACAATGTGACTAAATGTAATGCTACACTGTGACTAAATGTAATGCTACAATGTGACAATGCTACAATGTGAATAAATGTAATGCTACATTGTGACAATGTGACAATGCTACAATGTGACAATGCTACAATGTGACTAAATGTAATGCTACAATGTGACAATGCTACAATGTGAATAAATGTAATGCTACATTGTGACAATGCTACAATGTGACAATGCTACAATGTGAATAAATGTAATGCTACAATACATTGTGACAATGCTACAATGTGACTAAATGTAATGCTACAATGTGACAATGCTACAATGTGAATAAATGTAATGCTACATTGTGACAATGCTACAATGTGACTAATTGTAATGCTACAATGCTACGATGTAACAAGGATACAATGTTACAATGCTACGATGTAACAAGGATACAATGTGACTAAATGTAATGCTACAATGCTACGATGTAACAAGGATACAATGTTACAATGCTACGATGTAACAAGGATACAATGTGACTAAATGTAATGCTACAATGCTACGATGTAACAAGGATACAATATGACAATGCTACAATGTGACTAATTGTAATGCTACAATGCTACGATGTGACAAGGATACAATGTTACAATGCTACGATGTAACAAGGATACAATGTGACTAAATGTAATGCTACAATGTGACAATGCTACGATGTGACAATGCTACGATATGACTAAATGTAACTGGCAGCAATGGAGGCTTTGCAGCCACTTTGCCACTTGCTGTCACTCCTTCTTTTTGCCAAGCAGGAAACATTGAAGCTATCAGAAATTCCTGATATCTCTGACTTGTAATGAAAACTTGGAGACTGACATGAACCTTTTTCTCATGTCCCTGCTCTTAACAGTCTCTACAATAGGACCTTAAAGACTGTGTAAAGTGAATTCACACATTTTCTTCTAAACACAATAAATAAGTCATAAATGTATTTCTAAAAAAGGTGTAAAAAGCATTTCAACCATTTAGATTTGAATTGTGGAGCTAGGCTTCACAAACTGTTTCAAGATTTCTGTGTCTGGATTTAATGCGCGGGTCTGAAAATCACCGTTACGTAACGCGGCGGTGTTAACCAATAGCACGGTTACACACCGGAACATAAAACCGCCCCCTGCTGCTGTAGAGGTATAATTACATTCAGCGCACACTACTACTACAGTCTACAGCCAGTTAGCTGAGTTAGCCGCCGAGTTAGCCACCAAGCTAGTCCCTGAGTTAGCCGCCAAGCTAGCAGCTGAGTTAGCAGCAGAAAGCTCTCAGACCTAGTGTCCATGTTTCTGGTAGAGGTGGTGATTTTGATTGACAGGTGACACTTGGCAGGGGGCGGGGTTTCAGCGAACTCGGCGGGAACTCCCACAGCGTTTGGGAAAAGAGAAATAGGCAGACTTTTACACAACTTTGAAGCCTAATTTCATATATTTGGCGATTTTTTTAATCATTCAAATTTGGCAGGGTGGTTAACAACACACTTTTCTGTGGTATGTCAAACTCAGAACACATATTTATTTTTACTTTACACGGACTTTAAGGCCAAATAGACTATTCATCATCACATCCACAGCCAACACAACTAGCTGTGGCTAATACTGTAACATGCTAATATTTGTGTCAGAGCTGTAAGTCAGGGCTGCCACTTTTCATTTGTTGAGGTTGGGACTCACTCAGTTCATACAGATCTCACACCACACATGCCTTTTATAACACTAACTTTTTCTTTGCTTCCTCCAAAGTAAAATATGTGATTTTTGAGTGAAGTAATAGCAGATTTTCTTAAAGGTTCAGTTGTACTGAGGCATAGGGGATAACAGGGTTAAGGCAGCACTTTTCACAGATAGTCCATCATCATCATCTTTTTGAACCAAAAGTGTGCCACAACAAATAATTGCAATACATGTTCCAGTGGATCAGCCAATCACAATGATTTTGTGGTCGAGCAACTAACCTGTTGAACATGAGTGGAGCAAGGCATGCTAACCAAGCCCCCAGGAACAGCGCCAGGCTTTGAAGTCAATTCGACACAGTGGCCAGAGTGCGTAATTACAACGTCAAATGATGCTACTGGGCCCAAAAAAAAAACGTTTCCCATAAACTTAAATTGTGAAAGAGACATCTGAGCATTACAACCCCTGCGAAATGACACGTTTCACCATCAGAATTGGATCTGTTCAGTCTGATCACATTTCAAAAGTCCAGAAGAGCCGCACAATTAGATCGTTCTATCATCATTCAAGTTAGCTGGAGAGCTTAACCAGATGTCGCCAACTCATCTAGCTGAAGTCGCTAGGGCACTTGCTTTATGCGCCCAACAATGCTGAAGGTATGTGGAAAAGCTTCATGCTCCACTGAGAGGCTTACATAGAAATGAACAAGGCCCCACTTCCAATGCTGTACCAGTTTTCTTTGTACATCCATGACGTTATTCTGTGGTGTTGGCATGGTTCGCATTGAGCAGCTCACTGTCTGTGTTGCAGTTAAACTGACGTTAGCCAACAATGGTGCACCTTCATCACTGAACAAAATCTTATCTCTACAGGGCAACCACAGACCTGTTTACCAAATGCTGAACAAATGTAGCTAACAATATGCTTGCGCATTTTTTTTGTATGTGTGAGTGTGTGTGTGGATGGTGGGTGTGGCTAACAAATTTCAATCACTGAACTCATGGATTTGAGTTATGTTTACTTGACAGATATGCAATGGTCATTTATCTATTCATTCTATTTATGCATTTGTTGGATGTTACTGAGGTTCTTTTGGATCTTGTAGAACTGGCCTATGTAAAGCAAAGTTAGTAAAGTTATTGCAGCATTGCAGCAATAAGGAGGAGCATAGATCTTTTTTATCTTATGTTTTGAAGAAAAATATATGTAAAATCCAGAGTGTATATCAAAAATGCTACCCAGTAAACACAAATTAGCAAAAGGAAAAAGTCTGTTGGAAGTTGTTGGTTCATAAGGCCAGAGAGAGGTCGAGTGGGTCAATTTACCATGAGTAATGCTCATTTTATTGTGGACAAAAATAGCTACTGTTAGCCAGCACAGCTATTTACACTTTAACATTGCTGCCCCTGTAGAAGAACGTCTTTTCTTGCAGGACTAAGGCCACTTTGTGTTGCAGGGCCAGCACAAACAGCAATGTCCCAAAATTACCTCTTCTACTGTTAGCAGGTAATGTCATAAAAGCTACTTTTAGCAACCACAGCATGTTACATTACTTAACAACAAGACACAGTTGGGGTTTTTAGGCTCTCATCTGTGACAATAACGCTTCCCAAAACAGGAAGTAAAATCTTCTCACACTGGGTTTATTTTTCCATATTCAAATTTGACATTAAAATAAACCTAGGAGGGAACAGGAGGGAAAACCCCATTATATCAGAGGCTGAATTTAGTACTGAAGTCATTGGAAGGGGTTCTCAATATGTAAAACTGAATCCTGAGAACCCCATTCCATTTATGACAAATGAGTGTTTATTGAGGTTTAATGTACCGGAAATAAAAATAGGTTTTTGCTTTCAACATATTGGGTTTGTTGTCATATTATTTAATTATGACATGGAGACTAACATTGGCTCAGTGAAACGGTCTACTTGTCAGCATCCGCGGAGGTGACAGAGCTGCCAGTGTTGAGCTCTTTCACAGGGGAGGTTTGCCTCTGTGCAGCTGGGGCTTGTCTGGACGGCCTTGTCACGGTGTGAACATCACGCTACCAAACACATTTCCTCGAAGGGAATATTTCTTTTTGTTAGGAATGTAGGGCGAGAATGGGATGGAAACAAAAAAAAAGATAAGGTCTCACAATATCGCCTTCTTTTCACTAAACCGAACACTCACACGAATTCATTTTCTACCTCAAGCTATACAATACATTAACATTTAGCAGCGGCTGAATAGGGATGATGGGCTATTTTTACAGATGTAGATGTAAGAGGGTAAATCTTCCTAATTTCAGGTTTATTTGCAGAATAGTGTTTACCCTGCTTCTAGGGCAGACGTAACCCTGTGGCAGAGAAGAAAAGGTCTTTTAAGATAAAAAGCAAACACTAATGCTTTTGTGAAATTGAAAGCTTTTTGTTTGTATTGTTATTTTTTGAATTTATTATAATCACCAACAGGAAATTCTATTTTATCCATGTTTTAATTTACTACTGGCATCCCTGGCTATTGTGTGTAAAATTACATCATGGCAAACGTCTGTGTGTATGTATTAAAAAATAAAAAATAAAAAATCAGCCTTTATGGAAGGTTATATTTAAAGTCGATCAAGCACTTCGCCTCCCTCAACACTCCTTTACACTAAAGCCTTGTTTTCATTCTGAATTGTCTATCTCATCACTTGGGAAATCTCTAAGTGGTCTACATTCGAAAAAGACTTTAGCAGAACAAGACAGGGAACCTTCAGCCTAGTTGAGCACAGGATTCATGTAAAAGCCTCAAGGCACATAAGGTTGTTAAGACCTCTAGCTGGATGAAGAAACACTAAATACAGGCTACTGTACTGCTTGCTCCACTACTCCTACATGGCTGCTGTACGCTTAAAATGGGCATCAGGACTATCGCTAAGTGGTGTGAAGGTGGATGTTGGGTATATACAGTATAAATACACATGGTTACGTGCCTGGGTGGTGTGCATTTTTAATGTGGCTGGAGCCTGGTGTATGAGTAGATTTCATCACCTGAGTATTTCAGCTAAGATACCACAGATTCATAACAGAAAGCTTATATTTCAAACCAGGGCAGTGGACGGATGGATGGATGGTCTAAAGAAAATAAGCTATTGGTTGTATGATGAGAAATGTAGTCACCTGTCTGACCATTCTTTTTGGTATCTAATTCTTACCCCAACTTTTTGAAGTTTAAATACTAAAATTTCTCTCTTTAAACTTATTAGAAGGGGAGGGATTTTATACTCTTTTTGTATGGCATTCTATTATTTAATTGGGGTGGAAAAAAAGGGTTGATTAAAATTGATAACGCAATTGTCTTGTTGGCATGAATGAAATGAAACCTACAAATATTAAAGACCGTGTAAAGTGAATTCAGACATTTTCTTCTAAACACATTAAATAGGTCATAAATGTATTTCTGAAAAAAGGTGAAAGAAGCATTTCAACCATTTAGATTTGAATTGTTGGGCTAGGCTTCACAAACTGTTTCAAGATTTCTGTGTTCAGGATTTAATGGGCGGGTCTAAAAATCACTGCATTACGTAACTCGGCGGTGATTGGCATAAACCCGCCCCTGCTGCTGTAGAGGTATAAATACATTCAGCGCACACTACTACTACTACTACTACTACTACAACAGTCTACAGTTAGCCAGTTAGCTGAGTTATCCGCCGAGCTAGCCGCTGAGTTAGCCGCCGAGCTAGCAGCTGAGTTAGCAGCAGAAAGCTCTAAGAAGTAGTGTCCATGTTTCTCGTAGAGGTTCTGACTTTGATTGACAAATGACACTTGGTAGGGGGCGGGGTTTCAGCGAACTCGGCGGGCACTCCCACAGGGTTTGGGAGCAGAGAAAGAGGTTGATTTTTACACAACTTTGGAGGGTAATTTCATATATTTGCCGATTTTTTAAATCATTCAAATTTGGCAGGGTGGTTAACAACACACTTTTTTGTGATATGTAAAACTCAGAACACATATTTATTCTTACTTTACACGGACTTTAAGTGTTTGTCACCCATCTGTATTAAGGGAAAGCCTCTGGAACATAATATATGACATATCAATCCCTCCATTAAAGCTGCTGCATTAATTCAATTCTTTAAAACTGTAGTGTGTGTGTTTTGGCTACTTGGGGGCAGCGGAACAAGCTGCATACTGACAACAGCATACTGACATACTTACAATTACATAATTTTTTACATGTCCAAAAACACTTGCCTATTAATACAGCCAGCAGATACCAAGCAACATTAGAATTCATCATGTTTGTATTCACCGGAAAGATGTAACTATTATAGTCACGCTCCCTCTAGCTATGTTTTTATTCTATTTAGTTCCAGCAACTCCAGAGCTAAATATCTTGCACCACAGCTATAAATTTATCAAAAGTATTTGGCTGAAAAACACCTGCTTGTTGCATCTGGCCACAAGGCTGATAAGAGCTGTGAGACTGAACCAAAACAGTCAAGCTGCGGGCCAAAGCAAACTGTTCTTTGTGTGTCCATCGGTATGAGCGTCAATTCTTACTATAAAAAGATTGATGGGAGCAGATATAAGGTAGGTCAGCACATCCTTAAAGACAGAAAAAGTAGTTTCACTGCAGCTTTAAGAGATTTCAAATTGAGTAAAATGCCACAATGAAATCATTTCTCTGCTCAGACATCTCACTGTCTTGCTGTAATCAAAGATGAACCTCCCGCAGACGACACTGACAGGTCGATATCTGATTTGACCTAATAGGCCAATATTGGCAAACACATATATCGGTCTGACTGTTGTTCGGTTTGGGGTGGAGTGTCAGCAGCAGCATCCGAGCTTAGGACAGTGCTGGCTCCATCCTGCAGTGCCACAGAGGGAGTTTCTGGGCACTGTGCCACCTGTCAGAGGAGAGAAAACACAGGCAGTGTCCTCCTCAGCATCCCAGCGGTCCCGGGCTTCACATATGGCCTTTAAACACCACAGAGACAGCAGAATCTGTCACTGCCACTGCCTCTTAAAGTACAAGGTGGTCCTTACTGAACTTTAATGACCGCAGAAATACATTATCAATGTGTTAAATATACAGGATTGCATGTCTGTCGAAGCTCATACATTCAGTGCAAACTGAGTAAAGGAGAAGAGGAGCCGTTTCAGGTATTTCAACACAGTGGACTGTACTTGGCTGTAAAAATAACAGCTTGTCTGGATCTAGAGGGTTGATGTGTACCTTTTTTGCATGAGTATGTGTGTGCATGTGTGTGTAAGCCCAGCCAGTAAATCCCAACATATAACCATAACCACCCCTTGCCTCCCTCCAGACGCCCAGCCACAGACAGACCAGAGACCCCCCCCTCCACCCTACGACCGCCAACCAGAACGGAACAGATGCCCCTCTCAACCTCAACCTGCCCCGATGGCCACAGAAAACAGCAATGTGACCGACACATGGTAGGCTATGGTGCCGCAATTTAAAGAGTCCACAGAGAGAAATAGCTATCCGAGCTCCAAAAAAACGTCTTGCTGGAAGACCCGAGTTCCCAACAGTAGACCATGTTGACAGATGTTATGCAGAGCTCAGCTGTGGTGGGTGGTGGGAGTTCAAACCCGACTACCTATTGCTCCAATAACATACTAATTCCATGTATGTACAAATGTGCCTTTATGGACCAAAGAGGCCTTTCTGTGTATTCAAGGAGCAATAATTAAGATTTTTTACTGTGCACCACATCAACGTGACCATAATACACCTACCAAGCAATTACAGTTTTAAGACACTCCCTAACCTACACACTATGCACCACGGCTAATACATTTTCATTGGTCAAGCACTCCGTTATTTCAAAGTACTTTCCATAATAATATGTTACTTGTTTTGTTGGATTTTTTGTTTTTTATTTGTCAGTTTACTGCTGACTGTGCTCAGGCTTTATTTTTTAGTCCTCATTAAAGGGAGATTAAACCAAAATACATCAGATTTAGGGTCTGTCATAATGTATTTTTGCAATATAGAGGGTTTGAGACAGAGTGCCATTGTGGCAATGACTGGAAACTAGGGGAAGCAGCAAGCCTACACAACACTCCAGGAAATTGTTGCTCCTGGTTAAAAATGGTCCAACGCATAACCCCTGAAAAAGTGCAGCTAGTTATTTTTACAATTTAAGTTTAGATGTACTTGTTTGTGGTTTTTGTTGCCTTTTGATAGAGCCAGGCTAGATGTGTTTTGACTGTCTGAAAAACACCAACAGAGATAGCAAATACCAGTCAAATACTGGTAAGCAGCTAATGATAGCCAAATGTAAAGAATAGTTGGAATCCCTCAGTTCTTTTATGCAAATCAATATTTTAATCTCATTCATTTGGGACTTTTGGAGCATTCAGCGCAGTTTGTCTGTCTGAGAAACTTTAACATTATATTCAGATTTAATTGTAGGAATTTTTGAAAGCAAAACAGTACAATTGTAGTTCGTTTTAGTACATTTGGGAAAAAAATGTCACAATCTTTGAATGTTGTTCTATTAAATCACCAGAGTGAATAACACACATCAGCAACACTGCCATTTCCTCATTGTTTGTAGACATATCAAAGTCTGGCAAAAGCCAATTAATCATCTGCCAGTGGAATTGCAACTGGTTGTCTGATGTGACTCAGGTACATCAATAATATATATTTATTTATGTATTTATTTATTCATTTTTATTGAAGCTTTTAAGCCCATTAATCTTTGTAGCATGCCTCAGTAACTCACTATCATGAACAAATACTGATAAATGCCTCTATTTCCTTGTCAAATTTCACAGGAAGCTGAGCGCATCAGCGTATTGAGCAAGGACCACCAAAGCATTAACCAATCCCTTAACACTTTCAGTCTATCATGCTCCGCATACTGATCTGCACGGGTGGTCCACCACCAAAGCACTATTTTGAGCCAGGAAAAACCCAGCTTCCAGGCCGCTGGAAGCTGTGCCAGACACTGGCTGATGTTACTGCAGCTCCTTGGTCAGCAAAACAGGCTGATAAAAGTGGATGCTTCATGGCCTTAAATTATAAAAAAAAAAAAAACAGCAAAGGAATATTATTTGAATAACTAGCCATACACTGTGTTTGTGACTTCAAATGGTGACAACGTTTAGAAGAATCATTCTAATCCTAGTAGTGTTGCAATAAGAGCCAATGTATTTTTGTTTGACAGCATTCATAGCAATACTGGAGATTCCTTTTTAAACTTCCCAAGACCCAATTTAGGTATGATACCTTAACCAAGGGCAATCACTCTATAAATACAAATTTCAATATGTTGATATTTACAGACAGAGACTCGTTGACAACGGCTTCATTTACAGAAAAGTATAATTTTAGACCAGCGGCAAGCCAAATCAGGAACAAGGAAATAGGCACAAAGAAGTGAATAATGGGAGGCATTGTGCAAGTGAAGAGAAAACAAGTTGAAAATGTTGAGGGGAAATGCTAAATATAGGAAAAATGACTAGCCGCTCCCTATATTTGTCCCCACATCTATGTTAGGCTGTTTTCTGCCAGTGTGTGTGGTTTCAGGGTGTGAGCGTGGGTTTCAGTAAGACTGCTGAGTGAAACTGTGACACCATTTGCATACAGTCATCACCATCATGATGACAAAAGTGTACTGCTGAAGGCTACACCTGCAGTCTAAATGAATAGCTACGCCTTGTTAGACTGTGTGAATCCATGTTCTGGACTTGTTGGAGCCAGGAAGAAAACCAAGATTCATACAGCACACTTCTGAGAATGTCTCCTAAACATTTACTGGACCTGATTGTTGACTATTCCCTGTTGAACAGATCCAGGCTTTATACATGATGACATCAGAGGGGACTTTCCTTGTATGGTTTTTGGCTCTGTCATACCAAACAGAAAATGCTTGGATTCTACTAAACACATTGGGCATTAACTAAAATTGTAAAGAGGAGATGTTTTAAAATCTAACAAAAATGGTTTATATAGGAAGTAATTGAAAGGAAAAGTTATATAAATACTGGTGTATCGTGAAGCATGTGAAAGCATTGACTGGGTATCATTTAAAATATTTTGATGCCAGTAAGGTACAATACCCAAGTTTCAGTTCCAAAACCAAGCGTTACTTTTTAGATATCTTACAACAAAACCATTTTCTCTGAGAACATAACCCCAACAACTCAAGGTCTACTCACTATTCTTTTCACGGTCTTCATTAACAGATGGACTTTGTTTAGTTGGAGGTGTTGGAGCTTGAGATGGATCAGTTACTTATAACTTATCATCTGTGTTGAAAGCTCCTGAAAAAGCCGGTAGGGGAACCTTGAGTTCCGACTGTTACATCAAAACGACCGCTTCAAAAGTCAAGAATGAACTTTAAAGTCGAACAAGAAACCGACGCCGAGCCCTAAAGGTGTTATAGCTGAAATCATAACTACTGCGCTCACATGTCGGCAGATCCATCTCCATGAACTACCGATGAAGACCAAGTCAAACTACTGAAAGATGCAGAATAAAGCTAGTAAGTAGACCATGAGTCTCCAAGGTCAAGAAAGAATGAACCTTCAATCGTAAATGATCAATTCTGGGCTGCCGTACAAGAACCTGGCAAAATTAATCTAAAATTAGAAGAAAATTTGATTTAATAACAATAAATGTAAGTATATGTGAGAAGATTTAATTATTTTTTCACAGTTTTTAATACTTGGTTCAGAAGTATTGAGGACATGTACCATGCCTGTGCACCACATAATCAATGTTCTGTTCAAATTCACAGGACCTTTGTTGCCTGTCACCAGTCTTTCTTTCTCCTGTATTTCTCTAAATTGTACATTCTATAATAAAGGGAAAAAAAACTGATATATATCTTTTTCTTAAGCATTGAGTTTCCACACCCGGTCTCACATACCTCTGTTCTACATTTCAAAACAAGCCTGTAATGACAGTGGTTTTGGCCTTGGTATGAGGAAACTGAATCTGAGCTTGAGATGCCATGAAGATGTTTCAAACCAAATCGTGACTGGTATCAGAGTAGTGAGAGCACACACACTGCATCAGTGCATGAAAAGAGTCGGGCAGAAAGGGGAAAAACCAGGAAGCTAATGGAAACCAGTGAATAACCGATAACAACCACATGCAAAGTCTTCACAGGGGCCTGAACGATTGCGGCGGGTAGCGACTCTGCGTGATGTGATATAACTCAGATGGATCAATACTAACACAGTTGAGCCTGATGCATCTGGCTGGTCTGTGCGCTGGGTTAAGCGGGATACGGGAGTACACAATAATACATCCCAGCCTGCTTTCAAGCAGAGAGAAAAAAAGTACAAAAAAAAAACCGAGTTGCTGACCTTTTGTGCATCTACTTCATTAAGACACAGTTCATTTCGGAGGCCAACTTTTGTAGAAAAACATGGCTCAGATGATAAAAAAACAAAACAACAACATCCAAATACAATCAGCTTTTCTTTTTTTCCTTGAGCTTTAAACCAATCTGCTTGGATCTCAAGGTGATGTAATGCAGGGAGAGAGTGGCCATATGTTCTCTTATTTCACTAACAGTGTATCAACACACAGGAGTGAGGCAGCCTGCCAAAGGAGCACGCCTCTCCAGGAATCTATATCATCCACCCAGAGACAGGGGGAGAAGCTACTGTTACTGTAGGCACCGCTAATATTTTGACACGCGCTCGCGAAGCAAAGCAATAATACGGGCCGAGCCAGCAGATGATGCTGAGGGTCTACCTGTAGGTACCGGCTGAGTCAGCAGTTAGCTCTGTGTGAAACCAGGCTATCTCCCAGCTCTGCAGTATCTATCTCAGGAGCATCGTGGACAAAAGACCTACTGTGGAACAAATACAGCAAAAAAAAAAAAACACACACACACAAGTGCTGTTATGTAATACAAAAGCCTGCGGTCTGCTACCATATAGTTCTCTCTCTGCTCAGAGGAAACATGACCTTGATTGATAATGTCAACAGGATTGAGTGGTGGAAGAGGAATGGACACAGTGTGGTGTGGATGTCAGTCAGATATTATATACCAGTTGTACTAAATAATATAAACGGATACAATGACAACTGGTGATGTGAAAGGTGTCACTTGTAGAGATGAACCCACATAGATGGACACATAGATTTTTCATAAGTCTTTTTAGCATCTTTTAGCTCATTTTAGTTTTTAAAGCATTTTTACTGTTTTGGTTCAGTAGATGGTGGAGAACAAAACAGAGATAAAAGCAGAGTGCATATTGGACTTATGTTTGCCTGATAACCGGAAACGTATCTCAAACTGAGTACTAATGTTGTAACCAGGCAACTGTTTGCTCAGATAAACAACTTAATAAGGTGATAATAAGCCAGTGTTGTGTTTACAGCTTGTTGCACGACACTCAAATCAACTGATTATCAACTATCGCAACTTTAAGATTTGCAAAAGAAAGTTTCAAGAGTGAATCAACATCTATAGGATTTGTGTGTCTGATTGACTTCAGATAACTTTAAGTATTATTTAGTACATTGTTTTGGCAATTTTCATCCCCTACATCATCCAAACATTACATTTTGTATATTTAAAAAAAATCTTTTTCGTAAAGATCCCCTTTGAACACGTTTGAAGACATAAAATTAAAATGGTTGAAAAAAGTAATAAATTACTGATTTGAAATTCTTAAAATGACATCTTCTCCTCCTGCTAATTCATAATAAAAAAAAATCTGAATCTATGACAATGTAATTTTTTTTCTTTCAAAAGTCCAAAAGTGTTTATAGTAATGATTATTGTGTTATAAAAGTAGTTGAATACTTATGTCGGCTAAAGTACTTTGTGTTACATTTATATTATTATTATCATTATCATTATTAAAGCTATGATATTATTCATAAAAGGGAAATTTAGCAATAATAGAACTCTCCTGTATGTTTTTTGTGACTATTAAAAGCTTTGTAATAAAGGGTCTTAACATTGTGTAATTCAACTTCTCAAGGAAGCAGGGACAGCTTCGAACATGAATGTAGATGTATTTTAAGTGTGTGTGAGTGTGTGTGTGTGCGTGCGTGCGTCCGCTAGGTGATTTGTGAATGAGACTGCAGCTGACAGGCCTTCTGCCTGACAGGCTGCTCTCTCCACAGGGGTTGCAGAAACCAGAGGCCCTTCCACCTCGCAGAGCAAACCAAGCTGGGTCCATACGCTCGCCTCCAGGGTCACTGACGGCATCCAACCCCTTCCAGCAGAGGGCTGCAGCTCGGCCAAGGGCCTAACAACTCGCAGCGAGCGCACACATGCTCTGATTCCCATGCACCTCTACACACACACACACACACACACACGCACACACGCACGCACACTGCATGTAAACACAACACTTAACACCCCGACGGCGTTCACAAAGCACACGTGCAAGCTTTTGTGCCAACACGTTTTCCTGTGCACAAGCACAAGGAAAAGCAAATGTAAACACACACACACACAAACACACGAGCGAGTGTATTCTTTCATTAACAAGGACGAGAGTCAATTTCCGCTACCCGTCGACTTCGGCTGGTTGCCGACGGAGAGGAAACCTGTTCTCTTACGGCAGTTCTGACATTTCAGCTCGTGTCTCTGCGGCCGGGGGAAGTCCTCCTGATGGATGACCACAGCCACCCTAGGGTCCCTTCCTGCATGACTAGCGGGAACGTTATCACCCTTATCAATGTGTATATGTATGTACGCGCACTACACAACCCTAACTCGCATGTGAGCACTGGTTACATGACACCATCTTAAATCATAAACACCAGTTTTGCAACCAGGATATCTATGATTTATTACTGCTGTACTCACTTAGAGTTATAAAATGCTTTTTTTTCAGGTTGGAGGCAAGGACATGGAGTTGATGATATATTGCACTGGGTAGAGATTTGTTCCAATAAGTGTAAAGCAAGCTCAGCATTATGTACTGTAACCACTTTGGGAAATGGTGAACTCTCATTTCCACCTTCATATTTTTACTGTACTGGACGGTCAAAATGAATGATTGTGACTTCCTGAAATTCTTGTAGGATATCCTGGACTTATAAAAATTGACCTCATTCACTGATACTGTCACTATTTAAAGTTGGTAGTGAATGTCTGGAGTTTGTTGGAGAGTCTCTACGGGGACCGCTACAACCTGCAGGGCGAAGGTTACATGGCTAACTGAGCTAACACTACGTCTAGCATCTAAACTGCTAGCATGTTTACTGCCACTACTGACTCACATTTCTTTGCCTTAGTTAAATCAGAATCAGGATGAGAAGGTACTGTCTCAAAAAACAGTTGGTTAGTTATTAATAAGACCCGACTGATATTGGACTTTTGGGGTCGATGCCGATACCGATATTAGGGAGTAAAAAAGTTCAATATATCGGCCAATAATCTTATATCAGAATATATACATAAATAGACATTTTTTGAAATGATCCATTAATTATCAAACACCTACTAACAAAAATATGTAACGGAGGCCATGATATTTAACAGATTAACAATAAACTGTATACTATATAAAATCACTTTAATGCACTGAAACAGTAAATTTCATAATTATAAATAACTATAAATAAAAAACAGAACAAAAAAAACATGTACGTATATAATAAATTTGAACTAAGGAAAAAAGATCATAAAATGCTGCTGATATATCTTTAAGAGCAATACTGGCACTTACTGAACAACATAAACACTGATACAGATATGTGATAGGCCAATATCGGACGACAATATCGGTGGACCGATATATTGGTCGGGATCTAGTTATTCATTTCACTAATATTTCAGAGACAGATGTGTTATATCACCCTCTAAAAGTACAAAGAGACAAGCTAGCAAGGCTACCAAAGAATAGCCTATTGAGTTAGGTCCTAGCATACTCATTTCAGGTCCAGCTGGTGACCTTTGTTGCATCTGCCGTCACCATCTGCTGTTGAAATTTAGTAAAGCAAATATTATCCACCTCTTATGTTTACATGGTTAATACTGGAATCAAGTGAAACCTCTTTTTCCTGATGTCATCCATACATTTCAGTTTGTCCTGGAAGGGTTCAGATTGGTAAACTCATGAAGGATGACTCCACATGTTCTCCACTGCCTCACCTGTACTAGTGTTGGTTTGATGTTTCAAAAAGGTTCAGGTTGTGTGTGTTTTGCTTCACATTTCCTCCCTTTTTTTAAGTGCCTGAAGACTGATATGTACAACGCCGGTGAAGCCCAACACACACAGTCCTTCACATTTCACCTGCTACCAAGGACACTGTAATGATTGACAGTTGAGGGATGAGGCGCCCGCTGGTGACTCCTTAAGAACGAGCTGCATGAATATCAATGTTGTCCCCCCCTGCCCCCGGGCTCCGCTGCCCTTGGCTGAACAGAGAGACCTTTGACAGGGCCGTACCCAAAAACCTGAGAGTGTATGTGCCATTTCATGATGCAACAGCTCACCCAGGGACTTCAGGACACACTCTGAGACTCTGCACACCGCATAAATGTTTACCGTACCACCACTGTATGTGTTATGAGCCGGGCAAGCGTCCACTGCGAGACTGCTTGTCTTTTGAGCTCCGCGGCTCGCGTCCAGTGTCGAGAAACCACACGCACCGTTCTGGCTCCGCCGGCAAACACGGTGAAAGCAGTTTGGGCTCGGGGCCTATCAGAGCCACAGTGAGGCCATTATCCTCCCGCGTTAGCAGCCGTGACTGCATCGGGCAACGCATTACAAGCTAACAGGAAGTACAGTGTCGATGATGATGGTTTTGTTTATGCTCGATACGCTGGAAGTCCCGTCCAAGTGCCGGTAAGATGCCTCACAGCAAGATTTTGTTTACCAAATGAGTTTTTCGTTTGCTACTGGTTTCATGGTTCATGGTTTACTGCTATAAAACAATAATGATTCAACCTCTATCCAATCAATGAGAGCTTTTCTGTCTGGTCTCTGTGGGGAAAGTTGAATATTTACTGTTTCAGTGCAACAAATACAAATAAGAATGGGTAGTTCAAGTGAACAGTCAATGCTATATTCAACATGGTTAAATAGAGACAACACATCAACAAAAAAAAACACGAAAGGGAAAGAGTAAGTACGAGGAAAACCATTAAAACAATGAGCGATAAACAATAAAGATGGATAAAAAGAAGATGAAGGTGAAAGTTGCATAGTACCACTTTAAAGAGGTATTCCATAAAATGTAGGTACTCACAAAAGTCACATCAAAATCAACAAAGCAGAGGCCGAGATATCAGTACTTTTAGTCCCACGTATGGCTCAGGCTCAAAAACACTACATCCTACATCTCCCATAATGCAACTCGATGGCTTGATTTTGAAACATTTTGATTTTGAAAAAGCTCCCTCAGAGCCACTGGTACCCAACTATTTTCACAGACTGACTAATACTCCTCATAGTAAGTAAACTAAGCTTGTTAAATTGCTGGACTGGCCCTTTAAATATGTACAAGTAGGCCTGTCATGATAACTGCTTTTATTGGACGATAGACGCAATACTGATGTCAAAAAAATGATCACGGTCATGTCCATGTATCATATGATAAGTCCATATGTGGACGCGATGATATTGATAATTACACTATGTACGATAAGTGGATAATTATTGTGACAGGGCTACGTACATGCTCAGCTTTGTGACATAAAGAATACATTCTGTTTTTAAAATGTTGAGCTGTGCTTTTAAAAAGGTTCATGTGGTTAATGTTGCCCTGACAAGCCATCCTACAACTACATAAACAGGATATGCCTGCTGTTCATCATGTGTTTGAGTGATTGATGCAGGAACACAGCATCAAACCTGACTGATGGCGCACACACACACACACACACACACACACACATACACACACACACACACACACACACACACTCACACCAGCAGACTGTTATGTCCCCTGTGCACTCTTCCCGAGGTGAAGGACGACAGCGAGGAAAGAAAAATGATAATAAACAACCAGAGTCACAGCCGCTGGCTTTTCCACCGACTCTCTGAGGACAGAGATTCCCTGTTGAAGAGGACACGGTGTGACAAAAGAATGCCAGAAATGTGGACAGCATGACACAGAGAGGCAGCTCAGGATCAAGTTTCTCTTCAGATTCAGAACAGCAGGACTGAGGATGATGAGATTATGGGGATGAAGAATACCAAACCTCTACTGTAAAACTGCTAATCCATTAAGAAATGAGTCATCTCTGTATCTGTCATGCATGACTGCTTCCTATCAACATTAAACAAACCAATGCACATTGCACATTTTATACTTCAGTCAAATTCTGTGATTGGCTGAATATTTTCTGGTGTCTTCAGTCCTTCATGACAGTAAATTGAATATCTTTGGGTTGTGGACTGTTGATCAGAACAATAAAAGACATTTGAGGACATCACATTTGGCTTAAAGAGGCAGTGATGGATATTTTTCACCACTTATAGACCAACAAACTAATAAATAAACCCTTATGTACGGTTTGGGTCAATTTTGACCCATTTTGACATTTGACAACTGTAAAAACACCACAAATATCTTTTATCCTGAAATTTGATGACTTTTCCTAAAATAAATGCACAAAAATGTAAATATTATAAAATGTTTTCGTATAAGTGCTACAAATGTCTGTTGAGTGAGTCTGTTCTGGGTCAGATTTGACCCGTATCTATTGACATGTCTTTAAGTTAAATGAATAGTTAATAGTTTGATGTAGCAGTGAAGACTGATGGCTCTAATGGTTATACAATAAACCCCACGGTTCCATAAAGTTCTTGTCATTTTCACTTTACAATAAATACATTTACATAATTATTGCTATGTTATATTTTCATGTCTTAGGTAAAATAGGACATATTGTGTGATAGGAGATGTTTAGTGGTGTAAAAGCTAAAAAAAATACACTCTCTCTGCTCTCTAAACATTAATCAAGGTTTCATCACACATTTATTGATCAGTCAGATCCACTATTGATACTTTCTAAACACATCTTGTTTGGCATTTGGTATAAACACTTTTTATGAGGGGATTCTTAGACGGGGTCAAAACCTACCCAGAACATACTGCGAGGGTGTAAAATATGAACAGTATGTAACAGTTAATCAAGAAAGTAATGGGCAGATTTATAGATAATGATAATAATTGTTAGCTGCAGATATTGAAATAGACGTGTGGTTACTGTATGCCTCTGTTCTGTGTGATCAATCAACCCAATTAAAAAGCATTTTTAGTAGGTAAATCAAGACTTTTTTCTGGTTCGATCATTTGAAACATTTTTCGTGTGAAAATAAGCTGATTCTCTCAGTTTAATATCAGTCAATCAAATCAATATATTGCAAATATGTCATGTAATATAATACATAAATCAATATAACACAAAGACATCAGCTGGGCTATGGGAAATGGTGATGGCATTTTTAAAAACTTTTTTTCCATATATTTCTTTTCTTTTTTATAAATTAAATGAGCTAAACACATGACCTATAGATGAATCAATAATGAAAACTAATATTAATGATAATTTTTTGCATCCACGACCGATGCTTTTTCACAGCTTGATAACAGGCGATTAATCATATTGATCAAACGCTGCGTATCCACATCATTACTCCGCTTTATATGCCCAAAAATGTGCTATGCCTTTGGAGAGTGAGCTTATTCTAAATCTTGTAATAAACCAATCACATTCACACGGAGAGAAAAAAGAAAGAAAAAGAAAAACACCCTGTTGTATCAAGTGTCTTTGCAGCAGAGCGGCGTTACGAGCCCCGGCTGTCCTCAGATGCCCTCTAATCCAGCGGGCATCATTGCAATGAGGAGGCTTCATGTGTACAGTAGGTCATTCTCTTGCTCTTTGTGAGCAGCATCCTCCTCTACATCCTGTTGTTTGGATCACAGAAAACACGGGAAATAACACGGGAACGTTACAGCTTATCCACTTGGCCACTACACAGACATCCAGATCAACCCACCCACCAATGGAAGCTGGGGTGTGATTATGTAATATTATTGGCGATTTTAGTTCCCGCGGCCCCAGGAATGGAACTGTTTTTTTCTCACGCGCATGATGTCATGCTTGTTGAAGTGCTCGCGGCAGGTTAGTGCAGACATGTCCGAGCCGCGTGGCAGCCGAGAGGTTAACGACGCTTTCTGTTGCGCGAGGGAAAAGCAGCAGCAGCGCCAGACTCCGTTATAAAAATCACACATTTTAGATTAAATACGTTTCTCAACAAGATGCGTACATGAAATAACACACAATAATTATATTGTCTAAATATTGAAAGTCCCTTTGTTTATTCGGCATTCACGAATTCAATAAATATGCAATAAAAAAAACATGGTCATTGATTTTGCTGCAAAATAGAGGTGAACGGTGGAGACTGGATGGAGTAATACAAAAAGGGGGATTTTAATAAAAGGAGTGTTGGTGGCATCTTTGTGCCAAAATACCAATAATTGAAAAAAACAGCTGGAGTTGTTAACAGACATGCGCGCTCACAGCTAAATTAATGAAATGCCTTAAAGTGTCAGATTTTTTGAATGGAGTTAGGCTACAAACGAGGCTCGTAGCGACCACTGCAACAAAAACAGTCAAGAATTAGATGAACCTGAGCAAAGCAGACAAACACCTGTGTAAAACAGCCTGATTTTTTGGGGGGGGGTTAAATGGGGTAACTGGTAATAAGCGGGGGTTGCTACACAGTGTTCTCCAGCAGCAGCAGCAGTCTATAACACAGTATCTATGAACAGAGCACCTGGGGGACATGCAGCCACACTACTCCAGTTTCTCTACATGATGCCACACACCGACCGAACCGTACAGTCCAGCCACCGAAATCAGCGTCAAGTTAAGAAAAAAAGGACCAACCCCCCCCCAAAATGAAGCGTTTCCAAAATAAAACTGCATCATACAACTACCATTTCTACTCATTCTTTCAGTCTAGTTCCGCTCTGTTTTTAAAAGCAGCGTTTTTAAATTTTATTTTAACATCACCTCTGTTCTGTTGCGCTACACGCCCAACTGCAAATATATTACACACAAAATTCAAAACATTATTTTGAAGGTGCCACACTTCCTGTCTTGTTTTGTCAGACTCTGGCTGACTTACCGCATCTCACCATCACCACCACCACCACCTCCTCCTCCTCCTCCCTGTCACAGACAATGAATGAAGGCAGTTTTGGGGGAACGGACCAGCCCAGGACCAGTCTAACATGATAACCAAAAACATTAGAGAAAAACAACATCATCTCCTCTTAGCTTCGGCTATGCTATTCGTTAGCTACATTTTATCTTCTCATTGTGCTGAAATAGCGACAAGAAAAAAAGCATGCTAAATGATATTACCCGTCCTTCCACGACATGTCAAAATGTTGCAATTAAAACAAAGCTACGCACTGCGTTATAATATTTCCAACAATGCCTCGCTGACACCGTGTATGAGCTTACGTTACCTGCAGGATGCTCAACTTCACTTCTCTGCGGTGCGGCCACAAGCTTCAGCAGCTGCGTCAAGCTAGCAGCGCTTGATCAAGACCAAACAGGAAATGTTCACATGTGGCCTTCAGAGTAAAGGCGGAAATGTGAGCCAAGGGAGTTGTTGACGACGCTTAGCGCAACTGAAAAACTGAATATCTGAGCTGTTTGTAAACTCCAAGCACTGTTGTAAATACAACCACGTTCAGCGTAACAGTTCACTCACTGCATCATGTTTAAATAGCCAAAGGTAGACCGGAAACGCCCTATTTAAAGCTCGCCCGATTGATATTGGCATCTTCAGCAGCACCTCATACAACACCCCTCAAGTAACAGTAGTTCTGCTAATTTTTCTACATCACCTCCCGCTGATATGCGGCTCTCTATCCGGTCACACGTCTGTCTCTATCTGCATTATCACACTGTTAAAGAGAAGTTGTTACCGGCTGTAACAGATGGGTGCTCCATTCCAGATGCTCTGCTGGTTGTGGGATGGAATGAATCCTCTTGAAAGTTGATGCTGCAATTTGCCAACGCGCCAGCATCACTGCTGTCAATGTCCGGTAAAAAGAAAACACAACACTTCCGGCCATACCTATTTTAAAGTGACAGTTCATCCCAAAATAAATCAAAAATACACATTTTTCCTCTTATCTGTAGTGGTATTTATCCATATCACACCCGCCAACCGTATCACTCCACAGAAGGAAGCATGTATCTATCCCATGGTTGGCAGGTGTAGAACATCTCTAAGGCCAATATCTCCCAAACTAAGCAACTCACACCATAACGATCTAAATGGGTAAATAGCACTACAGGTAAGAATATAAATGTGTATGATTTTGGGGTGAACTGTCCCTTTAAAATAAAGTATGATATAACCCCCAATAGATAAGATAAAAATAAATGAGGGATTTATGCTCCATTAAAAATAGCGTCCTTTACTTTATTATAGAGAGCAACCAATACTGGATTTTTGGGGCCGGTGCCGATACTGATATTTGGGAGTAAAAGAATTCCAATATAGATTTTGGTTGATAATATTATACGTACAGAACATATACAGTTGTTGTAATGATCCCTTAAATCAAATGTAATGAAGGTATATTTTACAGTTTAACAATGAACTTTATTATATAAAATGACATCAGTGCACTAAAACAGAAAACTTGTCTGGGAATTTAATGATTAGAATTAGCTATGAATTGGAAAAAAAGAAGTGCAGAACAAAAAAACAACATATTAAACGTGAATTAAGAAAAAGGGCCAAATATACATAAAATGCTATTGCCTATTTAATTCAAAATAATAATTGAAAAAATCTGTTCATATCAGAAAACATTTATTGATACCTATATCTCTGTGATAGGTCAATATCGGTTGACCAATATATCGGTCAGGCTCTACTATAGGTCAGTCCTCTCCCTTCAATCTATTAATATGATAGATAATGTGTAATATAATGTCATGAATCATATGAGAATGAATAAAGCAGTTAAATAATAACTTTGGGTCCATAAGTCACATTTCTGTGCAATTATTCTGAAAGCAAACTTGCTTAGATTCTGGTTTTAACGTGTGTGATTCAGGCGAGCTTGACTTACTGCCAGCGACAGAAAACCCTTGAAACCTTTATCCTAATTTAAGGATAGTCACACAAACATTTTATGGTTATTATTAGTACTGTTTTTATATCTGTGAATATTAACTCTGTCCTGGAAAAAGTCTTTCAAACCGCACTGAGAGCATCAGGACAACAAAAACGCTCCAATAACACACAACCTGAAATGTGTCATAGAAATAAAAGAACCACACAAACAGTGCATCAGCTCAACAAGATATGACTTCATCAGAATCATTGAAGGTCGTATTCATAAATGATTCAACTAATGTTTGAGTCTATTCATTATTTATCGATTTGAATATTGAAATTTAAAATGTAAACCATTTCCTTATAACACCTAACCACACACTCATCATATTCTGTACTTTGTCCTATTATTATTATTATTATGTCCTCACACACCTGTGATAACAAGTATGAGATGAACACCATACACTCGCCTAATGAAGACTTTTGGGGCTGCCTATTCATTTATGTGTCAGGGCTCCATTTAGCTTGTTTTTCCACCTGGGTTGCCAGGTGCGTCGAACCCTCCGAGGAGGGTTAAGTTGCTGTTGATGAGCCTGAAGGTGTTGATGATGATGATGGTGAAAGTCCCTCGAGGGTAGAGCAGGGACCAAACCGCACATCAGCACAGAGAAGAGTGGAGCGTAGTGAGCCCCAAATGAGAGTATGATCCTTTAACTGGCTTATGCAACTGATCGGAGCCTCATTTGGCATTATGTAACGGCATTAGGTCGGCCTGCTGCTCACAGCTGGGCCGGGGGCTACCGCTGTCACCGTCACCCGTACCAAAGCGGGTCAAATCCCAAAATTAGGCGAAAATACTCTGTTTATAGATGACCTGAGTGTTAGCCCTGCATCTAATGCCATCTGCTACCAAATGTTAAGCGCTAAAAACATGAGCAGGATGAGTTTCTAGAGACAAAGCAGACCAATGACAGATTTATTGATGTAACCGGTGGCTGTGCTAAATTACCCTGCTTGATGTTCTGTGTGTCAACAAACCTATCAGCTTAGAGGGAACGCTCGCCCTCAATGCCTCCTGTTGTGTCCTTTTTTCGTTTTATCCTTACTGTGATTTGACTTGTTTTTTTTAAAAATCCCATCAAGTTGGACTTTGAAATAAGGTCATCATATTTATTGAACAACATGGGGAATCGTATTTTTGTGCCAGAACCAGAAAAATGGCCACAAAGACCATGGTGACAGCAATTGGGGACAGGTAGTTTATTTCTTCAACCACTGGGGAAAAATATTCATTTATCCTAGAGAACACTGCTGCTTGTGAAATAACAACCTGTCAGACTGAATAATGAATTGAAATGAATGGAAGCAATCGAGTTATATAAACTTTATAAAAAGGTACATCTAAAAAAATGTCCCCTGATGATGTCATTGGGGTTATTTTGGCTTTAAATTATAGAATAGAAGAAAAAAGACTGTGTTTCAAAGTGGAGGTGCAGAGTGTTTCCAGCCATTGAGAGTCTGTTGATGCTTGCATTATGGGAAATGTAGTGTCTTCGGGAACTTGACCATTAATAGAGACTCAAAATGTGGTTATCTCGGTCCCTGCTGTTATGATTTTGATAATTTTATCTTAATCTTTATCCTTTGTGAGATTCCTGGCTGTGTGGAATTGCAGTACTAAACTGCTGCCGCAGCCTTTTAATCCAATAATTTGGTTTATGTGGTGCATTAGTAGTATTGAGAATGCATTTCTTTTATCAGACCGTGACATAAACAACTGCAAACACATGTCTGGTGCATATACTGTTGGTTTATCTGGGCGTCTAAAGGGATCACTGTGATGGCTGAAAGGCATAAATAAAAAGGATGAAAAACAAGCAGAGGAAGTCATTGAGGATATCCTATGCTTAAGGAAATATATCATTATTTAGTAAGCAGAAATGTGCACGGTAATATTGCAGGTATACCAGACTTCAGAAGTCAGTATTATGTCTTTCTTCCCCAGCAGCACAGGCCCTGAATGAATATTTTGAAGTATAATGAAGTGTTGTGTTCAGCCCCTCTGCTCATGCTGATCTTGTGATAAGGGGAAAGCACATTGCTTCTACATTACTTGCCAAGTGTGTGTGTGTGTGTGTGTGTGTGTGTGTGTGTGTGTGTGTGTGTGTGTGTGTGTGTCTGTGTGTGTGTGTGTGTGTGTGTGTGTGTGTGTACTAGGGAATCCTGCATTGAGGGAACACAATAAATCACATTTTAGCAGAATCATGTGATTAATAGGGAGGAGGGGGGGCCGTGAAGCATTTGGAAGTCCCTGCAGACCGAGACTTGATGACATTATGTTTGCAGTTTCTGGAGAAAACATTGACTAATTCACTATGTAGTGTGTCTAGAAGAAGAACAGATTCATATGTAGGTTTAGAGAGCCTGCAGCACACATACAGTTTGTCCACATCAGTTATCTATCATGAAATCCAGCAACAACAACAACAAGAAAAAAACCATTGTAATTTTGAAGAACAACAGCACCACCTACAGACCAGAGCTGGTGCCTTTTTCTTTTTCAGCTTTATTGATTATCATAAAAAGGTGCAAATATGGAAGAAACAACATAATGATATCTGAATGTCACATTAACAATTAAAGATATAAAAAAAGGTTCCTCTTAATAGGTTTTGTGTGCAAAACATAAGAAGGCACTTCAACCGTGTGTTAGAACGATGCTGAGCAATAAAAATCTATCATTTCAAAAAGTTTCTCACAAATTTTGACATTAGCTTAAACTAATTTAAATGGAATGATTTCAAAATATAAATGTCTGTAAATGTAGTGAAAGAAAACATTTCTGGACAGATTTTATTTGGTCTTGTTCTATAAAAAAAGGCGCTTAGTGCTCTTAATTTTAATATATTGTAACAGTAAAGAAAAGAGAATTTTAAAAATAACCTGAGATAAGAAAGTGGAATGTGGGATTAAAGCTTAACTCTTACAATCTTGTGTTTCTGAAAAACTGCTCATTTAAACTGGTTTAAGCCACAAGGATAAACATTTAGGTAAGATGTACAGTGACTAAAGTCTACAACAAAGCATATCACCATTTAAATCCCCAACCTTAAATGTGGAGCCGTGACTACATCAAAGAATCAAGCAGAACAACTTTAAGCTTTCTTTTTCCATATGGTGCAAATAGCGAGAGGCTAGCAACCACCTAGAGTGAGACTTCACCGTTTTAGTTGAAGTCTCTGTCTGTGAGCACCAGCGGGGCCACCAGGGTCCAGAGGTAGAGGGCCAGGCCGAGCCAGCTGGAGCTGATCTTCACCCACACGGCCGGCATGGAACTCTGCATGGCCGAGCTGTCGGTGTTGGGCCTACAGAGCCAAGAACAAAGTCAGAGGGAGTTCGGCCTAACTGTGGGAGTTAGTGAGGAGGCAAGGCAACATGGGAGGACACTTACTTGTACCAGTTAGTGAGGGTCATCATGATGTAGAGGGAGGCCAGAAAGAGGCTGAAGTGGAAGAAGGAGTAGCTGTAGGTGACTCCCTCTTCTTCATTGTCTATGGCCCGTCGGACTCCGTCTTCACTTGCCACCTCTTCGTTAGCGGTCAGACCCTGACCTTCCTCCGTCTGCATCAGCTTGTTCACCTGGGAGTTGTTGGAAGATCGGATGCTGTGGCAGGCGAGATCACAGGAACTCATATTGACATACAGTAGCAGATCATAGGACAAGAAACATCTGAGATACGTGCCTCCTGCTATGTGGTTGTGCGCTGTCAGAGAACAATATTAATATCCAGGATGCATGTCGTGAAGATCATAGTTTTCACAGTACACTACCTGGCGTAAAGAGTACAGAACAAGAAAATGATCAATCCCACGATGCCCTGTGCGTCCCACCACTGGACACTTGAGGGAGCTGTGGTAGGAGAAGCAGGTGGAGGTGTTGGACTGCTGGGCTGGACCAGACTCAACAGACTGGGGTTACACTGCTTGTCTGAGTTGGGAAACAAAGAAAACAATGAGGACAGCTAATAATAGTGAAGTTATCCAATTCGAGTCATGAATAAAATGCTGATGTGTTGTGACTCAGACTGACTGGACTTACCGGGATTGTTAGTCATGGCTGACCAGGTCACGTACATGGTGTAGAGGGAGATGATGGAAGCCTGGAGCAGGCCTGAGCTGGGCTGAGATTCCTGTGGAGGAAAATAAATAACGTAGTGACGGTAAAACAAACTGCTCTCCACTACTGCAGTAGCATATTTCAGTAGAAATAGGAAGACCAGGGCACAAAGTATCAATGATTAGTATCTCCCATATGAATAAAACCAATAGCATCTGCCCTCTAAAACGTCTACATTACCTGAACTTTAGGCAAAATGGCCACGATGGACACAATGATGCAGAATATGAGGTTGAGGCTGATGAAGACCTTGTGCTCTGTGCAGTTATCAGGTTGGGTGTAAAACACGTAAAACAGCACAACGGCGGTGAACGCCAGGGCATAGTGAACGATGGTGAAGGACAGCAGAGCTGCGAGAAAGAACAGGAGAATTTGTCACACATTAAAATGACTGCAGCTGGTTTGGCAGCTGAGTCTATAAAAGTTATTTTATATGAACACTGGCCTTTTTCCATGTAGTTCAATCAGTGTTATTTATTTCTCACATGGTGTAGTTTATGTAGTGTATATACTGTATATTCACCACTACCACACATGTGTACTTCAAGGTTTCTTGAGATAAATGGAGTGTTTGTTGCCTTTCTACCTGCAAACCAGCCTTTCTGATTTCCTTCCTCTGCCTTCTCCAGCCAGGATTGGTTCCAGGAGTGGGCGAAGTCTATGAGCAGGATGAGCTGGATGATGATGAAGATGAAAGAACCGGTGGCACCGAAATAATACCACACTGTGATGAGACAGAAGAGGGTTGAGGACATTTGTTTAGAAGGTGATTAGGTGGTGCAATGACAGGGACATTCATAAGGAGGTTAATTACCAAGTAACCAACAAAAAGCCTTACAGAAGATTAAACACAGAGCAACACATGGACCACCAGCCTTCTAAAACCTCTTGCTGTGACTAGTGCTACTTAACTGTCTGAAAATGTTCAATACTTTAATACAAGATAACCAAGCTTAGGGCTGTGTGATATGCTGATATACATCGTATGACAAGAGAAAACATCTATGGTTCATATTTAGCTCTGTTGTTTATTTAGTTGTGATGCAAATCACACATTTTATGGCAGCATTTTTCATCATTTGATGTCTATCCATCTTTTGTGCAGATTACATTGATAATAGATAGATTGGATGGGCATATGAAATTACCTATATCAGGATATGAGATTTTGGTCATATCGCCCAGCCCTACCCGAGTTTACTAAAACCAAAACAATTCTTACTTTAATTTACTTATTTTACTCTAATGTCAAAGAACATAAATACATTTTTCTAAAGAGCTGCAACAATTTGTTGATTAATCAACTGACAGAACATTAATCAGCAACTATTTTGATAATCAAATACTTGTTTTAGACAATTTGTTGGTTCCAGCTTCTCAAATGTGAGGAATTGACACTTTTTAAAATACCTGATAGATTTGTTTTGGGCTGATGACTGGACAAAAGATATGTTTTGTCACAAAATGATTAATTGGTTAATTGAGACAAAAAATAGCAGATAAATTATTGTTACTTCAGGATGTATCTTTTTTCATGTAAAGAAACAAACTTAAGTCCTAAAAAATGCTAAATGTTGTTTCAAGCTGCCGAAAAAACGTTGCCAAAACAAACAAATAAAAAGTCTATAAATGCCTAAGTTATTTAAATCTGATTTATAACTGACTAAAATAAAAGACAAAAACCAGACAGTATGATTCTGAGAAAGCATTTGTGGCTAGCTGTGACTTTATAGTTTTCCATCAGTCGTTCAAACACACTGTGGTGACGTACTGAAGCTTTTGACACAAACACACATTCTACCTGTAGTAAATTCTCCATCTGGAATGAAGAAAGCTCCCACAGTGATGCCGACCAGCGCCAGAAACTTGAAGAACCAGAAACTGAAAAGAAAAAAGTAAAGTTATTCTGAGTACGTGCAGAACAATCTTAGTGGTGCAGTACTGATGTTTGGCCAACAGAGTGCAGCACACTCTCATTACACAGAGCTGTGGTCCTGAAGCTGCAGTTGGTACAAACCCATTTTGGAGGGCGGCTCGGGGGTCCTTGCTGCTGCGCACTCGGATCATGATGATGGAGAAGAGGAAGAAGAAGCAGGCCATGGCGAAGCACATGCGGTACACTGACTTGTAGCCGACGATGATGTCACAGTCCACCTTGTTTTCTATACCAGGTATGGACGAGCCGCCTCGACAGAAACCTGGAATCTGACATGTGAACACACACAAAAGGAAAAAATGAGTGGAAGACAGCACATTGTGATACTGACTATCTTTTTTTTTTTTTTAATTAAACAATCAACCCTGGTTATTTAAAAAAAAAAAACAGCTCATCTGTTATGTCACTGTTGCTGGTTTACAACCTTGTGAACCATGTTTGTCTTGAATGGGAAATGAGATGTTGGTTGAGCAAACTTGGGCCTTATAAAAAGATTGATAGTGGCTGATGCAGCAGCCAAGCACCCCCAATTACACTTGATCTAATCCAGTCTTATCTAATGTACCTTTTTAAGATGTTCCTCCATGCCTGGCAGGATCATAATGACTGACACCAGAGTCCCGAGCATCAGGAGGAAGGAGAAGGCCAGCCGGCTCATGGTGGAGTTGTATGTTGAAGGGCAGCATGATGACAGGAGGCAGGAGGCCGAGCCGCACAAACAGGACGCCTGGAGTAAAGAGACAAGGGGAGAGAATTAGCAGATTCATATTAAATGAGTCTCAGGGACAGAGCTGCTGTGGTGTGGGATAATCAGGATAATGCATGCGTGGCTTGGAACGACTGTGGATGGAGGGAGGGAGAAAAAAACAAACAAACAACAAAACAAACATTGTGTCTGCTGTCACGGCAACCATCTTTCTCCTCCTGCACGCTTCCAGGAAAGCAAGAGACAAATGGTGATTCAAGGCGGCAGCGATCGGTCTCGTGATTAGAGCCGCCGTCTTTGCAAATCTCTTCCGTCCCTGATCCGGAGCTGTGAACGGGATCACGGGGATTCCTGCGTGATTCACACGGAGACTGCTGAGAGGGGACTGTGGCTCAGATCAGCCATCCTTCATTAAATATGAGCGTGCAGTAGAGTACACAGGCCCTGGGTGTAAACAGTGCAGTGACGATGAGAATCATCTGCCATGGCAATAAAACCACTCTTTAAAACATGACGGACAACAGCTACACAAAAAAACATTACAGTGGCCTTAAGTGCCTTTTTTCTTGTTTTACTTTTACAATATTAAAACTGGGTATGGAACAATGACTCTTTTTTGGTGTGGACCAATCACACAGTATCACAACACAAGTACTGAAAGCTCTCAGATTTGTGCATTTGGACCAGACAGCACTTTATTTTGAAGTTCTTGTACAGCTTCTTGTATTTAAACAGTTTATTTTAACAGGAAATGCATGATTATTTTCATGTCTCAATAAGTCGAATAATTGCTTTAATTTATAAAATATTAAAAAGAATAGTGAAAAAATTCAGTCCACAGTGATTTCTTTAGTTTGTATGTATATCTCACAACTAAAAAAATATGAACTTTTCTGCCAAATATATATAATTCTCACATTTGACAAGCTGAACTACAGCATGTAAAAGAGCTGAAACAGTTGCTTTGGTTTTAGAAACACATTAATTTCTCAAAATAAGGTATAAAAAGGTTTTGGTACCTGTACTCAAGCTCAGATGTGGATAATAAATAATATATATCCTGAGGTGAGCCATCTCCCCAAACCTTAGAATCTGCTCTATCTATGTGGGGAGAAGAGTCAGTGTGTAGCAATAGCAATAGCTGCAAGAAATGTTCAGTACTGTCAAAAACTAAGAGAAACAAGCTATGTGATACATGTTTCTGTGTGATTACCTCTGTGGGGGAAAAAGGCTTTTACTATATCAGATTTGATATGTTTGTTGATATTTCTTTTATCATCTGTAAAGCTCTGGCAACACTGATTTCTGAGTTGCCATGCCAATAAAGCTTATTTAAATTGTAATTCGCTGTATCTGCACGAGTGCAAAAACCAAAAACAAAGTATTGACAGTGGATGAACAGAACATTCTCTATAAAATGCAAAACACTAACATTAATAGTGAAAGTATTTTTCACTTCCTTCAAGTCAGTATTTGATGGAGGTACTTTTGGGATCAGTTACAGCTTTGAGAAGAGAGCCAACACACACTGTGTTGGCTCTCTTCTCTGCAGACCTTCTCCAGCTCTGACAGGTTGGATGGAGACAGTGAGTATAATCTAACTGTCAAATCCTGCTTTGGATGGAGATCTGGACACTCCAGGACATGTTATGTTTTAAGCCAATTTAACTTTGAGTAAATCTTCTAAATTCACAGCTCTCTTGCAGACTTAAGTCATATTTTCTTAAGGATTTCTCTGGATTTAGCACCAGCCTTCCTTCAGGGTCCAGCTGCACAGACACATCCCTAGAGAATGACACTGCAAAGCTTCAGTTTGTGTTTGGCTTGTTTTGGTCTCATTGGATCACAGATTGTTTCTGAGTCTTACCCTCTGGCAAAAACTAGCCCAGATGTTATTTGAGAATGTCTCAGCTGAGCACCCGGGCCACAGCTGTAATAAACAGAGGCAGCTGGTGGCCTCCATCACTGGTGTCCTTCTCACACAGACACACAAGTGTTTGAGGATTGCCTACTTGAGCTGCTTTTTCAGTGACTTTATTAGATTATAATATGAGGAGGATTCAGTGTGTTGGAAATCATATCCTTCCATTGTTTGGTGCTTAGAAGTTGACAGCGCAGCAGCTGGAGCTTTCAAACGCAGGTGTATCCAGGGTTCCCACACATTTTTACCAGTGAATTTTCAAAACTTTTCCATAATATTTTACCACATCTCCATGACTTAATTTAAGTGGTTTAACAAAGGGTCCTCCCTCAGAACATTTTTAACAGAGTAGATGTCATTTCCTGTATTCTGGAGCCTTTTAACAGGTGTTTTGACACTTTGATCTCACTAAATGATGGGTCCTTTTAATAATTACATCCAGAGGAAGTGTTTGGCCCCAGATCACATATTAGAAGATATTAAAAAGCTAAAAGTATAGAGATTGATGATTAGTATATTCTTCCAAGGGGGTCCAAGTTCATGCAGCCTGTCTTATATCCGTCAAAACTTTTCCAAAACATTCACCTAATTCCAAAGCATTTCCAGGCCTGGAAAACAGTTTTTCTCATTTCATAACTTTTCCATGAATTTCATGACCCTGGGAACCCTGTGTATCTGACCTAAACACATGGATTACAAACAGATGATCTCCATTCAAATTATTAGGCAACTTTTAGTAAACATCTTCACCTGGAATGACTTGAAAGAGGTGAATGCTTTTGCTTTGTAGTGGGTTTTACTTTACAGGTTAGTTTTCATGAGATTCATAACAGTGTCAAAGTCTCATATATATAAACTGCAATGCTATGTTGTTAGAAAAACCCAATGAACGTAAATGCACACAGAAGGGATCAATGCAATGATGCTTATGATGGATATCATTTATACAAATAGCCAACTAAAACAGGAACGCGTAGGATCCTTGAGTAAAACCCGGAAGTGTTGCATTTAAAAAAAAAAAAACACCTTTCACATTAAACAGGTTTACATCTTGTACATATACTCATTATAAACCGCAAATAGAAAAAATAGCTTATAAAAGACCTTAAAATAAAGTTAAAGCACAGCGCGAAGGCCCCTGCTCTCACACCAAACTCCATTCAAAAATCTGGAAATTCATGCATGTCAACATAAAACGTCATGTAGCAAAACATGTTAGACAAGTCGGTCTTGTTTAAGTCAACTTCATAACACCACCACTTTATTCACTTAAAAAATAAGGGGGCGCTTATTTTCACAATTTTCCACTAGAAGAGGACGACTAAGTTAACGTTATCCAACTGTAACGTTAACGCTTTAAAGACATGTATTATGTGTTAATAGGTTTATTGGTTGTTTTAAGGTTGTGGCTTGTTATGCCGAATTTAACAGTAACTACTTTTCAGCTTAAAAATAAATGTAAAACCACATGAGACATGTACAAAAGCTTTTATCAATAAAATATCGGATTTTTTTCTCTAGTTTCACAGGACGTTGTGTCGAAACCAAAACACCAAACGTCGTCTTAGCTAATAAACGCATGACCTAGCTAAGATACATTAGTCGAGAAACTGTTTAAAATACTACGTTTATGTACTTTATGTATCAACATTACAACCGGTAAATGTTTACTTACACAGCTGCCAATTGAACCCAGCGCCAAACAAGCCCCCATGATGGTTTTAATTCACTATTTGGATGGAAGTCGTACAAATTCACAAACTTCAGGAAGAAACTCAAACAAAATGGCGACGTCAAGTCTGCTTAAATCAACCCACGGACATCCCTCTAATCCTTTCAAAATAAAAGCTTTACAGCTCCTGTGAACATGATTGACTATTAAACATACACACTAACGACATATATGTTATTCCAGTTTGTATATTTATGTATTTTAGGGGATATATATCTATATGGAAGGCAACAAATTCACGGAATAATATATTAACGTGTTGTTGACACCGTCTGTGTTGACGCTATTATATTTTGATGGATATTTCTTCCAACTTCCGGCAGTATTCGGGTGGCTCACATCAGTGAGTTGACTTCTTACAGGGCGTGCCTGTCAATAACATGCTTGGTCATAAGGAGTCTCTGTAATCTCACACCCAGGCTGTGATTGGCTCAGCGAGTCTTCACTCCAAAAGTTTGACCAATTGGATGTCAATGCGCAAAAGCGAGAACGTCCCATTATCATAGTGTTGTGTTTAATTATGTCATATTCTTTATTTCCTCAAATGTGTACTATGTGTTTGCTTGAATGTGTAATCCACAAAAAAATCCTGCCTCAAACGTCTCATGTAGCCTATAAATGATATTATAAAATCACATGATTTACTATATCCATGTCACTTACAGAAAGAAAGCAAAAATAATGAGAATATAAATAGAAGAATAATATAGACATTTAAATCTAATAATACCAACACAACAGAAAAACACTATATTATTTACTTTTATTAGATTTGCTATTTTACTTGTTCCTATAATATTACCGTACATGGAGTATCCAATGTTATTAGTTGTATTATTCATATTGGATTTCTTGTGTTTTTACATAATATTTCTTAAATTGTCTTACAGTGTGTGTGTGTGTGTGTGTGTGTGTATGTGTATGTGTGTGTGTGTGTGTTTGTGTGTGTATTTTTTGCCTCTTGCAGCATCACATATTTTTCTAACATAAGAATGAAAAACTGGTTGCTGTTAAAGGTATATATTCTTATTGGGTTTTCCCCCCCATCAGCATATTGAAACTTTATATCCATTATTAACCACTGCATCATGAGCCAATGAGGTTTAAATCATGTTGTTTTCAGTTGTAATGTTCACATTGCTAGTAAATATTCATCAACATGGACTTTGTTCAGTGTGGTTGAACTTTCATGTTCACAGCCAAATAAAATCATATTTTTTGGCATCCGTTCCTCTGTGGTCACTTTGCCAGTCCTTAATCTCTGCTGTCATTTCAAAGCTTGCCATCCCCTCCCTGTCCAGCAGTGGTCCCCAGTGTGTATATTACTATACCTCATCACCTACTTGGACACCTGCTCTCAAAACCTGCCAAGAACCATAACATATCACCATTTAAGATACCACCATATCATCAGTTGGGTCACACCTACCTTGCTTTTTTTTTTTTTTACCTTTGCCTCCTTTTGGACTCTTGCCTGCCTGCTTATGCTCCTTTAGTCTTGTTCTGTGACGCCTGTTCTGATCACCTAACTGTTCAAAGTCCCTCCTAATGTTGATATTCTCATCAAAGGTGAAAGGATTGACGTAGTGACTGATTTGCAATATCTTGGTGTGACGCTGGATCCAAATTTGACCTTTAAGAAATATGTTTTAAAAAGTGGTTAAAACCATAAAGTACAACTTAAGCAAACTTTAGACATATTAGAAACTGTTGCTCTTTGGATGCATTCAAGATATTTATGCATGCTATATGGTTCTTTTCCATATGTTTTATTGTATTACATGTTGGTGACAGGCTGGATAAGCAAGGTTCTTTTTCTCATAAGCATCTCCGGTCTGATTGCTCTCTTATATAGTTGGTCAACGCAGCACCATGTTGGATGACATCAAGCTGTGTTCCAGCAAAAGTTGGCAACCGGTTCAACTTTTTTGACGGTTTACTTTGTTTTTTTTTACCGAATCTTATGTGGTCCCCACCCCTGCAGCTTAAATGCAATGCCCCCAATAAACAAAGGCTTACCGGTAAACATGCCTGTGAGCTGTGCCTGTTATAGGCAATTATATTGTTGCAATAGAGAAGTTTATCTGGACAAAATGTTGTCTGACAATCTGGACCTCTTTACAGTGAATGCTGAGTAAGGGAAAGACTGAAAATGACGCACTGAGATAAGCTGTGTGTTACATTTTAACCCACTGACGCAATCATATATCAGAATGACGGAGTTAGATACAATAAAACAATTTGTACATCTATCTGTGAACATCCACTAAACTGACCTCTTCTTGCATAAACATGTTTTTTTTTAGACTTGTTAAGGAGAAAGCAGTGGGAGCCTTATAATGCATCACAACCTGTATTCATATTTCCATGCTGAAGGGAATTGATTAGTAAAAGCTCTAATAGCCTACATGCACAATAAAGCCATTGCAAAGTCACCTTAAAAACAGGAGGCAAATAGGAATAATAATGATTTTGTTTCAGCAGAAGTGGCAGTGGGCAGTGAGTCAACACATGCGAGACGATGAAGGTCAGACGGTGAGTCGAAAGCAACAGGGGGGCAAAGCCTCCATCTGTGTGTGTGTGTGTGTGTGTGTGTGTCTGACCTTCACAAACACAGCGAAGGTGTTCACCTGTGAATCGTTCGTTTTCAGTGCAAAGATGAAGCTTCCCCTTCTCTTTATTTATCTCCCTTAAACTAAGGAGGGGCACTAATGAGTTTGATGTTAATCAGATAACAGCTTCATTACAGTGTTATACCAATGTCCAGGTATTTCTCCAGGGGCTGCTCCTGTTTACATGGATGATGGAGCTCTTCTTTTGATTGGATGTTGCTATAATAATGTGTCTATAGTTGTGAGTGGTATTATCAGCAGGATGTGTTTTCCCTGTTATTCTCCCATGGCTCTTCAGTCTGTTGGTGGCAGTGAGTTCATATAGTGACGCATTTGTTTCTAATTAACTGATAGCAAATAAGATAAATAAAAGACAAATACTGACACTGTAAGAGCCTGGTGATTAAAATAAGCCATTTCTATACTGGAAACACTGTTGATTATTCGCTCTCCTGCTATTACTAGACCAATGTTTCTATTTTAAGGTGGTAGTATGTACAATACACGTCCCTCGGTTTTATTATCCCCCTATGAAGCGATAGATGAGGCGGAGATAAATATGCATATGCGCGGGTTAGGAGCGCAGGGTAATTAGTGAGTGATTGGATCAAATGACAGGTAAACAGGCGGTGCCATGTTTGAATATTACAGTGTGGAGATAAGGTGCACCCCTTACCGACAAGACAATGGTACGAACCTTTGAGCAACAGCGGCGACACAAAACAGCGAGAGCTCACGAGAATTACGCAGGAAGCGGTACTACTGTCGCTTCAAAATAAAATCAAAGACTCAAAACATTGAAAATAAATACTTTAAGCCCCTCTAATAATATGCTACTTTTACTACCAGTACTACTATTTATGATACTACTACTACTACTACTACTAATAATAATAATACTGATAATTGTACCACACTGCACTCCATTGTAATTAGTCTATTTTGAGTAACTGAATGAGTGAATTATAGTTACTATATTGTTATAATATTGTGTCATGATGAATAGTATTTCTTAGTAAACTAAATGTTCTGTTTTAGCTGTTGAGCTTCAGTGTTGTTACTACACATGGAGAGCTTCAGGTCAGGAATTGGTCATTTTTTTGTATTGATCTCTATTAAGCCGATACATTTTTAATTTCATATATTCTGTAGGTCACTCACATGTTTATTGCTGTTGTTATTTTGATATGTTCATATTTTGCGTTTATATTTACATCCTAATAATTTGCATGTTCTGCTATATAACATTTCCCCACATGGAAACAAATTACGGGGAGCTGTTGTCTTAGTTTTTACTTTGAAGGTATGTCCCTCAGTTTTCCTGTATCGTCCGGCCTCACAGCGCGCAACTTGATGCTCCTCCCTGTTGCTGCTGCTTGGGTATGAGCGCACAGTGAAGTGGGGATCAGCTCTGTACAGTCCACTGTGCAGCGGCTCCGGCCGTGTCAGCTGTAATGAATCGGTGTAACGCTGGGAACCGGGCGGACTCCCTCACACTCCTCACTTTCTCGTCTCCTTCATCCCTGCGGAAGATGGTAGCTGGCGGCTAGTTCCAACTTCGGACTTGCTTCTTTTTTTCTCCCTTTTCCTCGTTAAAGCGCGCTGAATCAGTTGGTGAGTGTCCGTCGTTGCGCACATTCACTGTCACCTGTTCTGCTCCACAGGTAGGACATGAGAGTGGAACACATCCACCATCCAGCCTGCAGACACGAGCAGAGGAATGACCGCTGGAGATGAAGCCGCTTGCATGTTATAGTGTAATAGATTATAGGCGTGCAGGGAAAGAATCAATGATCCATGCTGGAGCCATTGTCAAATAAATCCAAACAACAAGGATGTGATTTATCTGCAAACAACAGTCCAATCTGATAATAGCTGTAGGCTTGTTGTAATGTACCTTTCATACCATAACTGTAGCCTCCAGTCAACTCCAGCCTACCTGTCACCTCCATATGGGCTCACATCATTGTTGTGTATCAGCTGTTCTTATTCAAATGCCACAGGCTCCCTGCAGGGTGCTGTACGGCAGCTGGATTATCTGCTTTGGTTTATTAAAAGGTGCTGTAATCCTGACCTTTAGATTATAAAAAAATGATGGTAAACTGAAGCAGAAACATAGTCTGGATTGATAAAGGACACTAACATTTGAAAGGTTAAATCTAAGAGTCACCTCATGCATTCTCAGAACAAGCATACCAGGGTATTGAATCAGTTTTTCAAGGTCCAAACTTACAGCCGGACAGTATATTTTGTGCCATTATTAAGTGTTTTACATGCATTAAAAATAGACTTCATTTCCCATCATCACATGAGACCTTTAAAACCTAAAACAGTCATAAAAGTCATATTTTATGACCCTTTACAAGCAAATCCATATAATGTTTGAGCAGTTCTGGGTGTTAAAAGGCGCTAAACTGCACATGTGTGTTTTAGGCCTTTGTGACCTTTTCCTTAGGAGAGCATTTTCACATACACACAACTGCAGCTCCACATGTGTGCAAAGGCCTTTGAAAAAGCCTCAGTCTTTATGCTTGTAGTGGAGAAAAAGATTTAAAGCAGTACTAGGTCGAGCCCGATTCATATATCAGTCAGCTGATATTGACCTATCACAGATATATTGGTATCGGTTTATGTTGTCCAGTATGTGCCCACATATATATATATTTTTTTAAATTGTATTTAGTAAAGTTATATAGGCAGCATTTTAAGGATGACCCTTTTAGGGTTTAATATATGCATATGTTGTTGTTTTTCTTTTGTTTGTTACACTTTTTATTATTCATAGCTGATTCTAGTTATTAAATTCCCAAATATTTTTACGATTGTAGTGCACTGATGTCATTTCATAGTTAAACTGTAAAATATCATACCTTCATTACATTTGAGGGATCAATACGAAAAATGTGTGTTTATCTATATATTCTGTACATATGATATTATTGGCCGATATATCAATAACTCTGTATCGGCATCAGCCCCAAAATTCCAGAATAGATCAGGCCTAGTATTAGGGTGTCTCCACGTAGGATAGTCATGCTACTGCTATCTAATGTGATACACTGTGTCTACCAGCAGCTCCTCCCTATTTCTTTTTTTTTTTCTTTTAATTTTAGCTTCAGGACACTAATTTCTATGACTTCATCTCATGTTAATTAAACATCCATGAGGTCATTTTTTAAAAATTGCTCAGCATCCCTGGTTCAGTGGCAGGCTGCTGTGGCGTTCTGGCTCAGTGGTCCAGTGATTACCAGCTGTCAGTCAGACAGTGTGGGCAGCACAAGCACTTCTTTTTTTCCCTTTATTCCTTTTTTTTTTCTTTATGTGTTGCTAATCTTTCAGTGTCTTGGGTTGGCGGTGCTTCTGTTCATTAAGGATGACTCTTCTTCCTCATGCTTACAACTCCTGTTTATTACTATGAAAAAAGCAGGAAAAGACTATTTAATATATGAAAAAGGAGTTAATTACCTGGTCACTTAAGTCACTAATGTGTTACATTACATGTAGTAGTGAAGATTAAGATAATATAAATCTAATGTTGACTTCTTTAAAGCTGCATTAACCCTCCTGTTGTCCTCAGGTCGAGGAAGGAATGAAAGAGGGAAAGAAGGAAGGAAGGAAAGGAGTAAGGAAGGAAGGAAGGAGTGAGGAAAGAAGGAAGGAAGGAAGGAAAGTAAGAAAGAAGGAAGGATAGGAGGAAGGAAGGAAGGAAGGAAGAAAGGGAGGAAAGAAGGAAGGAAGGAGTGAGGAAGGAAGGAAAGTAGTAAGGAGGGAGGGAGGGAGGAAAAGAGGAAGGAAGGAAGGAAGTGAGGAAAGCAGGAAGGGAGGAAGGAAGGAAGGAGTAAGGAGAGAGGAAAAGAGGAAGGAGGGAAGGACATGAGGAAGGGAGGAAGGAAGGAAGGAAGTGAGGAAAGAAGTATGGAAGGAGGAGGGAGCAAAGAAAGAGGGAAGGAGACGAAGAACGAAGGAAAAATTAAAGAAAGAGGAAGGAAGGAAAGAAGGAACAGTCAAAAGAGACAGGGTCAATTTGACCCGGGAGGACGACAGAAGGGTTAATGGATTGTTTTGGCTCCTTGGGGATACACAACACAAGTTGTTAGCTATCATGTTAGCAAACTGTTTCCTATTTACACTTTTGGCAGATATGGTATAACATTAGGGGATTTTGGCCACATGACAAATGTAATATTCACTTTCCTTTTAGCCTTGTTTACACTTCCACCAACTTCTGATAGAAACCTCTGTCTCCTGATGCTGAACATTAGCTGCTACAGTAAATGCTCCACCAGCTAACCTCTAACTTTGTCTCCCGCTTGGTGCCAGATATGTAGTTTATCAGAGCTTATTGTTGAAAACAGCTGCACACTACAATGGCTAACAAGTAATAACAAATGTTGCTTAAACCAAATCCAACATTTTGTAGGTGGGAAAAGCCAAAACAGCAAGTTAAAAGATGCTAAAATGCTATTTATAGCTGAGGGGAGCTACAGAGTCAGGTAGAGTTTATTACTACAAGTGGCACCTTTTACATTACACATAGTCATTTGATTCATTACTAGATATAAGCTACTGAGTGGAAATCTTTAAAATGTGCCTGTGTAACAGTTAGTATAGTGCAGAGGGGAAGAACAGCATCATAGTCATGGGAATACAGTCACTTCTAGTCATGTTTAAACTCTCTCAGTTCATATTTTGTCACAGGAAGTGAAGGTACTTTGCTCACACCGTCATCACAGGCATCCCGCTCTACTCTGTCACCTCTGGGTGAATCATCTGACTTCCTATCATCTGTTCTCCTTCCGCATCCCGCTCCGTCTTGGAAATCAGGCTTTTTGCATCACTGTGTGTTAACATATATGATAGCAGACAGATGATGACATCGCACCGCGTGCCCTCCAACCTCCCAGTCTGATTGTGGAGTCCCAGAGGTGCCAGACATGGCAGGCTGCTCAAGTCCTTTATCACTAACCTCCTGAGCGGCCTCTGCCTTATCGTTATCTTTTACAAGGAACAAAGGCTGCCACTGTAATCAGTGAACAGGTAACTGCTTTACCTATACGATCTGTTTAATCTCCAGTGGCCTTAACACGACTGAGCGGCTTATCTTCATCCCCTATCGCTTTCCCTCACTGAAGAGCCAAGACAGATTTAGACCAATATGGAGAACGTACTGTATGACACACATTTTGTTGTGTTGCTACTCCTACCTACTATACCTACATTTGCATATCAAGAGTAAATATTGTAACATTGGAAAGTTAATCAGCAACAGATTTTATAATTGAATAAGTCATTTATCAAGCCAAAATTCTAAACATTTGATTCGGGCTTCGGGATTGGCGCAAATCTTTGGTTCAAGTAAAAATATTCTCAACTAGTGCAGATGTTCTTTCACCTACATTTACACTGTTCAGGGCCATTACACATCTGTTTGTGTTTACTCGCATCACCTTTAAGGTTATCTTTGTGCTCAGTCTTAACACACCTGTAGACAGACACAACTATTTAAAGACTTCACTGTGAGCTTTGTGAAATTCACTCATGGTTAGTTTTAACTAGAATTCTCCTAACCAGTAACACGTCTCTTACACCAACAGGGCTGGGAATTAAATCTTGATACTTTTCTGTTACCAACCAAACTGTGTCCCTAGTGTTAAGAATCATGTTAACTTAAGGAAATTGGCATAGATTCTGGTCAATCATTCTCCTCTTTATGAACTCTTTGATGGTATTGAAAGGTATAGTACAAAGTTTGAAAAGATACCCCCAGCCCTGCTGATCCCTGCAGACTTGTAAAATAAAATTCTGGAGATCAAAAGTCTTCTTTCGAGTAGTTTTTAATCAACCTTTTTTCTCTGTGCCTGCTGTCAGCCATGAAAGTGTTATTGATGAACAGAAAATGTCCTTCACTTTTGAAGTCTGTCTCTCTGCACCAAGATAAACGGTGGCCATGTGTCGCCTGTCACTTATAATTTCACCACCTGGTGCTAAATTCAATTCCTATCGATTGTGGGCTTTGTCACTTTGAGGATGGAAACAGTAATTTCAAGCCAAATGCTAGTCATTCATTATTCCTCTTTATTGACCAGTGACCTAAAAGAGTTAAGTCTGGGCTGGTGCTTCTGTGAAGACCATTGCCCTTTAGTCTGACCTATGGCTGGCTGCCATTCCGCTATGGCTACTTTTATCTTTCTGCCATTAAAACATGTCAGTCAATTCTTTTCCCACCTGGGTCTAGAGGACATATAAGATGCTGTTTTGCAGAGATGTACTGTAGAGGACGGAGGATGATGATAAGAACAGAGGGGACCTGTTTCCTCTAAGAAACTGTGTTAGATTGTTCTGACCTCAACCACCCCGTGCCCATTTTCCCAGCAGCCCACCCCGATGAGAGGCAAATGGGGTGGCAGATTAACTCAATAGACTTCCCCCCGGCATGCCCGGGCTCTATGGGAAAGGACTACGGTTCGTCAATGTCATCTCTCCTGCCAGCCTCTACATACTGATTAGATGGGAAGGGAACAGTAGGTGAGATGGGATGGTTCCTCTGTGTAGACAAAGGGTTTATTGTAATTCCCTAGGCATCCATTCAGTCCACAGATCAGTGACCTTTTCAGTGTATGAGACCACACAATAGAATCAGCTGCTTCGTTTTCCCCCGCAATTACCGCGTGGAATTCCGTCTGCCCTAGAAACGGGCACAGCATCTCAGAACGGTTTGTCAGACATCAACAATCTGAAGAGCTCATTCTGTTGATGGGCAAATGGAGAGGCTGTAAGAGGGTGAGAGGTGCAATTGCTTGTTTGAATTGCATTTCAATGGGGACTGTCAACTATGGTTTTTTGCTGAAGATGCTTCTCTATAGCTGCACCTGGCAACTTGGCACATTTGCATCTTCAAACAGCGACAAGAGGGAAATGTTTGGAAATTATGAGTGTCATCATCCAGAAATCACAATAATCTTCAGTCCTCAGCCGATCTGTAGATGTACCCAAAGTCAAGGACGACTAGAGAAAGGCTTCGAGGTCTTACAGATGCAAATACTGTATATTGGAATGAAGTATTTTGGGGACATTATTTTAACAAAGGGTCAAATGATAAGTTATAATGTGAAGCCTGCCATTTGTAGTTACAACCCACAGAAAATCATCCAGCTCTCCTCAGCTCAGTGGAGCTTTTTAGCCTCCTGCCAACAAACTCTGCTCTAATCAACTTTGCTTCCATCTGCAGCAGGCAGCTGTTTTAAATTCTGATAATCCCACTGTATGCAACCTGCTGAGCACCAAAGAACAGTCAGACAAAGTTAGTGACTAGCTGGCGAACATAGTGGAGCAATTAGAAGCTAAAACTCAGATTTTTTTCTTATTAGTTGACAGAGGCCAAAAAAATAGCAAAAAATGTAGTTGATATAAGACTAAGATTCATCAGGTGGCCACAAACTAGACTCTAAATCCTCTAAATCCAATCCTACTGTCCCTCCTGCTAGGTAAATAGGAAACTGTTTAATATGCTTGAATGTTTGCTCATGAGCTATAAAAATGATTAGGTGCTAGTAGGTTAGATGTGCTATCAGCTTGTTTTACAAAAATCATTTCAGCAGGATATTCAGACCAATATAACCCCGCATTAAAACAATACAGGGGGCGGCTTTTTGTGGGGGCTTGTTGGTGCAGTTTGGTCTGAATACAACGTAATGCAGCTTTAAAAGGGGAGGTACAATACATGTTGTGATTGTAATACTGTTATGATGTTGAATGTTTATTTAAACATAGTTGAGGTTAACATATGTAAAAATGCTCCAAAGCCTGGTCTTTAACCTGTTTGGTACACTTCATTTTGCAATGTTACCTCTACTTCCTCGTCATGATGATTTCGGATTGTTTGTACATGCAAACATGCCACAAACAGCCATCTTTTCCATAGCCTTTGTTACTAAGGTCGTTGCTAAGGTTGTTCCATGTGTTGTTTGCATGGCCCAGAGGAACTGAGACCCCCCTTCCAATCTTCTAAAAAAATGCCAAATCATCTGTTTTCAGCCTCTCAATTGTGAGGATTTGCTACTTAACTTTGTTTTATGAGTTGATGTGTCGGTGGGACAAATACAAGCAATCTAATACCTTCATCTTGGGTGTTAGTCATTTATTTATTGGGACCATGTACAGTGTTAGATATAAATGATTTGATCATGTGACGTACTGTACCAGAGTTACATTATAGCACATTACATTCAGTAGAGTCACTGGTTACAGAGCTGAGAAGCTTTTAGCAGACTTTATCATCTGGTTTAAAATATACTGATCCTCAGGTCATAAGGTAGAGTATTCCACTAAGTAGTGGCTTTCACAGAGAATGCTGAGTGCCCAAATGTAATGCGACAAAATGTTATAGTACAATCCCCTATAGAGGATATTCTGGACCAAACCATGAATTGATTCGAACAGTTTGTCTGACACCCTTCAATTGTGATTAATCTCTTGCTGCGGAGAGAGAACAGGCCATACATGATAATGGAATTTTGTTGGGTGACATCCAAAGTTTCCTTTTTCCTCCTTCTTTTTGGTTTCATTTGCCAATCAAACTAGATTTGGCATCTCATCAGGATGCCTCCTGGACACCTGTGGAGGTATTCCAAGGTAAAAGTAAGGGCAGACCCAGAAGCCTATCGAGTTATGCTGCCACCCGCCCCACCATAGTGGTGGGCGTACATAACGCTTTGGGATACCCGTGGAGAATGTTGGTCTCACACTGTCCAATTTGGATATGTGTCGAAAAATGGCAGGGAATGATAGAGATGAAATCCTCCTTTGTTGCAGCTCCTCTTTTTATCATCATTGCTGTGGCTTTAATCACAAACACAACACAAGAGCTTGACACGTCTGCTTATGCTGGGTGGCAGTGTGTGTGTGTGTGTGTGTTGGCTTTACAGCATTGTGTGTCTACGTGCACGTCTCGATGCCCCTTTTTTGCCATGGTGGTTGTCAGAGAGTGCCAGAGGCCCATGGGTGCTAGCCAGCGTGCAGGAGCAGCACGTGCAGGCCGCATCGCTGTTGACACGATGGTCTAGTTCATAGAGCGCCCGGGGTGGAGGACGGCCTCGGTTCCACTCTTCAAAAACAACAGGCTTTGTGCTGAAATATTGATGCGACGGCAGCACACACTGTCCTCACGGTGTCACACATGAATTCAATGTGTGTGTAAAACATACAGTAGATTTATTCTCTGGTATCACTGTTGCTACTGGGGTCCAAGCAATATATGGATTCTGAAAGCTGACACTACTGGTTTTCCACTGAACAAGTGCTGAAACAATTAGCTGATCAATTGATTAGGCAATGGAGTGACATTCACTGGTTCCAGCTTCTCGTATGTGAAGATTTGCTTTGTTGTAATTTTACTGTTTTGGACTGTTGGTAAGAGAAAATAAGCTTTGAATTTGAACATGTACTGGGAAAGTATGATCATCTTTGACTATTTTTACAGTTTTTTTTTTTTTGTCTTGACCAAACTGTGTCTGTAGCACCGACTATTGGAAGCTATGATGTTCCCAAAAGCTGCCATTGAATGTCTGTATCTAAAAGAGTATCGAGTTTGTACCGGCACCTAAACTTAAGTATCGTATTGAAACCAATATCAAAATATTTCAAGCAATACCCAACACTATGCAGCCCCTAGATTAAAACTTTTGCTAACTGACCTCCAAGAATTTTGAGCAAGTTTGCAATAAATACAAATAAATATAAAAAATAAACACATAGTATTGAGTTTGTCCTCCAGAGAAACATTTTTGAGATACAGACCTTTTCATAGGATACTAAAGCTTTCCTGCTACTAGAATTAATGATAATTATAATAATAATAATACTGATATTATATGCTCTTGTTGCATGCTTGTGTGGTTTGAATCAATTTAGGTCAAGTGCTTCCAATAAAGATAACTGGTTGATGATTAAATAATAAATACAGATAATAGTGTAGTGACACAAAAACACTTACATATTATATGTGTCAGTCAAACTCGTAGTTAGGTCAACGTTTATTATACATGTTTTATAGCTGTCTCATCTCACAGCTATGATACATTTACTGCCTTTATATAGTACCTTTCTAATCTGACTGCTCAAAGTGCTTTACACTACCTACCAGCATTCACCTGTTCACACATACTTTTGCTGATCTTCTCATTAGTGGACGACCTGCTCTACCACCTGAGCCACAGCTGCCCATAAAAATAAAATATAAAACTCAAGATTAAATTGCAGTCTAAATTATTAATAGATGTCATCACGCCGGTATTAAAAGAATGCTCCAGATATTTTGTATTGCGTTCTCTTAATGTTGCAGAACTAGCAAGAGACAGATTAAATAAGAACTGTCAAAACTGATTCAGCAAAGTCAGCGAAATCCTGATTATTAGTTCTTGGTATGAGTCAAACTCTGATAACACAATAAGGGTTATTTTGTTAGACTTAACAAAGATCGAGAGCCCGAGAAGTCATTCTACAACAGTTTTTTTACAGGCTGAGTGGTACTCCAATTGACAAGTAAACTGGCTTTGATGCGCAAAATCGATGGAGTCCCCCCTTTGATCGTTTGTTGAATCGAACCCAACAGGTAAAAAATGGGACTCACAGGCCACTGCTCTATGCTCACTTTCTGTCAGTCTAATAAGCCCTGAGAGCAGAGACACATCAATAGGAACAGTGGTGTCACGTGTGCAGCCACCACCGGGCAAAAATAGGACATTCTGTAAGGTGAGGACACTGATTTCCTCATGTTTGACCTTCCCAAACAAATAGAAAAGGCTGCTTGAGTGTGGTCAGGATTAGTTGATAATCAGACCTGAATCAGAACATTAAGTGTAAATGCCGTACATGCACCAAAAACAGTCTGTTCTCGCTCGACATGTTCTGTTCTTCGTATCGGCCCCGATGCTTTCGCCAGTGCTGCCTGTCAGCCGTTCTTTACAGCTCTCTGTCAAGTGTGCTAATTGCTGTAAATAGCTGGGCTCTCCGTTGTTGTGATTGACCCCTTATGAAAAGCCGCTCAATCTGTCTCATATTTGGCAACGTGGCGGCCACTTTGTCGGCCTCATTTTGCGTAATGGCTTTGTTGTTATTGCACATTAAGCGCAGTTAATTACGGAGAGGGCGGTTTGTTTTAAGGTCCTACTTGAAGGCCTGCGACACAAGCTGCTCTTTGGACCTGTGTTAGCAGTAAACAACATAGCCAAAGTGATATCAGCTTGTCAGTGCTTGTAGCGTCATGGTAGTTTTCTGAAACTGGTAATGGTGTTCAGTCAGAATGCCAGTAATCATGAGACTGAAGCTGTAATATTGATCGTATTGTTAAATAAACAAAGAATTGAATAGATAAGAATCGACCCCTTCACTAAGCCTGCTGCATGTGTCTGACTTTCCAAACTAGCATGAGGTAAACCGTGATAAAAGCTGCTGGTTTAACTCTTGAAATTCAAAGTCATTTTTAAAGCCACACAGAAGTTCTACACAAGCAGGTTTCTCATTTTTAGCCGCCAACCGTTAGCAGCTAGCTAATTAGCTCTGTGAGTTTGACATATTTAAGTTGACTCCATTTAAAACACAAATTGTAAAAAAAAAAAAAAGGTTATGACCATAATGGCTATATACATGGTATCATGCTAAATGACTGATGCTAAAGCTACATGCCCTAGGCACATAATACATTTATTAGAAAAAGATGTTAGAATGAGAGCTTGGCTAACGTAACAAAACCTTAGTTTACTCCTGAGTGGGGCTTTTTCTATAGTTAGCTATATTTGGACTATAGCTGTTCATAGCTATTACAATTGAATGATTCCTTTTTGGGTGGAAAATCCCCTGAAACAGCATTTAGACCCTCACAGGACAGTGAAAGTAATATTATTGTTAATAGTAAGAAGATAAAAATATCCATCCATCAGAGTCTAAGAAGGGTATTGACTTATCTAATAAAATCCCTGTAAAATTCCTCCATTTCAAGAGCCACTGAGAGGTTTATCTGTGTGATACTGCACATGCACAGACCTGTAGCACAAGACCTTGATGATCTCTCTCTCAAAAGATTCCCCTCCTAAGTAAATTATCTACAAAGTAAAAACCTGCGCTCGTGTGTTTTTTTGTCTGCAAGACCTGGTTTCTGAAACATGAAAGCAGCAGCCATAGTGTGTGTGTGTGTGTGTGTGTGTGTGTGTGTGTGTGTGTGTGTGTGTGTGTGTGTGTGTGTGTGTGTGTGTGTGTGAGAGAAAGAGAGAGAGAGGAAGATCTGCCCGGGATGTTTGTGAGATCTGAGGGGAGGCTGTGATCACACTGTCTCATTAGATCAGTCTCACCTCCCTGCTTCTCTCTCTTCCTCTTTTCTACTGCTGCTCAAGAAGATGGAAAAAAAACACACACATACACATACACACACACAGCTTTTCTGAAAATCAACTGCTGATATCAGAGTCGTGCTTCACCTTCCAGCTTTTGTGCGTACTGTATGTATGACCTTCTGTCTGATAACATGATGTGTAGTGTGAATATGATGAGTGACGTCCATTTATTTTCACAGCTGGTATATTGCTCATTTGCACTGCATATACCTTATTTCATTTGATTTTTTTTCATTGTAAATGCTCCATTTTTTCTATTTAAAACCTCTTGATTTTTTAATATTATACGCTCATTTATAACATAATTTTTACAGTTTTATTATATTTCTGCATTGTTTTTATTATTTTAACCTGCAGCAACAATCCCAGTTTCCCCCAAACTTCATGTCAACATCAAATCTGATGTTAACATAACAAAAGACACCTCCACGAGCAGACACAAACCAATACCAGTGCTGTATAAAGATAGTCTGCTTCCTCCTTGGCTCCCCTCCTCCACTATATAGCAGCCTTATGACAATGGTGCAGTTTCCATGGCAGCTAGAGCATGTTAAGCTTTAGGATAACCGTGAAAAAAAAAAGTGGGGAGAAAGACAGGGAATAATCACAGGGTATGAGGGACTAAAAATAGTGAGGGACTTAATCCCAGGCATTATTTATTCATCTAAAACTTCTCATGTCTGCTCTGGCTGTGTAAACATCATTCCTTCTGCAGCCTCCTCACCGAGCTGGCAGGCAGTTTACTGACTGACTAATACGGTAAATACAGGAAGGTCAACACTGTCTGGATGGACATATAGAGGCTGCATAGTAGAAGCTGGTTTTGGAAAACCCCAAGGGACCTTTATTAACCTCCCTACTTCCTTATTATTAATGCTAACAAACAGTTTTTGAGACAGGCCAAGAGGAAGCAAGAGAGAAAAGCCGGGGGATTGTGTAATAAGAGTGAAATGAGGACTTCACTACTGCTTTGTCACTGAGAAACATTCACAGTGACAGCTTGCAAATTTTTAACTCTAACATCCGTCTAAATGATGCTATAAACGAGCAGAGGATGTGATGGCGTTTAATTCAATCATTGCCAGTTCATGTGTTCTATGCACTTCTGTGTAATGTAAAGACTACAGTGAAGCTGGAGTGTGTGCAGTGATGTTGGCTGCTTCTCTGTGGCTGTCACACTGTGAGTGTTAGACTGATGAGAAGCAGAATAGAGGTCAGCCTCAGGCAGCAGGCAGGGCCAGGCTGCTTGGCTCAGAGAACTGATATCTATCATTGTCTCTTGTTTGAAGAGAAGAAAGCTTCGACTGATGCTGAAGGTTTTTCTGTTTTTTTTAAAAAGCCAGGAACAGATATTTTTATGTTGATGTTGCCATTAGCTTGTTTATTTTTTGTGCTGGTGTTTCATATCTGTGAAATATTTGTGACTGTTTCATGCCCAGTGCAAATTCAGAAAAGTTTGTCATCTATAGAGGCATCTAACAACTGTGATGGAAATGTTTTGCCTAAATTACTCTATACTCAAGATTCACTTACTAGCTTTTTTTATTTGTATGTTATGCGGAGCTTTCTACCATATCTCACAGTCTTCTACTATGCATAGAACTTGCTCAGGTGTCATCATGTGACCTAAGTATGGAACTTTGTTAACATAATTGCTTGTCATTGGATGAATTACATTGAAGAAGGTCATGAGATGTAGTCAAAAGCTCTGGAAAATAGGGATGTAGGGTAATTTCCAACTGATTAAAGTTTCCAGTTATAAGAATAAAGGGATATTTACTTTATTTGCCATTTCTTTCAATGAAATTCCTATTTCCCCTACAATTTGTAGTATGAAGAAATGATTAGGAAATAACTCATAAAATACACTCACCACTAGAACTAAATGATTTTATACTCAGGATTCACTTACTAGCTTTCTTATTTGTATGTTTTGTGGAGCTTTCAAACATATCTCACTGTCTTCTCCTGTGCATGGAACTTGCTCAGGGGTCACATGACCTGAGTAGGAACTTTGTTAACATATTAACATTGGTTGCTTCTCGGTTGTATGAATTCCACTCACTGAAGAAGGCCATGAGATCGAGTCAAAAGCTCAGTTTAGAAAAGCAAACCATTATCTCATTTGAGAAAACGTTGATATTTTTACTTTAAAAAAAAAAACTAATTGTTGCAGCTCTACTGGTCAATAAAAAAAGTGAGGAAGTGAACTTTGACTGTACAATATTTTATACAGATGTGCTCCCAGTGTCAAGAATGATTCCCTGCAATATGTTTTTTTTTTTAAAGGATTAACAGTTAACAGGATTGGCCATAAACACAATCTTCAGGATAAACTTTTACTTTTACTCTTTTACGATATGATGTTTTATAATCTTGATTGCTCTTTCTGTGTTGGACTGCAAACCCAAGAGAGATGGTCACACCAAGCTCTAGGCAAAAATCTCTTTTATTATCAGCAAATTTGCACACCTTCACATAACTGGGTGACAATTTCATAGAGTTTATCATTCGATTTGATATGTCTCTCTGCTGTCACGATCTTATATATATATCCAATCCAGTATGTTAGTACATCTCTTTGTACATTTTCACTTCCATTTTCAAGTCATTTTTTAGTATTCTGCTTATAAAAAAATCATTTTTAAGACTTTGGAGTCAAACAGAAAAGTTCTTATTGACCCATTTAGAGAGTGGTTTTCTCAGCACTTTACTACAAAACAACACCTTTTTTTGTAAGTATCTGAGATAAGCACATGTGATTCCAACGAAGTAAATGCAGAAGGCATGTCTTATTTATTTTAAATTAACCACTGACTATAATGGGCATGACATTTTCAAATATCTTTGCTCATGCTTTGTTATCAGGCAGCTGCATCCTTAAAAGCTTCTCTTATGCAACTCGTTACACATATCAAGAATGACCCATTTATTGACTTGCAGTTTTGATATTATTCAGTATTATTGACAATATATTTTTAATCCTGGGATTTGAGAGTTTTGCTTCTTTTGTTATAAGAAAAGGGTTTGTCGAATTTTAAAAAAAATAGTCCCTTAAGTAAAGTACTAAAAAAGGTATATATTTGATACTACTGTATGATAAATGGTAAATGGACTGTACTCATATAGTGCTTTTCTAGTCTTTTTGACCACTCAAAACGCCTTTACACTACATGTCACATTCACCAATTCACACACACACAATCATACAATGTTGGCACGGCCAACAGGAGCAATTTGGGTTGAAGTATCTTGCCCAAGGACACATCGACATGTGAACTGGAGCAGCCGGGAATCGAACCGCCGATCTTCCAATTAGTGGACGACCGCTCTACCTCCTGAGATACCAAAACTCAAGTATTGTATTGTACTTCCTAGATATTGTGCATGCTTGACTGATCTTTTATGAATGATAAAGTACCACAGATGAATTCTACTGCCCTACATGGCTTGTTTTGGTGGCAGCAGACAGTGGCCAACCAGCTCTAAAAGTCAAAACTTTAATGTTTTACATGTGTCTTGGTATCCTGGTGGACAGTAATGGATCTGTTTCTGAAAGGTCTTCTGTCAGGTTCTACACACAACAGAAAAGACAATATGTCAGTGCTGGTTGCCAGGTTATCCAGCGCCCAGCATCTGTCTTGTCTGTTTCTCCCGCTTTCTTTCTCTTGCTCTGTCCGTGGTGCTGAAAGCCTCCATTCACCATCACTGCAATGTTTGTTGAGACAAGCTTTCTTGTTGCTCAGGGTCCTTGGACCTGTATTCCATTTAACATAACAGCCGCTCTCTCAAAAGCCACCAAGGCTTCTTCTGAATAGAACCACTCTCACTGCTGTTGAGATTACTGTGCATTTTGATCAAAAACCCTGTGCTGTTGCGGTCAAAATTACCCTTCAACATTGAATTTGATGGTTTCAGCAGGAGCTTTTTAAGTTCAAAGATACAACGGACTGCTCTGTTAAACACATAGGGGAAGACATGGATGAAAAGACCTGTTTCCATTTGAACATGTTCAACTGACAAGATATGAGCGAATAATTTTAGCTGCACGATTATTTACACAGTGCACCTGCAAGATAGAGGAGTACATACTGTACAATTTGATTTAAAATTATAGAGGTCACTGTGTTTAGAAATAGCCCAGGTAGCAATTTGCAGCATTAATGAGCTCTTATTTAATTGCAAGGCTGTCACATGTTAACAGTTTAAAAAAAGAACCCAGGAAAGTCTTTTTGTCTCCTTTCTTTCTTTTAACTCAGCATCTTTGGACCCTCTCGGTAGACAATCCTTGACTTCTGACAGTTCTTCCATCAAAAGGCTTTTATAACTTTACCTTGTTGCATAACATACCTGCGGCTTGTTCCTGTGTCTGACTGAGCTTGCACAGACTTCACAGTATCTAGGTCAATTTTCTTGACAAGATAATCCTATCTAAACTGTTGTTGGATTAATGGCTAAAATAAACCTGTTTAGATGATGGGTCACTGCCTGTTCAATGTATAATCCCACGGCTTTATGAAAGTTACCAAACAGATGAACTAATTAGGAACGGACTAATGGTGGTTTTCCAAGGTTGTTATTGACACTATTATTGAAAGACAGTGTTTTGTGTTGATGCCCCATTGTGAATATTTACCTAAAAAAATACAAAGGGAAAAAACTTTTAAGCCACACTTAAAACATCATTGGATGCTAAAACAAATTCTATAACAGCTTCTTAAGTAGGACTGAGGCAGCTTCCACTCCAGGTTTTACAGAACAAAACCCCTCAAGCTGCTGAGGGAAATCCTCCCACATCATACAGGACAGATGTCACATCAGTAGTGTGTAACTGTGGCCGGTGTCTAGTATTAAATAAAAGGTCATTCCAGACCTGACATTACAAAAACCCAATACAAAAAAGGTCTGGTTTTCATTATCCAGATTAACAGACAAATCCTAAATCAGTTGTTCAGTTTGACAAGACAGTTAAACAGATAGAAGCAGGAAAGAGAGACAAGCTGTGAGCTATGATTACATTCCTATTGTATTTGACTTTTAGTTTAAGCCTCTGATCCAAGACAAAGAGGAGCTTTGACATGTGGGTCCCAAAAAAAGAAAACTGGAATGATGCCCTGGCTCACCTGGACAGTACAGTCCTGCTGAATGCCATGTTTAATATGGAGCAGACAGGGTCACTACAGAGCACATCAATTTAAAGACCTGAAATTAGAGTGGTCAAAGCTACCACTGAGGACACGGAGGCCAGGTCAGCTGTACTTTATATTACAGTTAAGTAACAGGGTGGACTTTACATTCTATAATTAAAGTGTACTCACCGTGGATTATGCTGTCACTGTGAACCAATATTTGCTTTATATTATCTATTATCATCTGTTTGCATTGCAGTGTACTAAATGTATTATTTATTATTTATCGTTATCAAGCAGTTGAAGCTTGTCAAGGGCTTGATAACGAGTTAATAATAAGAATGGAGTGTGTTACAGTGGGGAGATAACTAAAACATGCAGGGCAGTAGCTCTACAGGAGCAGGGTTGGTGACCACTGATGTACATAGACATTAATTTTTTCTATTTTTTTGCTGACACTCAGCACAACTTTCAAACTAATGTATTACAATTTGAAGTATCTTTCATACCTGCACGACATTTTTTGCATCAGTCGGGACATGGGAACAATTGCAAATTACTGTTAAGAAATAATGATGTTTTATGGTGTGACAATACTGCGGTTAAGGTCTGGTTAGGTTTAGGTACTAAAACCAGTTGATTAGATTGGAGATCATGAGAGAAAGATCATGGTTTGGGTTGAAATGATCACTTAAATGATAAAGTTACCAATCTTACCTCCTTAAACCTTGGTCATAGATGGCCATCTGTCACTAAAACGTGGTGTAGGCACGAAGTATACTTCCAATTGAAATACATCAGTTTGAAAATTAAGCTAAGTGTCACAAAAAATAGATTAATGCCTGTAAGCATTTTTGGTTTGAAACCGCACAAATCATGGTTAAGAGTTAGGTTTCTTTTGTCTTAAATGTAAAATGCAGATGACTTACAATAATGTTAACTTGTCAGTCAAGTAAGGCACATCGAATGAACAAAACAACCTCAATCCAATTAGTGTAGGACTAGGAATAGGCTACATGGGTTGAGTACAGAATTACACGTTAGTTCAAATACATTATATATATATATTTTGAAAAGCCCTGTAGTGGGTATGTTACAAGCTGTTTCCAGTATTTTCTGATGTAATATATTTACAAATAAAAAAAGAAATTAAAAAAAACAAATACTGTAAAAGCATCAATATTAAACACCCCCATGGCATTGAGACCATTAATAAATGAATAAAATATGAAAATCATGATCATTTAACTCTAATTTAACTCTTGTCCTCATTATTCAAATCACAGCCACAGCCCTGGTTGTAGCATTGTAAGGGTGTCCTGCAGGGCATGACATTATATGTGCAACAAATTTGCTGCATTTAGACATCAATAAATAATGACTACATTAATTATTAGTATCTTTGTGTATATTTGTCTTGTTCAGTTAAGCCAAGGATGTTACGTTGGGGGAGGGGCAACGGGGTAATAGGCTTGAACTGAATAAAATTGAAATGCTATTTATGCTGTTAAATGGAGGTTCTCAATCATTAATGGTAATCATGGGTGGCACAATTAATTAGATAATGATGTATTGATGTTTAAAAATTCTATTCTGCTTAAATCAATCAAAGCCATGCAGAAGCTGCCGTTTTACTGTGTTCACATCTCCCCGCCATTGCAGGCATTCCTCCCTCCATGTACAGAGTCACAGCCTCAGCACTCAACGGGTGATTATGTGAACGTGTTGGAGGAAATTATTCTTTAAAAAAAATAGGCACTAGTGTTGCTTCTATGAGCTCAATGGCTAAGCTGCAGTAGCTCTTGATGCTTACAGATGGCCAACCTGTGGCCCGTTTTCTGGATATCTAGATTGTGCATATGTGTGTGACTGTATAGCTGCAAGTACACATGAACTCATATGTCATTCCTTTGTTGAAAGAGAGCGATGGAAAATGGGATTTTGCTCCACAGAATGGTGTGGTTATTTAAAGCGAAGCAACACAACAAAAGGGGGAGACGGGGAGAGAAAGTGAGATAGTGAGAGAATGGATCAGAGTCATATGTTTACCTGCCAGTGGTGCTTTTTCTGTGTTGTTGCCATAGCAACAGCGGCTCGCTGTATTTGTGTGTGTGCTCGGCTTGTTTGTGTGTGTGTGTGTGTGTGTGACAAGGGATGTAATTCTGCCTGTCACCAGTGTAGCCTGGAGCTGACTCCCCAGCTGCTGGTTGCCATGAGACCAGACAGACACATCCTCCGCTTCAGTGATAAATCTTTTCTCTTGATGCTCAAATCACTCCACAGATTAGCTTTTTGTTTTTGAGATGTACATGTCAACATAAATGACCACTGCTGTGCTCTGTATAACTCCCAAGTGTAATGTACCAATTATTTTAGAAGTAATGTTAATAGAATATCATTAAAATATCAGTGTTAACATCTTCTTAGGGAAGATAACAGGCAGCCACATTATTTAAAATGTACTTGGAGTAGAACTCAGTTATTGTACTAGATAGAGGTTTAGAGGTTTTCTAGAGGTTATTATATAGAGGTTTTCTCACCATGCTAACAGGACAAAGCACATACAATAAATTGATAAAACATAAGACACAGAAACACATGTAAACATTTCTACTACTCTGCTTCTTTTCCTAGTAGCTTTGCAACAGTCCAATAGAGCAATTAGCTTGTCTTAGCTAGTCATTTGGACAAACTCAGCAATCAGGGAATTATTGTTGAGTAAACTTGCTGTTTCATTACGGGTTTGTTACTTTACAACACAGCTTTTTCCACGAATGCTTACAGGACAAAAGAATAAAAGCCAGTCAATCTAGGCTTTCTTTAATATTTAACATTACTGTTTCTTGTGCTATTAACCATTTAGCTGCCCCCAAGCTAGTTAGCAAGAGCTTGCGAACTAACAAACCACACAATCAGCATTAATACTTTAACTGCACTGGTTTTGTTAATTCAGCTAATACCACTCAGATGAGGATTTACATTGGGGGGGGAAAAACTGAAATAATGTATTATTCATGTTTCCAAAGGGCATATTTACTGAACTGAACATGTGTGATTTATAGAACACAACATTGTCTCCTTCGTTGTAATTGACGTTCCCCCTCTTTAACTTTCTCTTTCTTTCTTTGATGTAGAGAACTACTTGGCAAAAATGTTACAATGTGATCTGTCCTTCTTTTTATTGCAGAGAGGGGTCAGGTCAGAATGACGGAAGTAGAGCCGGTGTTGGACTTTGCCACCTCGGGCCGCTCGGGGAGGAGAAATGCCCTGCCTGACATCCTGGGCTCTCCGGCAGGCGTAAACCCCGGCGACCTGCCTCTTAAACTGGCTGAGCTGTCCCTCAAAGGTGAAGTTAACTATAATTTCAAGTTTTTTTTTATCATTACAAAACTAAGAATAAGGGTAAATTAAAACTGTAATCAACTTTTAAATTGAATTTGTAGTTTGTCAGGTGTTAGATTTCTGCTATTTGAGTAGAAGTAGAACAAGAAGCCAAGAATTTTACTTTAAAAAAAATAATTTAAGTCTTTCAGACAAAGAAAGGAAGACCCCAGGTAGCTGGATGTTTGTGCATTCAGCTGTGACAATTGGTCCCCCGCTCCCAGGCCATGGTCCATGTATGGCTTTTAGATATAGCAAAGATTTGGGGGTTAAGATTCAAGATTGCTTTGGTCTGAGAATCAGCTCCAGATATAAGCATTTAGGCCCGCTCTGGGCTAGCATTGCTCCTTACAAACCAGCATCATCCTTCAGTCAGTCTGTTTACCATTGTGCCAAATGCAGTCTTCTGTGCTTCAAAATTTAATGAAATACAACTCTGGCTTTGCTCTTATTCTATCTTTAAAAGCCTATCTCTGTGATGCGTCAAATCTTGAGACTGTTTACTGGCCAATTCTGTTTGTGCCTGCTGAATAGTTTTAATGTTAGTTAACTTAGATTGTTTTGTTACATTTGGTACATTGTGTGTATGCAAGTGCAAACAACACACTTACTTGTTTCCCAATGATCCTAGACCTCTGGACACCATGAGCTAAAGCCCCAAATTAGTCCAAGATGTTTAAAGACTGTGTAAAGTGAATTCAGACTTTTTTTTCTAAACACATTAAACAGGTCATAAATGTATTTCTAATAAAGGTGTAAAAAGCATTTCAACCATTTAGATTTGAATTGTGGAGCTAGGCTTCACAAACTGTGTTTCAAGATTTCTGTGTTCAGGATTTAGTGGGCAGGTCTGAAAATTGGCATAAACCCGCCCCTGCTGCTGTAAAGGTATAAATACATTCAGCGCACACTACTACTACAACAGTCTACAGTTAGCCAGTTAGCTGAGTTAGCTGCTGAGCTAGGAGCCGAGTTAGCCGCCGAGCTAGCCGTTGAGTTAGCCTCCGAGCTAGCTGCCGAGTTAGCCGCCGAGCTAGCAGCTGAGTTAGCAGCAGAAAGCTCTCAGAAGTAGTGTCCATGTTTCTGGTAGAGGTTCTGACTTTGATTGACAGGTGACACTTGGTAGGGGACGGGGTTTCAGCAAACTCTGCGGCCACTCCCACAGCGTTTGGGAGCAGAGAAAGAGGTTGATTTTTACATAACTTTAAAGCCTAATTTCATATATTTGGCGATTTTTTTAATCATTCAAATTTGGCAGGGTGGTTAACAACACACTTTTCTGTGATATGTAAAACTCAGAACACATATTTATTCTTACTTTACACTGACTTTAAGCAACAGACTTCAATTGTTACTGGTAGTTTGGTAACTTTTTTGGTGTTTTTTCATACAATAGGAGCCACAACATTACTTTGTTTTTAACTTGGGACAGACTACTTATTCTCTTTTTGCCCTTGACTGAAAATTTCTTATTGTGTCTTTTATGGGTTTTGTGTGCAGATGGTCCAGGAGGGGCCCAGTCACCCACAGCAGAGGAGCCTCCAGCACCGCCGGAGAGCTCCGAGGGGAAAGAGGGATCGTAGGGACTTGTTTATTTACCTCCTGGGAGGCCTGCAGCGATAACCTGAGAGAAGGGATGGAGAACGAGATAGAGGGCGACCTGTGGGAGAAAGAGTGGTGATCTGTGGAGAGTCAGTCTGTTTGTGAAACAGCTGAACCACAGAGGGACAGTGACGGACCAACTCCTCAAGGACTGAAGCAAGGAGCTTAGGACTGTTTGGCACTCAGCACTATTTGAAAGGAGTCAGATGTCACTTAGTCATGAACCAATGAGTGTGTGTGTGTGTGTGTGTTATACACTCACCGCAGACTTTACACTGAGAATCAAAGGGACCGTGACAGATTGTAAACTGTACACTACTATTTTTGTATGATTTATTTAAAATCTCTAAAGAAAAAGATCTCAAATGTAATATTTACCATTTCCTTGCATTCCCTGCTGATTACTGTTTTATAGTGATGTGTGTTATTTTACATTGACAGTAGTGGGAGAGAGTTTTAAAGTAGCCAGCAGTGGCTAAAAGCATTTTAATTAAGCTGGATACAAAATCATACATGTGAAATAAGAAGACAGTAGATTTAAGAAAACTGGGAACTATCTGTGTTGTCTTGCTCATTTCTGCTTTTGATCTACTGTATGTTTGAAACGCTGAGGCTGTTGTACAGTATATCTACATTATAAATGTGCAGTTTTTACCCCACATCACCAGACATTTTGATCTCAGTAACAACGACCAGGGATTTGATCCATCTTTTTTTTTTAGGTGTCCATATGGTGTAAGGTGATAACGTGGAAGAGCTGTCCATATCTCGAGACATTCCTTTAGAGAATAGTGTTCCACTGCCAACAATGTACACACTGCTTCATTATAATATTGGGGGAGAATTCTAAGATTTCCTTTTTGTTCTTTGCTCAAGGCTGCTTTTAAAAGTCTCTTCATTTCCTAAACCTCTGAAAATGTGCCTAGTGGCAGTTTACAACCGAAAATGTGTGTTGTGTTATTTCTCTGTGAAGTACTGTTATAGACTGTTTTTGGGGCTACTGATATTTCCTCAATTTTACTAGGAGTAATCTCAACACATCTTTACTGCTTAAACTGTAAACACTTTTTTAAAAACATTCTGTAAATCTTGATTTGCTGATCTTAATATCTGTCAGGAAAAAAGCTGGCACTTTCGGCGTCAACTCGAGCAGGGCTTCTTTTTTTTTGCAGAGCAAGACGACTCCTCGCACGTGCTTATAGCATCAGCAGCATATGCCCGCCGAACAGGCATGGGTGCAAGCATCGAACAACACCAACCGCCGCAATGTGTTTGGAGTGCAGAGAAAAAACGGTGGCGCACTCGCCTTCTGCCGCTCCACACGGAGAAAAAGTCTGTTCGCACTCATCAACACATAAGCAGAGCTGTGAATAAGACGCAAGACGGAGAGCAAGAAACACAGCGAGAGTCCACAGTTTGTTCGGCTATTCACTCACTGCTACTGTATATACTATATTGTAGTATAACCCGTGTGTGTCATACATGCTGCCTGTATGATTACCAGACTTTATTCACATACTGTACCCACAAGGAAGTGATGTTGTGTAATTGTCTCTATTTGAAGATGTCTTGCCGTTGGCCGTGTCTTTATGTGGATGTGTTTCACAACATGCAACAAGGAAAGCCTGGCGTGCCGCTGCCCAGCCTCTGTTTTTGATGCTGTACTACTACTAATGCTGACAAGAAAGAGAAAAGTGTTCATGGTCTATCTGAAGCTGTGTGATCAACACTTTTATTTTCGGGTGTTGATGAATCAGAGGTGTATTTTGTAGTGTCCTGATCTCTAAGTGGTGCATATATTTTACTTAGCTGGATCGAATCCCATGTGTTGATTCTATCTGGTGGTGGAAATTGCCATATTAAACCCACAAGCTTTACATATCTGTGTGTTGAATAGTTTCATTTCAATGCAAGGCCCTGAATCTTGGTGCATGACTTTTTTTTACTTTTACATTTTTAGAATGCATGCAGTAAGGTATGTTGGAAATAAGGATGGTCTTTCAATGATTATGATGATATTAGTATCACTGTTTTTAGTCATACTAGCAGCAGGGCTTTGTGGAGAGAAAGGTCTGTTGTTCCATGCACCACTTTGGTACAAAAATAGATCAACAGCTATTGAATAGACTGAATAGATGATTTTTTGCACAAACATTAATATTCCCTCAAGGATGTAGTTTTAATTTGTGCACTACATTGGCATTGGTGCTATGTCCAAATAGATGCAAAACTATGGTAATTACCTCAGCTGCTCTTCATCCTTAATGCTAATTAGCAAATAACAGCATGCTAACATGCTAAACTAAGATGGCCTTGGTCAATATTACCTGCTAAATAGCTTTTTTTTTAATGTAGCTTGAGTTTTGCTGTTAGCTAGCTTTTTGTAGTAATGATAAGAAATGTATGTTAGATGGTGATGGTGATTTATTATAATTATGATAATTACAATAATATTGTTGTAGCAACGGCTGCAACCAACAATTATCTTCATTATCGATTCATCTGTTGATTATTTTTTCAATTAATCGATCGGATGTTTGGGTGGATGTGGCTCAGGAGGTGGGTGAGGTTGGCAACTAATCAGAAATCCAGTGGTTGATCACAAACTTCTCCTGTCCACATGTTGAAGCGTCCTTAAGCAAGACACAACCCCAAATTGATGGTTGTGCCTGCACTTTGCATGGTAGCTTGCAGCCATCAGTGTGTGAATAGGTGAATTAGCAGCAGAAAGTGCTTTGGATAAAAGTGCAACATTAATGCAGCCATTTACCAGAAAAATGTTGACCACTGGTCAAAGATCAAGGTAACCAGAAAATATAGACATTTTAGAAGCTGGAATCAGAGAGTTTGGACATTATTTTCTAAAAAGATTACTCAAAACGATTGGATTTGGCAAATCAAATTATTGTTGCAGCTCTAGTTTTAGCTCTTAGACCTGTCAGGGGGGTCTGTGGTTGTCACATTGGTGGACTTAACATCCAACACAGTGCAAGTTATCTTGACCTCTACTCGCCAGATTGCCATGAAATTCAATATGGGTAATAATGGAGGTTTGCAAATGCTTTCACTGACCTCACTGCCCTTTCCTCTCTCCTCATATTGCTGTCAGGTCAAAGCACCACCATCAGACCAAATGTTCAACTTCTACACAACCAAACACAATCTTGCACACTGTTCATCACTTGCACTCACTGTATTTGTGATGTTTCAATCAATTTCATGTTCATTTAACTGATGAATGTCTGACGTGTCACCCTCTGACTTAAACATCACCTTTAAGCATAGACTGTATATAATGATGGACCTTCCAGATAAGGAGTATGGGGTGTTGCCTTTCACACTCTGGAAACCTGCTATCCGGGAACCCAGAGTGCTGTAAAATTGGGCTAAAAACATAAAAGGTATAATAATCCTGTAACATTAAACTTGCCAAAATATTGCGACTATACTCCAACTCAGTGTGAGTCCCAGGGAAAGCAGCAGGTGAGCCAACTGTGGATCAATCAAGGAGTGTTGAGAAATAATTTCTAACTCATTAGAGGGCTTGAATTTAGCAATTGAGACTATAATGACTTGAAAAAATTATGGATACATTTTGAACTGGAGTCAGTTTTGAGGTAGGGATTTTTTTTAAGACAGCATCTAGTGGCCGTCAGTGGTATTGCATCTTATGGCCCTTCCACATTTGCTTCAGCTTCAAGCCTTGGTAATTGCTGCTTGCCTTTAACTTAAGATATTTCAATCTACAAAGGTTGCCATTAATTTTAATGTATGAACATATATATATTCAAGCTTTCCAGAGAACAATCCATGTTATCTTAATGTCCCAATAGCTTTTTACAGTTATCAATATGTTCATTATTACATCCAATAGTTTCATATTGTGGGGTATAATGAACATTGCAGCCTGTAGTGCATGCTGGAAGGCCTGTAGATATGTGATAATGCAAAATTACCTTTTTTCTAACTGGTATCTGCTGACCTGACTTTATATGTTATCTTTGCTTTAATGCACAGCTATACAGCAACAACAATATACCTAAAGCGGTTGGATATGGAACATGTTGACACAAAATGGGGAATCAAAGCATACAGCATGGAGAGTTTGACTTTTTTTTATCATGTAGATCATGTAGCCATAATAACAGAACAATTTATTCACTTTTCTTTCTTCTTCCTGGAAGTACTACATGGCTGTGTTCTACTTGATCACAGTCCATTTACAGGTACTTGAAATGGCGCCAATCATTTTTACATCTCCTGAATTGTGAAGTAAGAGCATACAAAGAGCACTTGAAGGGAATGCAAAGCGAGACATGCTTTCTTTCTGCTCCTTCTAGAGTGATCCTCTTAGTCTACACTCCTATTACATAATGCAGCAGTTCCTCTGAGCGAACAGCAGATGGAGACATTCACTAAATTATCATTCACCCCACATCACGCTTCCACACTGACGGGAGGATTTCTTTTGTTATGTCTGGTACAAATAAAATGGCTTTAATGCAATTTTTTACAACAACTTTGATATGAATACACTTTCTTACATATAAATGGGGCCTAAAACCATGATTAGAAGGTGTTACTTTTACATCCCTGCACAGGGTTTCAGCATTAAACCCAGTGAGGAGTTTGACTCGGACACACCCAGTGTTGTCTCGACGCTGGTATCAATGGTATCAAGAAAACTTACGCCTCAGCTTTTATTTTGGTTTAATCACCTCGAATGCTGCTTCTAACCTGTGGAGGTGGAGATTGGTAGTAAAGGGGGCAAGGGCGAGTGAGTGTGTGTGTCTGGAAGCCACGATGAGTGAACCTTTGTGATCATATGCAGTCTGGTTGTCTGGCTGCGCCCCAGCATCCCTGCTGACAGGAGATGAGACCATACACCCAAGGGCTCTTTTGTCTCTGCAGACACAGTAAAGCACTTGTGTGATTTATATTATTTGACAGCAGCTAATGCTTATTTCTTTCTAATATTACGAAACAGAATCATCATTCTTTAACACATAGTGACGGCTCTGCTGCACATGGTGTGGTTACGTATTAATCATCATTTATTCATGCTAAACAGAAACGTGTAATCCATTTCTGACTTGTTTTTGCTAAAATATCCCTCTGTTAGTCTCCACCTCCACTCCAAGGCTTCCTCTCCTCTGAGGTAGTTCCATTTCCCAGACTGCTGCTACGTAACTTGTTGCTAGGGTAACCTAGCCTTGAGTGAAGCTTGGGCCTTATTACATTGTTTCCGATCAAAGAAAGTGCAAAAATGGATTTGGCTGCACTGAGGGAATGCAATATGCATGGGACATAGGGCATATATGCATGATGTCAGATGAGTATGGTGAGATGTGGGGCTCTCTTAGCCTCTAAAAAACATTAAAAAAAGATTGAATAAATAAACCAAGATAATAAGTAATTCATGTGGAAGCAATATCTAAAAGTAGCAGTGGATGTGGTTTATGTCAGGACTAAATGCCACAATCATCCATCAACTCTAACACTGAGAACCTGACTGTACACACTTTTACAAATCTGAAATAACAGGACAGTGTTTGTAATCCTACAGAGCAGAAGAGCAGCAGAGAGGAAAGCTATCTGTCTTCTTACATAATTGAATAGCTTGGTATAAGCGGTCAGCTATTGGTTTCCGTTAAGGAAGTTGTCGGGTGATTGCCTCACAGAAATGCGCTGTGGTTCCTTTCTCAGGCTGATTAGAGCCGAACGCTGCGTTATCAATCGAAGCTAAGTGAATGAACTACAGCAAGCAGCAGCCTTTTTCTTTTCAGTCGCTCTATGTCTGTCTGTGCATCCCTCACTTCCCCCCCACCCCATGAGGAGGCCAGGGATGGAGGAATCCAGCTGCTGTGGAGATAGACAGCGAGTGTAGAGAGACATATACTGAAAGAGACATAAAGTGATAGGGAGGGAGGTTGGATGATAAGACTGGCACTGAGGCCATGCAGACATGGGTCACAGAGGATGCCAGGCAGGCAGGCAGGCAGCCCAGCGAATAGAAAAGCCTTCACGTGGAAGTCAACGTGCCATTTCCGACACACAGGAGCCTCAGGAAGAAAGATGGAGAGAAGAAGAAAAGATAGTAGACATGGGAGAAAGAAAGAGAGAGAGAATGAGGATAGAAACATGAGGTAGAGAGGAAGGAAAATACTTTGTAAGCTGGATAGCATCAGTTCAATAAATTCTTGAGCTGTGACAATGCGGCTGCAAAATAACCAATACATAATAATAAAGAAGAAAGGCTGGAATTGTTCTACATTTTTCTATTGTCGACAAATATGAAAAGGCCAAAGCCAACACTGTGAATCCCTTTTATAATTCTCTCCCACTGGTTATTGCTGAAGATATAAATCTTTAAAAATTTGTCACAAACTAGTAGTTTAATTCTTTTTGGAAACACCACTCAAACAGGAATAGACAAAGCATTTGTTGGGGACTATTTTCAGCTGTGGATTATTACACATTCGGCGCTGTAGTGAGTATTTACTTTACATAGTAGCAGGGTGGTCTATGTGGGACTCATCATGGCTCATTTATGTGATTTTATTGTAGCTTTAAACAACAATAGACAATTTAAAAAAGGCTATATCAAGCTTTGTTAAGGCTGAAATGCTCCTCTGGGCTGCATACAGGTGCACTGAGGCTGTTTCTTTTTTAGTTGTATATTGATTTCCTTTCTCGTCTGTGGTTCGAACACATCTCTCGATAGAATTAGCTTGCATAATGCGCATTTGGGAGATTTGGGAGATGTGTGTGTTGCCTCTTCTGCGACCTACATTAACCTATAACACCCTTTTCTGCCCAGGTCTTTTATATTTATCTTTGCAAAAGCATCATTTCAGTTTCAACTGGATTAATTCATTCGCTTATCCTTTAGAGCAGGCATGTCCAAACTATTCCATAAAGGGTTCATGTGGCTGAAGGTTTTTATTCCAACCAAGCGGGAGCACACCAGGCTTGACCCATTTAATCAACTGATCTCAGTCTTCAGACAGTTGATTGGTTGAATCATGTGTGTTCTGGTTGGAACAAAAACCTGCAGACACACAGGCGTTTATGGAATAGTTTGGACATGCCTGCTTGGGAAGGTCGCAGGGGAGCTGGAGTTTATCTCAGCTGACACTTGAGTACATCAGTCCGCCAGTCAATCACAGGGTTAACATATAGTATAGAGACAGACAACCATTCACACTCACAGGTGAGTCATCAATTAACTTAAACTGCATGTTTTTAGTCTGTGGGAGGAACCCATGCAGACACAGGTAGAATATTCACACAGGGTTCGAACCCTGAACTCTCTTGAAGTGAGGCAACAGTGCTAGAACCACTGTACCACTGTGCCGCCTGGATGAACTCATTGTTAATCGAATTCATCCATCCATTAAGACATAGCTACATAAGTGCCTGCCTTATCCTTTCATTTCTGTGGAGCAACACAAGGAAGATGTGTAGTGACTTCATCTGGGTGATTACTTGTTAAACATAGGTCAGCCATCCACTTTGTCTTTGTGTACTCTTTGTGAGTTTTGCCCTTTTGTTTGATTGACCCTCAACAGTGTTGAAGGAAAGAAGGTCACAGGGTTTGAATAATAGAAACATTCTATATTTTTGTCTTAGTTAACTAATTCCATGAAAATACCAAAATCATCAATGAAGTGATGCTTCCAAGACCTGTATTGTTGTCCAAAAACTATTAAATCACCTCAATGGATTAAAAATAACCAAAACTAAAACATAACTAGACTACGTATATAACCTGCACTGTAATTTCTCTGTATGTCTAACGCCTTGTATGTCTCTCTGTTTTAAACAACTTGTTGTTTTAATTGTGCTGATTTGTCACTCTGTTGTTCTTTTTTAAAAAATGTTTTATTATTATTATTATTATTTTTTTCTCTTTAATTTATTTGAATTTTTTCTTTCTTTCTTTCTGTCCTGACCTGCCAAGGGACAACGGATGAAAACTAGCTATTTTAGCTAATTCCGGTGCATTTACATTTTAAATTGAAATGTTCATGAATGTACGCTGTCCCTTTTTAAATAAATAAACTAAAATAAACTAAACTAATGAGTGACACTGTTGCACTGGGTTGACACACATACTGTTGTTAATTTTGACTTAGTCCTACATATACTGTCCTGCTGCTAGGAATACCCACTAGAGCAACAAATGTGTAACATTAGCTAAAAACTAGAGTGAAGAATCAAACTAAAGATCCCCACACTGTACTGGCAGCTGCCAGCTATTTTGATTGTGCGACGCTTCATCAAGAGTCGTCAAATCACCATCACAAAGGAGGATGAGCAATACGTACGGGCAAGCAGATTCATCACTCAGGTGTGTGACAACCCCTGAATTGTCACAGCCAGGCTGGACAAACTGTCTGATACTCTAATATGGATGACAGGTCGTGCCTATGTGAAAAAGGCGAAAACAACTTGAAACATCGAGATCAGCACTTTACAGGCACACAATAGATACAACAGATCAAAAGTTGAGTCAAATATAGATCACGAGTCACATATAAAACTGCTGTGTTTGTGTCTACATATTTTTTGACGAAGCATCTGATGAAGATCTCCAGTAGATTGAAACGTTGCCTTTAGTGTGATTTTTGATCCAGCACCTAGAAAAGGTTTTCTTTGGATGCGCATGCTCTACACCTCATTTGTCCGGAAAACTAGAGTGCCCAGGTGTTTTAGGAAATTACTGAGCTTTTTGAAAAAAGAAGGTATTCATTTGTGACTTGTGGTTGAGTATCATGGGCATGGTGTTGAAGTCTGGAAGTAGTTGTAGGTTCTGGTCATTAACAATAAGGTAAATATATAACATTGCAAGCCCTATCCTTCAGTTGTAAGAACTCTGATCCCTTTAAAGCATTTAGTGACGGACAATTAATTGATCCTTCAATCATACCTTTTGAGTTGTGTACTTTAAGAACAGGCTGTTGAGCACCAGCCAAGCATCAATCAAGTTAAGTAAGTGTGACTAAAACATCATTCTAATCCTCTGTCTTCAATGTAAGGAAGGTACCAAGACTGCCAAGATCTGTGTGGGGGGGGGGGGGGGGGGGGGAAACTGAGAATGCATAGGCCTAAAGAATTGAGGTCAGTTTGTTAATTTACCCATCTGATTTTGTACTGAATTTTGCCTGCCTCCTTCTTTCCTTCCTTCCACTGCATCCAAGCTTGGCAGTGACTTCATTCTTTTGTCCAGAGATGGATCACAAGGCTGCAAATACACATGCTCACACACACACACAGAGAAATATGACATCACCCAAGCAGTGACGGGGCGGAGACTGGCAGCGTTAAGCCTGGCATTGCACATACACACACAGTGGAGTAGCACAACTCCTCTCCCTACATAAGCTCTCTGTCAGACAGCTCAGCCTGGCATCACTCTCTCCCAATAAGATGAAACGAGCATTAGCCCTGACCCCGTTCTCACGGAGACCGAGTCACTTTGCACGGACAGTATGTGGCGGTATTGCCTTGGTCTGGCATGTCTGACCTATTCTCAAATCTCCCTCCTCTCTTCCAGCATATTCTTGGTAATAATATAATCATATGAAAGGGGCCCCCCTGATTTTGACCTCTCCTCTATCTTTCCGACTGACCTCTATTCTTAATTGGCTATCTTAAACCGCAGCCTCTGAGGGAGGAATGCCCCTGTCCCTGTTCTATCTCATCAATATTTACACTGCACAATAATGGCCAATGGACTCACTGTTAGTCAGCATCCTTTTATATAGATTTTTAAGGCCAGTGCGTGTGCAGCATGACTTGAACTAGATATTACTGTGTGTATCTGAAGTCTGATCTGTGTTATAAACTCGACTGCAGTGCAGAGACGTTCATACTCAGTAGGACATCATAAGTCTGTGATGTGCCATGTACCCCGGGAGTTATTTTGGAACGAAGCAACTGGCATTACATTTTCTCTTAACTTGCCTTATCTACCCTAGTTAACGAGCTCCTACACCTCCCAGAATACTTTTCGATGTTCAGACTGTGTTCCTGAAGCATGTCAGACGGTTGTTTTCGTCTCTGGATGTAAAGAGTCTCTTTTGGCTGCATCCAGCTGTCTCTTCTGTCATTTGTGACTGCTGATGATGATTTAGATTGCTGAATGACAATCAAGCTCTATTGTAACAGCACCGGAAAAACATCATGACTCAGTTTCATTAGTTATCCACTTCAATAAAAGACTACAGACCCCCCAGGAATACAAGTGACATTGTTATTAGTTGAATGTATCAGCAAATTTACATGAACTCAGGGAGACGTTTTCTCTAGCACTATCAAATACCGTAATATTTATTATAAAGAAATCACTTTCTATATAATTCCGATATTATTTTCATATTCAAATGAGCTAATATTTCACTAAAGTGGATAAATTTGCTCATTATTACGCTTTTTTCTCTTGATTTTTTTCTCTAAGCTAGCAACAGGTAAAACATTTTGGTGAGAGGCTAACCTTTAATAGCCATATGACGAAGAGGCTACAGCCATGCTTTGAACTAAATGGTAAAGTTAGCATGCCTATACTGTATGTTTAGCAAGTAGAATGTTTACGATGTTAACCATCTTAGTTTAGCATGTTAGCACTGTAGCAGCCTGTGTGCTAAATAGCTAAGAGGCTAAAGTCATGCTTTGAACTAAATGCTAAAGTTAGCATGCCTACATGTTCACAGTTACAATGCAACGTGTTGATGTTTAGCAGGTTAACGTTTTCCATGTTAACCATCTTAGTTTAGCATGTTAGCATTTTAGTAGTACAACTGAAGCTGAAGGGAATTAGTTTTGCAGATATTTGACCCAGTGGGAAACACAATTGTTTGTCCTAAATTTCATAAAAATGCATCCAATAATAAGATATTTGGACCAAAGTGGTAGCTGACTGAGACTTTACCAGAGCAATGCTGCTAGTGTGGCTAAAATCAATATCTACTGCAAATGTGATCTGAGAAATGTAAATGTCATTCTCCAGAAAAAGGCAACTAGCATCTTTAGTTGTGTGCTTTGTGTACTCAGTATACAGTGGTTACAGTGTAATGGTGTGTTTCACATATATTGATCTTATGATGGATAGCATGTTGTTGCTGTCAGGCAAAAACCTCATATCTCCATATTTCGTAGCTTAAATTTTACCCTTCACGTTCATCTGTGGGTTTTCAAATGTTCAAATGAAAATTGGAGCCATTGGATATTTTAATTTTGGACATACAAGGTTTGCACCCAAAAGCGACAATATCTAACATTTGATTAATTAACAATAAATCTGATCAGTTATTGACATTTTCACCTATGGTGCCTTGGTGGAATGCTCCCTAATTAATACCAAATATCTGCAAGTAGGAACAAAAGTCGACTGTAAATTCTAATACTTAGAGGCAGCAGTCAAAGCTATCTGTTGAGATTGAGATAATAGCTTTTCCCCCATGCACCTTTACTTCATTTCCTTCGTCAGTTACGATTGTGCGAGATTTGCTTTGTCCCTCAACATGGCTAAAGAGATCAGTGTTGATGTCTAAGACCCGAAAGCTGACGGCCACTAAAAAGCTTGCACGGTCCGAGATAATACTTCCAAATGAACGGAGCCGAGCCTCACATCAGGACATCTGGCTTGTATGAGAGGATGATGGTATGATAATACGATAATATCAGGATAACACTAATCGCCCAGACTGGGATTATGATTATCACTTGCCGGCACACAAGCAATCTTTCTTCTGTACCTCAGGCCTCATCTAACAGAGCAACAGTAAACAAAGCAGAGGCAAGTTTGAGCCAATCAGTAACAAGTAAATCAAGGTTGTACCATCTAATTATGCCAATCAGTGTAATTCAGAGGACACCAATAAGCATCATTCTAGTTTTAAAACTAATTTCATCAAGGGGGATAAAAATCTGATTTGAAGCTCTGTAATATGTCTCCATTGACGTCTTGTGTTTTCCTGCAGCTTTCATCAGCCATCTGTGGATCATCTCTGCAGGTCTTTGTCAATCCCCCCGTGGATTCCCTCGCCACCTCTACCTCCCTCTCCCTTCTCATCTCTTTGTTTGTCTCCCTTGCTCTCTCTGTCCCGGGGCTGACATCACTGTCCCAGAGGAGCCCTGTGATGGTAACAAGCCCTGATTCAGCACCAAGTAGTTATGCCTCCCATCCTGCATCACTTTTTAGTCAGTGGTGGCTCCCTATGTATATTGCATTTCTTTCCTCATTTCTCCTTTTCTCTCTCTCTAATCCTCCTCCCTTTAACATGCATATTACCCGTCTACCCCTCAACCCCTCCAGCCTTAAGGAGGTTCTGGCGTTCAGACTGCTTTTACTGTGCTGAAAACAAGCTCTCCCACGTGGGCAGGGCTCTTATTTCACTATAGGCTGTGCCTGGGGTGGCTACAGTGCATTACTGGGAAACATCAGGGCAACACCAAAATGAAATATTCATCTTAAAGCATGAATATGAAAGAAAACATCAAAGTATTACCTCCTACACTTTGCCGTCTTTTTGGAGAAGATTGCTTTCCATTTTCAAGAAAGAGAGATTTTGTGTCTCACTTGCAGTAAATAAATGTCAACCGAAGAAAAGAACTCGAAGGTACCAGGTCTGAGGGCTTGAGATTAATTTTTTAAAATGTTGCTTAAAAGTACTGTTACAATGGAGAAGGAGGCTGAAAACAGGCCAGACAACGCCAAACATTCAAAGTTTCCTGCTGTGATGATGCAAAAAACAAAGAGCAAATAAATGAAGGCTTATCTAAGAGATAATTTCCGTCCAAGCTACTGTCTGTACAGCATTACCATTAACACATTAGCTAAATGATGCATAATTCAAATAGTATTAAATATAGATATATTTGAACTAATGCTAAATAAAAATACTGTGACAACATGGTAATAAATTGTGATTTAGGTTGTACCATGACAGTGCAAAAATTGTCAACATGTTTCAAACATTTGAAGTGAAAATTCTAAGCAATCATTTGTATGACTTTACCATATACAATTGATGTTGATATAGCGTAACAATTACCTAAATAGATGCATGAAGAAATCAGGATTAATAATGCATGCTGGAGACAGATGAGGATAATGGCATTTTGTTAGCTTTGCTACATCAACAATATTTTTGAAAGAAGACATTCAAGTGTCAAAGTAATAACCTCACCTTGACATACTTATTGTCATTGTTTATAAGCAATCCAATGGAACTCTTTTCTGTTTTTTGATTAATGGTCAAATGTGTATCTAGAAAACATTACTATTTTATTTGGGATTTTGACCCCTATTCTGAGTAATATATCCAGTCCTTTAGTTCAGTTTAATCCAGAACTAGAATCAAATAAATCTTTAAGTAAATGTCCAACATTTTGGAAAATACACATATTCCCTTTGTTTGGGGGTGTTAAATGAGAAGATTGATACAGTATCACTCTCATGTCTGTGTCACGCGCTGTTGTTCTCAGACAACCAGCGGAACAAACAGAATTATCACTCTGAGCTCTGTCCCTGCCTGCTGTTTCAGTTGGTGTGAGTCCCATCTGTTGGGCCTCATTAGGGATAAAAAAACCAAAACAAAACCCCAAAACAGGACTATTGTGTGCAACCTGAGGAGACTGGACAGTGGGAGGCCGAGGACAAGGTGGAGGGATGGGTGGGTTGGTGGGAGGGGTCCTAGATCAGGAGCGAGCTGATAGGACAAATGGGCTTTACCGCAGTAGTAGTGGCTGTGGTTGGGGATCTGGATGTTGACAGGAGAAATTGCTTTGACCTCAAGGGTCAGCAGGTGGTGCAGGCAAGACCACAAACACTTGCTGTCAAGTTGTATTCATTTTTTACTATAACAGAATACCTAGCCAAAACATAGCTCAGTCCTTGCTGTCATCTTAATCAAATTGATATTTAGCTTTTCATATTTATAATTTAAAAAAGACCACTCTATCTACTTATCTCTACTAATTCCATTATTATTTATTGATTCTGAATAAAACATAATGATTCCAATATAAAAATCAATGAACTATATGATGATGAAATTTGAACTACAGACAGGTAATACATTAAAGGAAACACCAACAGCTTCAATGCATCTTGGCTTTGATTCTACAGTCTGTGAACTCTACCAGGGGGATGAACACCATTCTTTCATACTCATCCAACCATTCAGTGACCTCTCATGCCCCATGGATGGGGGCATTGTCATCCTGAAAATGACCTCTCCCATCAAGATAGAAATGTTTCATCATAGGATAAAGGTGTCAGAACAACTTTGTATTGATTTGTAGTAACCTTTCTCTCTAAGGGGACAAGTGGACCCAAACCATGTCAGTAAAATGCCCCCCACAGTATAACAGAGCCACTGGATCCCCTCACTGTATAGGTCAAACATTCAGACCGGTGCCAGTTTTTCCTTTAATTTGTCACCCGTCTGTATATCTATGTCAGTTTTATGTTTGGCCTGTTGCTTTCTTGGCTCTGGTTAGTATTCTAAATGTGCAATATACAGTGTAGTTCTATCTGCAATTATTTGGTTTTAAAATATTTTGTTGGCATTCATTATGAGCTGTCACCTGCTGTGGCCTCCAACAGCTTTCCAACTCAACAATGCTGCCTGCACATAGATATAATAAACTATAAACCACATAACTAAGTTTGTATTTTAACAACTTATATACTGTTATTAGCAGGCCAAGCACATCATTTGGCTGGTCTCAAGGAAGTCTCAACAAACAGTCAGACAAACCTTTGAATACATTAATGTTTGTATTATCTGATTTGCATAAGATTTGTAATGTGTGCACACAAGATTTATAATGTATGCATACACATGAATATCTTGTTAGCGCAAGATCATCATGGTTTAGCACTTTAGGAGCTCTGTAAATTACTGATGTTAGTGTGCCATCATTACAAAAACACCATGGGACAGTGCATCATTTGTATTGGTTTCATGGTTTCCTGTTAAATGCTGTATGAACATGACATGTGCCTGTATGTGAATTCACATTAACAGTATGTGACACGTGATTCTGGCAATCACACTGGTATTCATCCCATTGGCCTAACAGAAACAATAAAAAAAATGCGCTCGGTAGGGATTCTCTGCTAAACAAGGTATATATTAAATAATAAATCATTACAAACACTGTATTGTACACTTGTGTTACCATATCTGACTTATTGTGTTGAAGTATGGGGAAACACCTACGGAAGCAACCTACAGCCAATATACAATATGCAAAAGAGAGCAATAAGAATAGTGAACAAAGCAGGTTATTATGATCACACCAATGCAATGTTCATAAAATCACAGACACTGACATTTTGGGATCTAGTAGAGTTCAAAACCGTAATTCTGTATTCTGTATAAAGCACATCATAAATGACTTCCTGGCCATATACAAAAAAACTTTAGTGATAGAGAAGGGGGATACGATCTAAGAGGGAGATGGAATTTTAAACAACCAATTGTTCACACTACTCTGAAAAGCATGTGTGTATCTGTCTGTGGGGTGAAGCTGTGGAACAAGTTCACTGATGAGATCAAAACAAAAATAAAAGTAAAAATCTGGTGCAATTTAAAAATAATTTCGGAAATTTTGGAAAGATACAGTCTTGACGATGGGGAATGATTTATGGGACAAATGTTAAATGTTTATTTTGCTTGGTATTTGCTGAGTATGTACATGTAGGTGTGTGTATATGTGTGTAGATGGCATGTATGCTTGTTTGTTTATGTATAGGTACTGTATATACATATATTTACATGTATGGTTTAAAGGTTAGGGCATCCATAAGCTTGTAGCTTCAGCCCTGACCCTTTCGATCAGCCATGCAGCCCTGTTGTTAGAGGGATGCGTGATTTTTGTGGTTTTATTTATTTTTTTCTGATCGAAATAAACTCAAACTCAAACTCAAACTTATTTGAGGGATCACGCATATCTGCCAATATAGTCTCCAATGACTTCTGCGACCCAGCTTTAGATAAAAAAAATCACAACCTATTCAGAATGAACAGCACAACACAGCTCTACAATACACTGCACATTGAGCACATGAGGAGCCATCATTCAGACATACACACATGCAGAACAAATGTGGGGTGGGGGCAGGGATGCTGAAGCCACTTCTAGACAGCCCGCAGCCTCCCAGCGAGGAGAGCAGCTGACTTGGCGATTATGTAACCTGCAGTTACATAAAAGTTATCACTATACTTTAAGATGACCGTCCTATAGGTTTGGTTAAATGGTACAGTGGACGTACTGTGTCGCCTTGCTTGCCGTGATCCTCATGAATCAGCGTTTGATTTCTCAGAGAGCTCATCAGGTTACTCTGCTAACACTTAAACCTCTTTGGGATATGTCTAATTGCTGTGTTCTGGCTACCTGCACATGTAATAGCCCCAGAGACAAACATTACGCCCGCAAGGCTTACTATGTGGACAATTACAGCGCAGCCCAAAAACCCACTGGACTCTCTGGTCCCTGTATTCACTCCTGAATCCTGCAGCTTCTGTGGACGGGGAGGGAATGGGCGGGGTGGAGTTGGGGAGGGGTGCATGCTGTATTTGTGTGGACTAAAAATGGGTCAGGCATCCAGCTCCAGCCACACAGCACACACACCAGCATGGCTGAGTGCTTCTGAAAGGAGTGTCCCACGCCTCCGCCGTCTTAGTAGGAATGCACCTCCTGCGGAATCAGCTGCTGATATGTGTGTGTGACACAGTGGCAGCCCAGTAGGAGATACATAGATTATTAGTAACCCCCTGTCATCCCTCATCATGAAACCACTTGCCCTCTCTTTTATCACAAAGCTTTGAAATCTCTGAGCGGTTAACCCCAGACAGCATCTGCCTTCACCGTGAAAATGTTTCCAGCACTTTCACAATGCAGGAAACTCATTTCTGAGCCAGGCAGCATGAATAAATCAAAGCGGATCTCACTTATAAACATAGAATCTGAACCTTAATATCGGAGGAAAGCTCTGAGCAAGCAGAATTTACTCCCTGATGATCTAATTGAACTGTGTGAATCATTTCTGCTAACGCTGTTTTTGGAAAAGCGAGGCAGGGGAATATTCAGGGCCCTGTTTGGCTGTCGAAAACTCATCTAAAAATGCAAATGAGCGAGAGAAAAAAAGTCCTGTTTCAAAGCAATGACCTGAATACCCAAAATGACTTCAAATCTTAGCCACGAGGCTGAATGAATGAAAAGATAATCAGCAGCACAAACACACACACACGAAAGTCCAAAACACTCGCTCCTCTAGACACAACAGATACTTTACCCAGATCCAAATCCTCTTCCCCACACACACACACACATCTGCAGATTTTGGCTGGTTCCGCCACTGGGCTGCGCCTCCTCCCACCCGGCCCCCGCCCTGCCCATTGCTCTCTGCCCCTCTCTCATTTGCCCGTCTTTGTCCTGTGAAGCACCACAGATCCAGTAAGTGAGGGAGACTGATGCTGGCAGGCCGTGAACACCATCTGCTCGTCTTCACTCAGACAGAGCAGCTCAGAGCACTGAACACACAAAACCCGACAGGCTCCTATTGATAGGTGATAAATACTACAGGAAGACTGTGTGACGACTGTTATGTTTGGGTTTACATCATTAAGAACAGTAAGATGGGTCAAACTCTGTAAGTGCTAGAATGATTCATCAGTCTATAGTGGATTGACTTGAGTGGATTTTTACTGTGTGTATCTTTATTCAATGTACTAATGATTGTCTTTGTATTTTTTAAGCTATTAAATGTATAAATCTTATTGTTGCCAAAATGTCAGTTAGTTTATGGACTAAAATGTGTATATCATGTCTGCAATGAAATACTCCTACTATACAGCAAGGAATGTTGCTCTCCTTAAAAAGGATAAACATGGTGGTGTTAAAGGATCAGTTTACACAAACTCTAAATAAATCTTCTCATTTATCTGTAATGTTGCCATCAATGGTGGAAGAAGAACACATATTTTTTATTAAATAAAAGTCAAAGTATCAATAGTATCATCTACCTTTAAAATGTGTACATGTAAACGTAAATGCATAGAAGTATTACCAGCTAAATGTAATTAATTTGCTTAATCTACTAATGTACTTAATGTACTTAAGTTTAAGAACTTGTTTATAGAAAATCAGGCTATGACATATGACTATGATATATTAAATACACTGAACAGTCATAAGCAGCATTTTACAGTTGTAGCTGCCTGAGGTGGAACTAGTTTAAACTTCTTTAAAAGGGTCATGAGATGATTGATTGGGTAGAAATTATATATATTTTTTAAACTGTTCTGCTACATATATTTTGGATTCATTATTCAGAAGTTTTCTTTAACCTTCATATTTTTGTGAACTATTGTACAGTTTTACTTCAAACCGGTTACTTGGTTGCCATGCAGATAGATTTGGTTTCATGTTACATGGTTTTGATATAAACTGCTGACTCGTAGTGTCTACACGAAACACCCACATGGTCAGGTTCAGGCATGAAGAGTGGGATGGGTAGGGTTATGGTTGGGGGTCGGGGGGGTTGTGTTGTGTAGCATGCTGTTATAAAGACCTCCTCTATTAATCTGCATCCTATGAGTAACTGCTGGCATCTATACGGGCGTGGTTTAGGTGTGACAACAGGTGCAGTTTGCAGTACCCAGTGATAGACTGTGATAGACAGATGGTTCGTCCAATCACTTGCCAAGTCTTTTTTTTAAATGTTCCTGCCCTTTTCCAAACAGTTTCCTGGGATACCCTCTCAGATAGCTCAGAGTAACAAATTCTATTAAATTCTACACAGTGCTCCTTTAAAAGAAACATTATGCTGCCTGCAGACATGTTCACTGGCAGCTATCTCTCAGTGTAGGAAGCATTACATTCTTGGTGCGCAGGCCTTTGAAATTAGTGATGAGGAATTGCATGCTGAGTCCTGTGTGTGGTCGGGTTTAGGCAACGAAAAGAAGGTGGTTAGGTTAGAAGAAGATGGTGTTTGTCGATATGTTACCAAGACCACATCAACCAAGTGCTGTGAGTGCTTGAACAGAATCATACTAATACTAATAATGCTTTAAATATGTTTCTTACAAAATGTATTTTGCAAATGAATAACATCTCTACCGTCTTAGATTTCTAATGCTTTAAACCCCTTGACGAGTATCAGCTGCTTGATAACGAGTTCATTATTAGAATCAGGTGTGTTAGAGGGAGGAGACTCCTAAAACATGCAGGGCAGTAGCTCTCCAGGAGCAGGGTTGGAGCCTTCTGCTTTAGACTATGATGGATGTGAACTGAATTTTCTTTCTGTGCAAGATCTAAAAAAACTCAGCAGCTGAAACACTGTCCTCCATGTCCTGAATAATCCACAGTACTGACATATGAGGATCACTTTATTTTCTACATTTTCTACATCACACAGTGATGAGTAAATAACATCATGTATGTAGATTTTATACACTGAAAAAAATGAAGATTTATTAGAAAATAATTAGATTTTTTTCATTTATAAAAGGTAATGCATTCACACTGCTCAGTTTTTATTAATAGTATTATTACAATTATTACGGTTACTTTAATAGGGACAGATACAACTGCTAATATGAAACACTGTCTGTAGAAGGGCTTTTGTGAAAGTAAAAGATTAAAATAGTAAAAAGAGTAAAAAAGTATAATAAATACAATGCAGCACAGGATAAAAAGAAGATAAGTAAAGTAAAACTTTGTATGCACTTCCATTGCTGACCACTGTGCGGTAACAGTGGGTTCAATGGGTTCATTGGGTTCAGTGCTCAAAGGCACCTTGACTATTATCTGTTTGGGTGTGTCCTTCTTTCAGTTTTCCCGCCCAGACTCTGGGGGATTTGGTCTGGTGACCTCTGGGGAATGTAGAAGGATGTTGGAGTGCTGATGTGAGTAATTATACTTCACGTCAGACGGTGAGACCAGGCAGCCCCGAGTTGGTGACTCAGCTACTGTAAAGTGTGAGACTGAGTCAAGCTGAATGTCCGCAGGCTATCTGTGACCATCTGATCGGTCCAGCCAGTGCTGCATCCGGCACCACCATGGAGGACTGTGCAGCATAGATTGATTTCTCCCTGCCTGCGCTCACACATCCAAATGATAGTGCCTCCAATAAAAAATAAATTAAAAGTAGCCTAAATCAGAAGATGAAATGACATCCAAGTGGCAACAGTAAAAATAGATCTAACAGTAGGTGCTGCGGTTACAAATATTTTCAGCTTCACTGTGACTGAACAAACAAGTGATCTGCTCCTCCTGTCATCAAAATAATGTTTGGCTAAAAATAGAAAACAAAAAAATCTAATAGTCTAGGTTGGGTCGATTGAAGCAGAATTCAGTCCAAGCACTGGCATTTACATAATGCCTGGCAGGTTCGTCGGAAATTGGTTGGCAGCCGCCGCAAAGATTGTGAGATAACACTTTAAAACCTACAGTTTGAAAACTAGATCGGAACAGAACATGAATAAATGAAGGAGGAAGCAGCACGCAAGGTACTTCAACTTCTGGGGGACACAGACGAATAACAGCATTGATAATTCATCAGATGAAAGAGAACATTTGAATTGGGAAGGAGTAAGATTGGGTTTTGCGGTTCAAAATGACAACACAAGGTTGAATTGAATCAGCTTATGAGCAATTATTATTCAGAGGATACACAGTTGAAGAAGGCCTGGTGAGCATTAACACACCCAAAAGTGATGGTAAAAGAAAGAAAAGTTGATATAAGATATAACTGTGATCTGGTATTTTTGTGGCATTAGCATTTAGATTATCAGGGTGAAAAGTCCGGACCTCTTCAGGGCTTAATTTCATCCTTTTTTTGTCATGATGTGTCCTTTAAAGGGCGACTGTCAGCTCACTTGAAAATTACAGCCTGTTTTCTCCAAGGATGCAATTTTTGACTGTCATGTCAAACGTTTTGTAAATGTGACCATCTCACCTTTAAGCACTAGAGGTAAAAAACACACCATGGACTGAGTTTATATCACACCACAACAACACCTTCCTCTGCTTCCCTTACAGTTCTGGCTGGTGTGCCAGCCCTCAAAATGCAGCATTACAGCCCTGAAATCATGCTTCAGTTGTTATTGCTAAATCAGCTTTGTTAAGTTAGACAGTAAAGGCTGTGTGTGCTGATGTCACTGATCAGCAGAATAAGAACGCTGGGCTGCAGATTCAGTTTGCTTTGAGGGCGTCTGCTGTCCACATGTCTCACTTCCTTCTCATACATCCTTATGAATTTATCACTTGTGTTACATTTAGGTCAAGATTTCCTTATAAGAATCTCATGCATCTATATGTCAAATTACATTTACCTCACTACTGTCTCTGCTCCTTTTTCTTTTCCTCACAGAGGGGGTCAAAGGTCATGGTCAGAGCTGATAGAGATCAAATACACAGTGGGGATACAGGGATCTGCATGAACCTGCATGGTCTGTCTCATGATTTCCTCTTATGTGGTCATTATACTCACATAGTCTCAATGCACTGTGGGTGTAAAAGGCCTTAAATCTAAAATCTCCAAACAGTTTACACCAAACATATCAAAATGTGTATTTGTAGCTATTATAATGGTGATTTTGTTGAGATTTTGTGACTAAGAATCTCCTGTGCTTTTATTTAATCATTTATTCTAGTTTCTACAACATATAATCTAGTGCTGATTGTATACTATGACCCTGAAATCATGTAATGTTTCACTCATGGACATGAACTAAACCTTTTATTTCAAACTCATAACATTTCAAACACAAAAAAATAAAGCATTGTGACAATGAACCTTCCTAAACCCCCTCATATTAATAATTGGGTGGGGCAATAATCACTTTGAGGGGAATAATAAACTCCAAAACTACTATAATATATGATTTTCTTACATAAGCTTTCACAGTAAACTATAACGAATTCTTACCTCACATCATTTGCTCTTTTTTGTCACGATAAACTCCATTAAACATATGTTTTTGTAGCAGAGTAAATGAAGCTCATTGTCTCTACATATAGTCACAGATAACTACACCTCCCAGAAGCACGTGCGAGTTGGGGAAACTAACCAATAGCTGGCTGCAAACGACGTGACGCCACTCGCATTGGGCCATTTATGCGCGAGCTCTTTCCAGCTCGAGCAGAGGGCTCGCGGCAAACGGTGTGAGAGAGGAGCACAGCATCCACAGCTTGTTGAAGGTGGGTGTGACACACAGCATCTTTATTAAGACACAAAAAGTCACTAGGGAGTGTTTTTTAAAGTCTACAAATACGAACAAAGCTAAATTAATTATGTTGTAAAGAAATTCAGCGGAGAAATGTTTAATATTTAATGTTAAATTGAGTATTTTTTGGACCGTTTGAATTTTTGTTCATGCTTTTATTTTGTGAATTGCGTGTTTGTTAGTTTGTTAGCTCATGTGCTACGCTAACACCGTAGCTAATAAGTTGTTTTCGACCTTTTTAAAGGCTTTTAAAAATACGTTTAATTAATGGAAGAGTGGCAGTGTGCTTCATGGCGGGTGGTTGGGTCTCTATTGTATGGTGAAAGAGACACTGGCACAGCACCGACAGACAGGCAGACAGACAGGAGGAGACTTTTTTTTTTCTTTTCACGTCGGTTGAAATTTGTAGGCTGCTGCCACATTTTCCCAATTCTTACACACACACACCCTCCATCTCACCACTGTGTGTGTGTGAAAAGCTTTATTATTCGACATTTTCTGTGCAAGCAACCTGCCGTCAGCTCCTCTTTGTTCGGAGCTGCCGGTCACGTCGCTGTCAAAAGCGCCTTTGTTTGATGCTGCTTGTTATGCTTCGAGCTTAATGACACCAGCAAACTCACTGAGACCTGTGTCCAAAACCAGAAGAGACGCATCGTCATTGTCAAGAGAGAGGAGGACATTGTTGAAGAAGAAAAGAAAACGCCAACCGAACCGTGGGTGGTGAATTTTGGGTGCGAGGTGTGGACACCAGCCAAATCTTAATTTAATTGGGTCATAATGAGATTTTTTATCATCTTTTAAATCTCATATTGGACCCCAACACCAATTAGAACCACATTTTGCTAGTTTGATGCCTTTTTTATGCAATATCAGGGGAGGGGTCTTTCCTCTTCAATGAACCCAGCTGGTTTTGCTGATGATTTTTCTCACTCACATTAACCACTTGACCACATGACAGCTGTTGGTCACATTTCCTCAAATATATATACTCAATTTTAAAAAAGTGATTCCAATTAGACTAGGATTAGTCTACACCAGCCCCCCCTCTTGCACGGTTAGTCGGCTGTTGTTGTACACTTGTATTACCACCCCACCACCTCCTCCTCTTCCTCTCCCTCTCTCCTGTGGCTCAAACACATAGTGTAAGGAACAGGTGCTCCCTGGTGATGATGATGATTTCCCCAAGATATGCTCATCGTTCTCTAATCTGATTTCATATTAACTGTTAGTTGTAGACTGGGGGGTGTAGTAGGCCTGTCTGCACCTGGCACTGCCTGCTGTGCCCACCCCTCATCACAGCCTTTTGTTTCACACAGAACGTGGCTTGTGTGGTTGATTAACAATTAAAGCGCGCCTTCTTTTTTCCAAATCCCTTCTCTCCTCTAATGGAGCGGTTTGATTGCACTCAGATTGATCTGAATGTCACTGCCGCCACAAGTTGGTAGATAAACAAAGGGCTGTGTGTCCTGCAGGCGTTTGAATGCCTGAGCCGTTGTGTGAGGATTGATGGGCGGTGGTTGGTTGCAGTGCTGGAGACGGCCAGAGGGTGTCGACTGTGTTTTAGTCTGGCTTTTTTTTTTTTATGGAGGTGGTTGCTAGGAAAAGTTGTGAAAGAGCCGCTAGAGGTCACTCATTTAAGAGGATATGAATTCATCACTGTCAGTCTGACTTTTTTTTCTGTATCTGCTCCCCTTTATTAGGTAAATTGACCTGCATCGCACTCTTAAGATGTCTGAAGGTGAATTATATCTACTTTTTTAATAATGGAAATCATACTCCTAATGGTTTAGTATCAATGCATCACCTTTCTTTTTTCTACCCTACCCATTGCTGCAGATATCCAGGTCAAAGAGCTCGACAAGCGGGCTTCCGGCCAGGCCTTCGAGGTCATCCTGGGTGCTCCTGCCCCAGACGCCAAGGGCGATTTCCCCTTGTCTCCTCCCAAGAAGAAGGACGTCTCGCTGGAGGAGATTCAGAGGAAGCTGGACGCTGCAGAGGAAAGACGCAAGGTACAAAAAATATCTTCAATATAACAAACTTTGAACCCAGATAGCCCCATCAACAGATCTAACACACCTTAGAATACACATGGTGGATGTTGGGTAGGAAAACTAACATATGACTGGCTTATTTTTTTCTTTGTTCAGAATCATGAAGCTGAGGTTCTGAAGCACTTAGCTGAGAAGCGTGAGCATGAAAAGGAAGTGCTACAGAAAGCCATGGAGGAGAACAACAACTTCAGCAAGATGGCAGAGGAGAAGCTCAATCAGAAGATGGAGGCCAACAAAGGGAACCGCACAGCAATCATGGCAGCGATGAATGAGAAATTCAAGGAAAAGGTCAGCACTTTCACATTATGATAAATGAAGCATTTTGCTTTGCAGGATGTTGGAACTTAACCTTGCTTTTTCTTTTTCCTATCTATTGTTACACAGGACAAAAAGTTGGAAGAGGTCCGAAAGAATAAGGAAACCAAAGAGAATTCGGAAGAAGGCACTTCGGAAGACTGAGTCACCAACGGGGGATTGTATAGGGTTTTTTACGTATCCAAAGATTGATTTATTTTTTGTTTGGCCAGTATTTTTGTTGTGTTCACTATCCACCTTTTTGAAAAAACAAGTTCCACTTTGTGAATTTTTTCAATTCTCCTGCTATAAGTGTACCTGCGCTGGTTTTACATGTGGATTCTTTCCCCCCCCCCCTTCTCTTCTTGTCAAGTCTAATCCATTTGATATGTAGCTTGTCAGTGCAGCTTCTGCCCTTTTTGAAAATTAGCAGTGTGTACTTAACCTTTTTGAGGAAAAGCATGTTTCTATGTATAGGTCTTTTCTCCCTGCCTATTTCATAGTGCATTTTGAAACTGTCCTTGTGAACCACACCTGTTCTCTGCACTTAACTGTATATTAAAATAAATAAAAAAAGTAGCACAAACTCAAGGTGTTTTGGCTGTTATACTTACAGGTGTTTTAGTGCAGCTTTGCTACCCAGACTCTGCTAGTTTTGCTCCTGCGGATCATGTTTTTGTGCCACTGCTGATTCTTTGCTTTTTGTAAAAAATTAATTGGGGGAGGGGGGTTGTTTTAAAACATGACTTCTTGCTGTACAGCTGTGAATTAACAAGCCAGACAGGTGAATAATGGGTGCCACCTGGAACATCACTGAACAGGGGTCTACACATGGAATGCATATGAGCAATACACTTAGGCATCTCAATAGATTCAGTGGCTAGTTGACTTGAACTGTTGTACTAAAACAAATAAAAACATGCAAACATACTTTTGTTTGGTCTGTGTGTCTTACTGTGATAAGCTGAGCTACAAAGCATTTTCTCTATAAACAAATCCACTTTATCAATGTCAATTGAAATGACTTAGTAGATCTGCACTTGTAACTGAAATGTCAACTTCTTGGATATTAGCATCTCTAAAATCATCATACACTGGCTATATAGAACATTGTTAATGGGGCTACAGTGAATGATACTACAATGATGGTCAATGTATGTTGCTCCCTGCTGGAGGAAAGGTATAATAACTGGCCGAGTACCCTCAGAGTTCATTACATGTTCTATAGTCAATATTAAAAAGTGGATCATTATCAAAGACGCAGTTAACAATACATCTAGAAAGATCATTTTGCTGATTATCCATGACATCACAACTAGTCCTTTCTATGGTCCTGCTTCATTAAAACTGCAGTCTGTGTCTCCCTCTAGTGGTAGTTTGATGGAAGTGCTGCATATATCAGACATTGTTAACAGCTCAGTCAAATTAAAAGTGACGCCATATTTAGGATTCATGCACGTAGATGTTTGAATATGGAATCATTGTATTCTGGGTGAATATTTCTAAGGATAAGCAAATCTTGAAATAACTTTAGCTTTATGTGAAGTTGGACATAGTAAATAAAAGGAGGTTTATTATTTACGGTTCCTTCAGTTTTATTCAAACATTAGTAGTAGTAATTTATTTCGGTCCTTATTAACAATTTCCCCAAAACAATGCACGAACAAATAAATAACAATAATCTAAAGGAAAACAAAGAAATAATACATTTATTCTTAATTGCATTTCCATACATCCCAACCTGTAAAAAGTTATTTCAGGGAGGTCCGCTCAGGGGGTTGGAGGGGGCAAAATAAGCGGCAACACAGCTATCAGGATGCTGTGCTCTCACACGTGCTGCATTTATAGTCACACAAACACACACGCACTTGCAGTCAGTCTCTAGTGCGCACTCTTGCTTGCTCACTCCAGATTCCGGGAGATTGTATCTCCTTTGCGGCCGTCATGGAGCCGCTATCAAATATGCAAGAGACTCCCGGAACTTCCGGGAGAGTTGGGATGTCTGCATTTCACAGCTACCTCAACTAGCTTCTGTCTGTCCTCTATAGTTTTACTCTGAATCTGAGTGAGTTTATAACAACTGTGATTTAGTCAGCTGCTTACTGAAGTCACTGTTAAGAAAAAGTGACTTACACCAGAATTTTCTTTCTTTTAAATAGATTTGGGGCTTTTGAGAAAACATTAAGGGCTGCAACCCCAGGAGCCACCCCTTAGCTCTGCCCTTACTATGTGTCTTTCAGATACATACATTACAGTATGACTGTAAGGTGTATTTCAGTACAAATAAGATGGAAATAACTAGTAGCTATAAGCTATAGATTCACTTACAAAAAGTAATTGGTATCATGTCATGTCATATTGATGTGGCCCAATCACAAATTTGTGAAAAACAGCCTTGATCTGGGTAAAGGAAAACTCCCAACAGGAGATAATTCAGCATTGGTGAAAGAAGACATCCAGATCATTTCATTTTTAAGTAAAAGTAAAATGCAACACTAAAAATACTCAGTTATAAGTAAAGGTCCTGCTTCAAAATCTAAAAATGCACAAGTATTAGTAACAAAATGTACTGAAGCATTAAAAACAGCAGCAGTTATTATGCATAATGGCTCCTGTGAAGGTTGGATCATTATTATTGATGCAAGCAGTAGTTTAATGTTGTAATCAGCTCATTGTATCTACTTTATGTACTACTGGGTAGTTTATCATCATCAAAGTGTTTTAAGTAAAGGTAATTCATTACTGTCCTCTATAGTGTTTCAGACAGGCACGTAGACACTATGACACAATCTGAATACTGTGTTTTTCTCATTATATCACACCTCAAAGTTCCAGTTCTGCTCTTGTGCAACAGACTAAGTGACATTGGGTGTGCTTTTTTTTTTTTAGTAATCAGTGTAAGAGACCAGAAGAGGGCAATGTTGTTCTTTTACTACCTCTCTTTGCTTCTCTTCAAATATCAGTGAAGTTACTATCTTTAAATCTTGAATTAAGCACATTTCCCCCCCACAAAAAGCCAACTTGCAGCAAGAAGTTTTCCCAAGCTCCTCACTAAACTGTAATCAGTGCTGTTTTGTTGCATCACTCCATGACTTTGTGTGAGTAATTGACTCAATTTCTCAAAAAGCGGGGTCACGTAGCCTCATTGCATATGGCTTGCCTCCAGGAATCCATATGGCAAGAAACTAAAGTTGCTGATGTAGTCTTGAATGGTTGCTACGCAGTTTGCTGAATGTGATGCAAGACGTACTCCCCTCCCTTTCTTAAGTTAAAGTAGCAAGACCACAATTTATTTGGAGTACTCAGTAGAAATAACATTTGTTTTCAAACTTGTATTTACATAACAATAAAAATATAATCAACTAAATGTGTGTTATAAAACTTTGAGTACTTATTATGCAGAAGGCCCTGAAGCATTTTCCGTAAGCATGTTTAATACATTCATTATTGGATTGGGACTATAGTTGCCGTAAGCATCATTTTATTGTTGCAGCTGCTCAACAAAACAGAACATTTCAAGTTGTTTGACAAAGAATTCTTAACAACAGGTGCACTTACTCTCTTTTTCAAGGCCTTTCAACTGCATCTCTTACTGTTTTTCTAAATGGACGCTCAGTCCACTCACTCAGTTGCCATGGAGATCAGTTGTCATCATATGACCAAATTTCAGACTTCAGAAAATAATGTAGCTGTATGTAATTTGTTCATATGACAACTGGGCAAACTACATATGCACAGGGAGAAAGGAACTTTGAGTTCAGGGTTTTTTTTGGCAAGGTAATGTTTTATCTGGCACCAAGACGCCAGCAGCAGATCCTTTAAGTCCTGTAAGTTGTGAGGCGGGGTCTCCATGGATGATTATTTTTCCAGCACATCTAATAGATGCTCATTCAGATTGAGTTTTGGGGAAGGTACAGTAACACGTGAACTCTTGGTCATGTTACTAAAACCATTCCTGAACAATTTTCACAGTGTAGCAGGGTTCATTATTCTGCTGAAGGCCACTGCCATCAAGGAATACCATTGCCATGGAGGAGTGTGCTTGGTCTGCAACAATGTTTAGGTAGGTGGTATGTATAAAAGTGATGCCACATGAATGCCATGACCCAAGGTTTCCCAGAAGAACATTGTTCAGAGCATCACATGGCCTTCTTCCGTGAGGCATCAGATCAGGCTACCTTCTTCCATTGCTCCATGGTTCAGCTCTGATGCTCACAAGCCTTCTGTAGGTCCTTTTGGCGGTGGACAGTGGTCAGAACGGACACTCTGAGTGGTCTGTTGCTATGCAGCCCCATAGGCAGCAAGCTCTGATGCACTGTGTTCTTGTTCTTCTGGACACAACACGCTTAGAACTAAGGCTCCTCCCAAATCCAAGAACAACGCCCGACAGCCACCAGAGCTCACAATGTAGCAGTTTATTTGCAGAAACTTCAGAGTTGAGCAATGCCCAAAACTACAAACAAAACTAACCCCTACCCTAAATGTTCCTGACAAAAAACACATTGAAACAAAAGACAGAGCTCTCATATAACTAAAAATAGTTTTCACAAAGAAAAGTCTTCTCACTCCCACTGATTGTGACTGCTACTTTAGTTTTTAGCTATTTACAGTATACAATGATCTACCATCTGCTAGCAGGAAAGATGCTTAACAAACTTGGCTTACAACTCAGCTCCAAAAAAACACTCCCAAACTAAACCACTCAAGTACTCTCAGCTAACACCCAACTCTAAGTTCGGCAAGAAGGCCTCCATTGTTGGGAATGGGAGAGGGGAGAGAGGCCGGAGCCGGCATCAGCTGGTGTTTAAATCATCTGCATTAGCCAACCAGCCAGCAGCTAACCCATCACCTGAGCCAATCAGGGAGCACCACCTGCAACTCATCAACGCATACAGGAGTACAGAGGGGAGGAGGGAGAGCAGTTAGTTAATACAAAACCAGAAACAAATAAATGACCTCACCACCTAAAGAAAATGTTTGATTTAACAGGATGTCAATAAAGCATCGGCCATCATGTTCTCCAAATGAATATTGATATTAAAAAAAGAAACCGGCGCAGTCAGAAACATGAGTGGGTTGTGGTCAGAAACAGACAGGAAATGGACCTAAGATACACAGCAGTAGTTCAATAGTGCAGCTGAGGGTTTTGGAGAAGTATCTGACCACAAGATCAATGCCATGGTCATCCCACTTCAGGAGCACTGGTATCAATTACCAGTGTAAATGGATGGCAGACGTTTGGCATTCCTCTGACCACCTGAATGGTTTCAACTTCGTCAACTTCAAGACCCGACTGGTCACTTGCTGCCTAATATATCGCATCCCTTTAACAGGTGACATTTTAACAAGATAACCAATGCTATTCATTTTGCCTGTAGGTGGTTTTTAATGTTTTGGCTGATCAGTGTAAATGTAGTGAGGTAAAAAGTAAAATATGTCCCTCTGAATTGCTGTGAAGTACAAGTATAAAGTTAGATGAAATGCGAATACTCAAGTTCAATTACCTCAAATTGCACTTAAACACAGTACTTATATAAGTAACTTTCCACCAAAGTGAGGAGATAATAACAGAAAGCAGATATGTGGGTCTATAACCCCTCGAACACTCTCAAGAACCCCTGGGACTCCTAGACTGGGAGCTGCTGTCTCAGCCTACCTATTAACTGTGAAATATCATTTTAAGTCCTGCTGAACTGCTCTCAAACCACATAAACCCACATTAGAGCCCTGCTGTCGGCTCCTCACAGAGACTACCTGGCTGAACATGTTAGTTCCACAAGATTTGATGTAAAACCAGCTTTACTAGATACAACACTGCAGGCCCCATTTTATTCAGCTGAGCACAGTATTAACAGTGAAGACTGGGCACTCATAATGACATATCACTTTTGGGAACACAGCCTGCAGAGAACTAATAGCATGCATTTACTGCAATCAACCCTTGTTGTATTTGGCTAGGCTCATCTACTAAGGACATGAAAAGATACTCACTCTCTGAAGATGACCCAGATGATTTAAGTTGCTTTTAGACATTTTTGGCTTCTCACCCCATTAAAGATGCACTAATTTTACTCATAAAGAATAGTTTACTCATCATGTGCAACTGCTGCTACAACTATTCCAGCTTTTGTATGATGTCCTCTTTGCCTAAGGAGGAGGGTTGAAATAACTTCAGATGATGCCATCAGTTTGGATTTGGAGATTATACATTTATACAAAAAAAAAAAACAACTTTCGATACATGTGGTGTTTGAAAGACAAGGACATCTGTTATTAAATCCATGGTGGGTCTTCAAAGGGTCTAACAAAAAGATGCCATTAGTTGTATTATGGGAATTGTAGGATTCAGTGTTTCAGGGGCATGGCCGATACAAAAGATTAAACATTCTTACCCTATGCTGTTTCCATTTTGACCACTCTTGTTTCTAGTACCTCTGTGGATGGCATTGTTAACTTTCAGCACTTTTGGTTCAGACTGAAATATGTCAATGACAATAGACCATTTTCACAGCTGACATTTTGACTTGTCAAAGCAGGAACAGCACAGGTGGAATTAATAACATTAATGATGGCTGAAATCCATTAAGGTGAGCCAATTTCAGCATCCTGGTATAATGCACACTCACTCACTGTAGGCGTACTTGGACAGTTATGGAATAGAGCCATCATTAATGGGATCACTTACACCTTTGCTTTTACTGATGTGAAAAAAAGATCCATTGGATGGACGGATCTTAATTATTTTGGTGATCCCCTGATCATTCCTAGTACATCTATGAGGTTGACATTTGTGGTTTTGAGCAAATTATCCTGACGAGTATTGGATAGATTATTATAACATGTTAACTCAAAGTACCACTGTGCTGAAGTAAAGCCCTCACACAGACTAACTAGCATGGCTGTAGACTCTTTCATACACATGTCTGGTCTTGTTAATCTGCCATCTGTGAGAACTACATCTTTATAGAGATGCCATAACACCACCCCCCAGTGCCCCCTTTTATAATAAACCAGCGTCTACTTATGACTCATCATTACAGATGATGGTCGTAATGTGGACATAAATTATGAGCAGTTCAAACAAGGACTGATTGTTTTATTAGATGTATTTTTTAGAATCCAAGAGAGATGCAATTATCTGGTATTACACAAGCAAAACAGACAGACTACAACTACAGACACAGTACCAGTCCATAGCTCGGACACACCTACTCTTTCAAGGGTTTTTCTTTATTTTGTACTATTTTCTACATTGTCGAACAACACTAAAGACTTTGCAAAACAATATTACATAACTTTGTATAATCTTTTAACCTCTAAGATTTATCACCTCCAACTGCTGCTTTGAGTTTTTTCGGTATCTTACAAACAATAAAACTATAAATCCATAATGTATAGAAAAGGAACATCCTTACGCCGCCGCACGCTCATCTTATTTTCTTCCCTTTGAATTTTGTTTCATTATTTTTGTTTATTTAAAGAGAAACATGTTGAGCCTGGTGAGATCACAACAAAGGAGAAAGGACGTTCCTCCCTGTATCTCCTTGAGTAAACATTAATGCAGAATGAGTTGAGTCTATCTGACATAATCTTAATGAAAATGTCTGTGGGGAAACAACAAATAGGGCCAAGCTAAGGCCGGGACTACAGGGAGCGTAGAAGGTGTGGAGATAGACTAGAGGCATAGGCAGGGGAAAAGGGGAAAAGGGGAAAGCGGTGTGGAGCAGGGTCAGCGGAGGCGGTGTAACGGCCATATTAAGGCTGAGAAACACAGATCACCAGAGATGATGAGTAAGAGTGAGATAAACCCAGGATGGGGAGGCACGGGAGGAAGAATGATGATTTCGGTCGTGAAAACACTATTACGGGGCTGACTGAGTTTTTAATGTAGCGAAGAGATGCTGTTAATATTAAAAAGTAGGTTGAACATGTGTAGTGATAAGGGAGGGGGGACGATATCAGCCGGGGCTTGACCGATGTTAGGTTTTTAAGGCAGATACTGATCCAGACTGGAAAGACTGTGGCTGCCAGGATCAGATGTTTTTTTAGCTGTAATTCAACATATAGAATTTTGTCCTCCGAGAACTTAACAGCATAGTTTAGGCTTCAACTGATCCATCTTTGTTAAGGCTAATATATAACACATAACTGATAAGATAAGGATATTTTAAGGTAAGCATGCATTGACCCTATGGTTGGAAGAACCAACTAGGGGGCTCCAGTGTAAAAATGAGCTGCTAGGCTCCTATTAAACTCCATTGTGGTTTTAGCTCAGTGTGTACAATTCTTCTAATCTACCTGGCCTCAAGTTTGCCTCCAGATTAGATAGCAAAGCAGAACCCGGTTGAAGATCCTATTAAGGATAAACGATATTGTGCTATCGTGGTGCAAATGCAGATTCAATTTAATTAGCAACATCCAGTTGAACACACAGTAACCTTGGAGTTTCTCCATCTTTTACTCTGATTCTGATACTTAATATTCAGGATTTAGGCTAATATGAGAACAGATGAGCACTGACTGATAGACGTCTAAATGTATTTGTTGAGCAAAGTTCTATCTGAAGCAAAACTCATTTGCTGTGAATTCTAGGTAAATTAAGACTTTTGTTAAACTAACACATTATCATGCACATAAAGATAGCTTTTCTAGGCTCTGGTAAAGTACAATAGAATATCTTTATGGATTAAAAATTCATGATATAAAGAATTGACCTTGTTTGCAGTTGGAGGTGTCCTACCTACCTCATACTTTTATAACGGTGGTCTATGGGGAAATGCTTTTTGGGTTGCAGGGGTCTTTTTACAGTATTGCATGTGGCAGCAACATATCCAGCTCTCTTTAATACATCTATGCATAGGAAGGTGAGGTTATACTTGAACCATTTTCAAACAGTAATTCTCATTTTTTGCAATAGAGGAGACTTTGGCTTCCCTGAGCTTTTCATAGTTTCATAAACTCAGAGCTGATTGCACCAGCTGTTTGCAACTTTACCACACAAACTAGTTCTTATGTGGAGATTTATTTTTACTTAACATCTGCTGCATTGCTAACTGAAGTAACTGAACAAAAAAAATCTAATTAAGAATTCAAATAAAACCCCATTCAGAGTTAATGATGTGAAGGATGTGTACTGCTGGAAAGATTTGAAATAGCTTCTTTACAAAAAACAACAAATGTCATCCCAATAACATCAGACAGAATGACCAAATAATGTGAGTTGAGTTATAAAAATCTGTTATTTCTCCACCCATATGAAACTGTATGAATTATTAACTCTAACTCCAAGACCCAAGTTTATCCATTTGTGCATGTATATAAATATATATGTATGCAAATGTATAAAGGCATTAGGTTTGATCTTTTTTATTGTTTGCCTCTAAATACTACAACACAAACAACTACAACATTAGGAGGTTACACTACTATACACAGTTGATTACTAGCTAATGCCGCATTCATGTCATATTCAGTCATCATACTCATAACTGATGCATTCACATTGTAGGTATATTGTCACTACACACTAGTTATAAGTTAGTTATAAACACTGGAATATTTACCATCTATCCCATCTATCCCATCTAATGAGCTCCAGACAAGGTTTTAAAAGTACAATCAAGTAAATCACTCACTCACTGAAATCAGTACGCTTCCTCATAACTCAGCCATAGGCAATGTATTTACAGATTCATGGGCAAAGGGACACACATTTGATTGGAGTGACTTTTCATCAAGACATATAGACTCTATGCAAACTGTCCACAGTGAGGTTTGGTGATCAGGGGCCTTGTTTTTGGAATGAGACATTACTTTTGAGTCAGAGCTGTCGCCAGGATTTCATAACTACTGAAGTTATGAGTCAAAGTCCCTAAATGTAATCCTGCCCTGAGAAACTAGCCTTCCAAAAATATGATTTTTTTGTTCATACTTTATGTGTTAAATTGTCCAATTGTATTTTCAGTGGATGTTTTCTCTCTACAGGGTCTGACAGTTTAGTAGCTGTCTCCAGAAAAATATTAAATGAATTCATTTTATTACTTTATTATTATTATTCTTAACATTTTAAATAGCCTGAGTAAAAAAGCCTTGTGTTATGTATTCATAACTTCATAACGAATGTAAACTCTCTTCTTCAGATTCAAAGCCCCCGCATTGTCAGAATCAATACAAAGGACGTGCCTTTTGTTTCTTCAATAGCAGCTACAGCATTGCTTTGAGCTACATAAACAGAAACACATTAACTCTCATTGTAATGGACAACAACTTTCAGAGACATATCTCCAACTCTTTATTGTTGCTCTTTATAATAGCATAGACTCTTCTGCATGAATTGTGAAACACTGGTTGACCATAGCTCCAGTTTGTGCCTTCACACACACACATCTGCAATGAGATGACAAGGCAAAAAAAAAGAAAAAAAAAAGACTCATTCCTCTTCAATAACAGTACAAACAACACATTACCCTGACATATATTGCTTTATCCAGAGCTTAACATGACACAGCAGGGCTAAGACTATGTACTGGCAGACACACACACACACACACACACACACACACACACACACACACACACACACATAAGCTCAATTCAGCGGCCGTAGTCTACAAAGTTGCATCCTTCGTAGACCGTGTTGTTAAATAAGACGGTCTGGTCTACAAAGGCTTTCTATTAGCGTCACTAGTCGTTCCCGCCCTTATCCTTATGTCATGAAGCACCGCTCCTGTCGCCTAGCAACCTTGACAGCTGCAGTTGACAATCATGACACAGCTAGTAGACATGGAGCCAGAACTTTTAATTGTATCATTGTGGCTGCTGAGGTCCAGCAGCACCACCAGAGACTCCCTGCTCAGCTGAACCAACATATACATAAACACATGTTCTAATGCTGAATATGTATTATTAACACTGGGCCAGCAGACACCATGTTATTCACCTTCTGGTCATTTATTTATGTTTCTAAATCTTTGAAAAGGCTGCTGTAAATGAAATAAACAATGTTTTTAACGATGACTTTTATTTTAATTCATGCAATATTTTTGCATTTTTCAACTAATCTGTGGAGTAGAGAGAAGAGCCTGATGTCCTGTCTCTGCCTCTCTGCAGTAACAGCGTACCTGCTGACAGCAGCAGCTCAGCTTCAACACACCTACCTGACTGTACTGTGACAAAATCATCTCAACTCAAAGCTCCACTAACACCTTTTTCTCTAAAAAAAAAAATAAAACCCTCGTTGGCAGACATGCTGTAAATGTAGTTCTTCAGTCTGTGATGTAGCTAGAATAATAATCCAAACTGTTATGCAACTTAATAAAATAAAACAACATTTAACATAGACGAATCAGTTCATTTTAATACATTTATATTAATTGAAATGTGATGAGGCAGCTCTGTTGTTCTGTCCAGTAAAAACATGAGCCTTCACTTTACATTCAAACTAATGTGGCAGCTACAGTTGTTAGATTTCATCTGTGAGACCAACATCTATCTTCCAAAAGGAATGACATCATATATCAAAATGCTGCAGAGGCATTAGAGACAGCAGTATATCACCAAAGAGCTGCAGATCAGTTCATCAGATCATGTTCGCCCCGGGATGATGGACGTTGACCCCGCTGAGTCAGGAATGAGGCTCATAGCTGCTGACATGTCACATGTCCAAAAACGTTGCAGCAAGTCACCAAATAGGTGTTACTAGGAGAGCTATCAGAAGAGTTATTTTGTGAAGACAAGAAGAGAAATGAAAGGGGCCTTGTTGGTGGCAGTCTCTCGCTCTCTCTTTACATGAGCTGGTCTCCTAGTTCTGATTGTCTTTGTCTATATCTACATCTGTGTCATGGTGTGGAGTTCAAGGGACACATGTCTACGATCAGCACTTTACTTTGGACATTTGTAACACAGACTTTTGCTTTGAGAAATACTGCCTGGAAGAGCTAAATCAGCTCTGCTACACCCAGTGGGCCCAAAGGAGACCATGTCCTTGTGCCTGTGCCTAAGAGGAAATGTCAAAAGCAGTGTGACAGGACAGGACACAGAAGCAGGGCAAACTCAGCTAACTACTAACCCAAACAAACCAGCAGTTCCAACCCATCATGCTGGCTAACGGTCCTTCTCTGGACTGCAAATTGGATATATGTTATAAAAATAAAGTTGAAATTTGAAGTGATGTAACACCCAATCAGAGATGGTCACTTATTGACATGCTGTCAGCATCGAACTGAGACATGCATTTCCTCTGTAGAAGCACTGTGCTGTTAACTGTTTTTTCTCTTGGTAAAAGTTTGTTATCATTTTTTCACAGGAACTTTTAGATATACATATTTATCCTGTCTGCTGTTGTTGTTGCACTGCTGTGGGCTGGTAGGAGCACATAGTAAAGCTGCATTGTTGCCATGGTTATGTGCTGTTAATGTACCTTGTGCACTGGCAGTAGTAAATCATTGGACCACAACAACTGTGCGTTTGATTTTTCCCAAAGGGACAGCTATCAGTCATACACTGCAGTAAAACATAACAAATATCTACAAAATAACAAACCTCAGAAAGCCTTTGGTTATTTCACGCTGTGTACGCTCCACCATCAGCAGTTGGTATGGTGCGGATATAAATGGTAAATAAGTGGTGTCAAGCGGAGGAGGATGTTTTAGTGTCACGTCTCTGCGAGCATCAGTTTTTGTGTAGGTGTCAGCGAGGCAAGTATCTCTTCACTTGAAGCTGCCTTCACACATATCGATCCACAACGCAGCGTATTCAAACAGGCCTGCTGCGTGGTGACTGCGTGCATCACCATCACCATCGCCGAGTCGTGCATACTTTTCTCACATGGAGCGGTCCCGCAGTAAAGCGGTGTAGGAGTAGCTAATCCAAAACGCCTCAGCGCTTATAAGAGATGACCCACTGTTAAGCAGCTAAAAAAAATCTCACACTTCCGGGCACAGTGAGCCGTGACTACAATTTGCTCCCACTATTGTGAGGAATAATAACTGATTGTTGGGTTTTATCGCCCCCGTGATGTACCCTTCCCTCCTCTCCCCCGCCTCCCTTCCCCTTAGGGATCGCTTCCAAAGTTGATTTATGCAAAGCCACTGTGAAAAAGTCATCTAAATCCTGACTGGTGAATGTGGAGTTGTTTTTCTAAGAGGTAAAGTACGCTCCTGGAAGCGGTGGCAAGTCGAAAGCGACTCTGAGCTGCGATGATAGAGGGAGTTTTTTGCAATGAGGAGCAGATAAACAGAAATGTGAATAGAAAAGAGGAACTTTACAGTCAGAGAACGCCGCTCGACGTCTCTGAAAATTGAGTTCTTTTCAAACAGTGAGGAACGTGTCTGGCGTCGGGGTGACTTGATTAAACTGGAAGAGTGCCTAATTACATCAAGCGCGCCTTGCTTGGGTGATTATTTGTGTATCCAAATACACTGAGGCAACATCTGCAAGTTTTAGATAAAGATTTATCAGAGGAAATATGAAAAGTAAATGAGATTCCAATTACCGTCCAGGAGTGAGTCCCACATTGAGGCAGCAGTCGAGCCATCTTGGACACTGTTCTTGTGACATGTTGCAGTAGATGCAGTTTAATTCAACATTTAGGTGTCTGGCAATCCACAGTTCTTAGTTTTTAGACAACAGTTTTTGTCATCAAGTAAAAGGAGCAACAGGATGGAGGCTCAGAGTGACTCCGCTGCATCTAAATGTAATTCCTTTGCTATCTAGTTTTTCTCATTAATGCAACACAATGGTCGCTTAAACTACATCCGGTAAAAGCTTTTATATTCACAGCTACCAACACTAGCTGCTATTTATTCAGAACATTTTCGGTCTTGGAAAAAGCACCCGATATAGAGCCCTTAATGTAGCGAAGCGGAAAGGTTAGGGTGATGGATGCAGGCTTTAGTTTGTGTCCTGTCATAGACCTGTAATTAACATTTGCCTTTTTATTAACTGTCACCGCAATCTTTCCCCTAACCTTAACCGTAAAGGTCCTACCAAAAACACGACGTGATCAGTTATTTAAACAAGCGATGCCGTACAAAACATATGTTTATGTTGGAGCGTCGAGTGGACTGTTGTAATTATGGCTGGAGCAAAAAAAAGAAAGCAGACAACGTTATTGGATGACTGTGAAGTTGGTGTAGGGAGGATTTCGGAGTGGATGGACGGGTCAACAAAACATTAGATCGCCATTTGTTTCATTGCTCACAACTGCAAGTCAAAAATTATTTTTAGGGTAGTAATTTTAACCCGAACCACAAAGTTTCTACAACCTTAACAAGGTACTTATTTTAACCCCTTCCTGATCTTTACATAAACCTAACCAAGTAGTTTCAGTACCTAAATCTAACCAAACCGAACCACCATACTGTGAGGACATCAACAGTGATTTCAAATCATGTCGTCCTGATGATAGGAACGTCAAATCCGATAATGGGGGGTGACGATATTCATAAGCATAATAGAAGGTGTTGCTGGAAGCTTGTTCACAGTCACTACTTGTGGGTTTTCCTGTGGCTATTGATCATTGTTCATTGTGGCTAGTTTTGTTTGTGGCGAAATTGACACAACAAGTAAAGTTCAACTGGTGTTGCTTCTCCTTCAAAAGAATATTGGGTTGAATAAACATTGATGGTGTAACAGCTAATGTGATAGCTTCAGCTGTAGTTGAACTAGAGTACACTCTGTTCCATCAAAGGTCACATTAGTCAGACTGGTGCACTGAAGCAGATTTTGGTCACAGTTATTGTTCTACCCTTCATACTGGCTTCCTTACACAACTCTACAAGGACAAATCCACAGTTCTCATTCTACATATGTGAGGATTGTTTAAGGACAGGCTTGAAAAAGGGTGAACTTATCCTTTTAAGGTGAACATTTTTTCCACAAATATGACCGTTAATGTGTTTTGGAGTGTGTTTTCTTCTCCAAACAGCAAATATACTGCCTGCATAAACGTTAGCTGTAGCTACATAACAACATACACACCAGTCATACTGTATGTGTGTGTTCCTGTGTAGATTCAGGCTCATCTGACTCATCTCAGTGCTCAAAAAAGGACCTCCGGTTATTTTTATTTTCCTCAAGTTCCACTTCTTTTTTTCCCCTCTTTTTTTTTTTAACCTATGTCTCTGTACATTTATGATGTGGAGTCATAAAGCCAGGGGGTAAACTTAAATTATTCAATTAAGTTTACACACGTTTGACTCGTGTCTTTGCCTAGAGCAAATTTGTGTCTGTTCTCGAACATCTTTCCATTTTCTAGCATGCAGTTGCTCCGCCTTTAAAATTCAGATTGCGTTCAGCCTCGACGCAGCTTCAGACACTTTTGCTGTTTTGACAAATATCCCTTTAGTGGTGCTAACAATGTATCGTCTGGCAGCAGAGGACCAGTGTTTGGATCACTTAAATTGTTTTCTGGGAAGCGTGAATGTTTTGGTAATTCTTGTTTATTCTAAGATTCATTTCAGATGTTGATGTTTTCTTTGTGTGTGTACAAAAGTTAGACCCCCCCCACTCCTACTAAACTTTGTCCCCTAAAAGTAATATACTGTATATTCAAGGTTATTTGAATGTCTCATATGAAAAACTTATCTGTGGTCCTGACTCCTGCCTACATTACCAAATTACAGCACAAGTTATTTTGAATAAATTACATATAGAGAGTCTATGCACATCGTATTTCGTCAGCCTGTCCTCCGGGAAGAGATTACTGCGGGATCTGTGAGAGAATCAAGGGTCACAGCTGCCCGACAGAATGGATTTTCCTTGTTATCATCCGTGTTTACATTCATTCTTGTAGAGATTCAAGGTCTTAAATCCCATCACAAACACAAAATCAGTACCATGAGAGCCAGTGAGGTATAGAAAGAATGTTGGTTTTTTTTAAAAATCAGGCAGCACTTCAGTCAATGCGTGTGTCTGATGTCACATATCATGTTTCATTGTTATGCAAATGTTCCCTGTTTGAAACCCAGTGAGAGGTATTTATCGGTTCAGATCTGCACGCTAGCAGCGAATAGGTGAAAAGAGAAGGATTAAGAGGAAAATAAATAAATAAATAAAAAAAGGCAGGAGGTGTGAAAGTGAGAGATTGAGGAGGGGGATAAATTTAGGAGAAATAAGGTGGCGTATTCTCTCGAAAAAATGGAAAGCTGTGAAAAGCTCCACAACTGACTGAACAAAACACTGAAATGATTTCCACTTCTCCTGGATACGGTCCCGGTTAGCCAGTGATACCCCCGCACAATGGGATAAATTGGTGGAAGGAGATATTCTTTATATATATTCTATCTATTCTTATCCTCTTAAGAAAGTGTGGGAAATTGAAAATGAAGTCGAGATGTCACAGATCACCAAGAAAGACATGATCAGCTGGCTGAATGGGACCCCACATGCTTTGAATTCTATAACAAGACGGATAGATTTGCTCAGGCAGCCATTCAGGTTTTCCGAGCGCCAAGAAGTGGAACTGAAGGCCGGATATGTAGCATGGTGAAAAAGCTCCTGAACCCATCGTACATCTTTCAATGGTTTCTTTTAACCATGACTATGATTGTTACCCAACCATAAGTGTTACTTGTAATGACGACAAAGGTCAATTTTAACCCAAACAATGATCTGTCCCTAACCCTATCCAAAGCTTAAAGGGTATGAATTAGATTTCTCGTGATCTTCTGCCACTTATATACTGTTAGAATGTCCGATGTCTATGTTAAACATGGTCCTAGTCCCAAAAGGTTCCATTCCTGCTTTGATCACTTTCTCTGCAAAGTGACCTCTACTTCCCCTCTGAACTGATGTCTGGATCATTTGTGCATGGCCAAAACCAGCTGTGACCAATGTGTTGATTGGGTAGTCTTCATATTTTGGATCAAACATGTATATATGTATTTGAGACATTTTCATTCCAAGTTAAGAACAAGAAGCAGTGAAATTCTACCACTCTAGTTTGATTACATAGCCTCCAGCTGCCAGAAGTCTGCCAAGGGCTAGTTTCCAGGAGCATAAAGAGTCTGTATAAGATAAATAAAGAGGTTTTTCTTTCTTTAACAGGAAGTCATGCAAAGATATTCAAGTCGAGTACCAGAATATAAATATATACCTGGAAATGTGCATGAAACATCACCTTCAAAGATCTTCAGACATGTTTTAAGGCATATAGAGATGCTTCTGAATCTATAATTTATGATTATGCAAATACTTTGATTTCAAAAGTTTCACCACTGGACATGAGATGTCTCAGTGTGCCCTGGAGGCTTCAAGTTTCCATATCACACTTGTGTACATTGCATACCGGACCATGATTTGCTCTAAACTAGTTGTGACATCAGAAAACGATCTTGCCCATGTGCTTCTTAAACCTCAGATTTAAGGTGAGCACAGAGGGAAAAAAAATCCCTCCCTTCAGCGGAATGATGTGAAAACAGCTTTGTATCGCTCATACATCATTCTGCACAGTCTCGCTCAAATATTGCAGTGACAAGAGGAAAATACATTATTTGAGTGGAAGGGAATTTTAACCATAGCAGTGTCAGATCGGAAAATAAAAGCTAATGTTGCTCCAATGTCTGCTGGAACAGGGAAGCACTTGCTAACACGTTTGCCACATCTACTTTTAAGGTGACAAGCAGAAGATAAGAAATGATACTGCTTTAAATCATCTTTTTCTTCTGTTGAGGAAGGCTTCACAGCTTTAAGAAAAGTGTGTATATAGCCTGTTAGCCAATAATCTGTGATGGTTTCCACTTGCTCGTCCCACCTGAGCATCAAAACATCCCCTCAAAAAACTCTTGTCTGTGTTTTTCACAGTGTGTGTGCAAAGCTGCTAAGTATCTGTGATAATAAGAGGTGTAGCACAGGTGCTGCCACTCATAAATGTTGCAGGTAGGGCTGAAACGGACAGACAGAATTCATCTCTCGGGAATGTTCCCGTTTCCCTGCAGGTATAATACTGACACCGAAACGAAGAGGTGTCAACTCAACAGGTTCAAATCTTTTTCCTTCCACAGTCTATCCTTCTTTTTCTGAGGCCGTGAACAATCTACAACTTACCCATTGTGGGACATACTGTATAGGCTGGAAACACTAGAGGATCATTTATTCTGGTCTTTTCCAAGTTTTCCAAATGCTTTATTCACTGGGTTATCACCCATCACCATTAGCACAGATGTTTCATCAGCTAGGGGCTCTGCACACCATAAACAAAATATTCATTTTACTAGAGCGAGCCGTATGTTATGTTAACACATGCCATGAAACATATGGTGCACCAGGCATTCCAGCACCTTTTACTTCACTCTGTGGACTCTCTCGCTGCATATTTGACTTTAAATCACCCAGAAGCCCCTTCTCCCTATTCCCTTTTTATTTTCTGACTCTGAACTTTCGAGTTGTGACAAATTGATGGGGTTGCGGCGAAAGGCTTTCACAATGCTATAAGTTATACCGGGCGAAGGCCTTAAAACAATAGGCCATTAGCATACTTCCCCCCCCATCCATCAGCAGGCAGTGCCAGCCGCTGGCAGCCATTCATCACATCGGTGCCACCGAGCGAGCAGGCCTCAGGCCCACGCTGCACTGCTTATAAAGAGATGTATGAATACAACATGAACACGGCGGGCTGAGATAAAGACTAATATAACCCAATTCAACTGTGACCATGAAGATGAATGTGTTAAAAGAAAACAGCGACAACATGACTGATAGTTTTAATACAAGTGGTGAATCAGCAATCTGTGTTGAGGTTAGCTTAGCGTGTTTATTTTCATGTGCTGGGACTATAACGTGAGCTACTGTAAAGCCACTAAAAGCAGCGGCCTGTCTTCCCCGGGGTAGAAAGTCTTGTGAGGCTCCTCCAGGCTGCTTTAATGCACACACTGTTTGATGCAGATTAGGTTCTCACACAGCCACGTGTTTGTGTCAGAGCTCAGTTCAGTTTGGGACTCTGAGCTGGCGGCTGCTTGAGCTCCTGTCCATTAAGCTTTCTCTGGTTCTCTGGGGAGAGACAAAAAATTAACTTTAATGGACACTTTTCTCTCGGAATACTAACTAGGGGCTCTTTACTAAGCACTGCCGTGTCTCTCAAAGTGTGTTCGGCTATTCTTGTTTATTTATTTCACTATCGAGCATTTAATGCGGCAGCGTCACCGAGCTGACAGACAGCCTCTACGAGCGCAGCGACCCCGCCGAGGCCGCTCACTCGCCACCCCGCCTCTCCCGGCTATCCCCGTTTCCTGCTGAGCAGCTCTCTATAACTGCCAATTAGCAAAAATTTAAAACCAATTAGAGCTGCTTTGTGCTCAGTAAATCTGATTATTAAAAGCCATGTACATCTTCTGTGCAATCAGCACCCGATTCTGTACTACAGACAGACCCCCATGCCAAACTTATCAGTCTGCTATCCAAGCCAGTGACTGCTTCACTACCCTCGGTCCCCCTCGCCTCCTAATATGACTATAATGACATTTGCGTAAGGCAATGAACAGTGTTGTGCCGCGCTTTTTCAAGACTCCGCCACCCACCACACACATCACAGACGTTTTTATGACTCCTGGGTGTAATATTTCCTGCATTTGCATAATGATGTCCCCTGTTTATTATAAACCTGTGCATCCATCTCACTAGGGCCCATTGAACAAGCAGTGGATTTGTACAAAATTAGAATGCAAATGGAATGTAATACTGTTGCACTACCAGTGATGGGCCAATAAACTACCTGACCCCTCCTCCCTCTCCTCTTTCCTCAGCACCTAAAAAGCAATATGCACCACAGTCACACAACTATGCACCACTTTAAACAACAAAGATGTCGTCAATCACACTTGTGGAGTAAAGTTTTCAGCGGGGCGGCTGTAAACAGGTAACATTCAAAATGCAATTCAATATTCTGACATTGTTGCCGAACTGCTGACGTGACCCCGAAGTTAAGGCTGACTTACTTCAAGGGATAAAAAATCTAACCATTGTGTATCTATGGAACCCTTTCATAGTTAAATCAATAGATGAATTTATCATGTGTATGAATAATCCATCTTGAGTTTGAAATCTTTCTCTCAAAGGAGCAGTGAAGCCCTTGACCATGCAAGGACATTCTTTTTTTTCCGGGGGCAATCTATTCCCAGAATATTTCAAACATCATAACATATATATCTACAGACTAATTAAGATGGGAGCCAGAAACCTATCTTTTTCATGCATGGCAGCTACAGTTTTGATAATGCTTTATCAAATGCCACTGCAAACTAAGAAAACTTTTGATTATACAAAGAAAATGGCATTCCCTCATGAAATATTAATGCCAGTGTTCTATCTTTGTCCCTTTAGCTGGGTCTGAATATCAACTTTTTGGCACTCGGGCCATGATAGCATGCTCCACAGGGCTCCCTCATCCCTCCCAGAGCATTTAAATTAGATTAGTGGCAAGATAAATTCGACTGAGTCCGTAACGAAATGCGCTGTGACAAACGCTGACTCAGGTGGCCACAAGCAAATCAAGACAAAAATCACCATTGAAAGCACCCCGCCCCCCCTTTTATTTTTATTTTTTATTTTCCTCTCTGTGCCAGAAGAGTGTGAATCTGGCTTCTTACAGGAATGAAAACCCAGCATTTTTGATTGCAGTGAGATGACTCTGCACTGGTCATTTAACATTCTCACTACCACAGTGAGACTCCCAACTTCTGCCTTCCCAGGGGGTGGAATACCTCAGGGATAGCATTTCATGGTTGGAATACATTACAATTTGGTACACTGTAATCCCCAATGCAAAGTAATGTTATTAAGATTTGAGGCGTAGAAGGAAAATGTTCCCCAGGTATTCTGTTTTATAATGAATCTACACGCCAAGGTAGATTCTCAGCAGTGATATTTTACTGTCCCACTGTGAAAGGCATCAACCGTGCCTATAATCTCAAGATTCTCAGGCCGTGAAAGGACGAACATTTCAAGTGGCAGGAGACTCATTTACCCAGGAAACAAATTAACAACTGCAGTCAGTGGATCTGATGAAGGCCTGCGGTCTTGAAAGAATACTCCACTGATTTAGCATTGCAGTCCTGACGGACACATGATGGACAGCGGGAGAAAAAAAGATTGAAATCAATACTGCAGGACCAGAGATATCCTTATTTTTATTCACACGCTTTTTTTTTTTCCTTGTCAAAACCTGGCATCTACATTACCCATGGTGCAATTTGACGAAATTCAATTGACTGTACAGATTCTGATGTTTTATGCTTGTAGTGTCTAATGTAGCCTTGAGCTGTTATACTCAAGCAGAGATGAGGAGGTAACTCAACCACCTTCCCCAACTCAATTTCATTGACTGGTTAGATCAGTATTGGAACCCCTACACTTTTTCCAATGATAGACTTTATGCAACTTTCTGAAACTGACTTTGACTGTAAAAAAAATCTTACATTTATTTGGAAAAACCATGATGTGGTTCCAGATTTTCAACATTTTCTACTTTTCTTGTTTTCGTGGTAAAATAGTAAAACTTTTGGATTGTTAGTCTTTTAAATGTTCTCTCAAACTTTCCAGTACTTTCACTTTTTAGATGTAGTGCAACACCATGAACAACATCAAGAAGAGACTGTCTGGAAGTTAAGGTCATCCCTTTTCGTATCAATTACTGCATCTCGCCACCCTCTCTAAAGACAAAAACTTGCCATTTGTTTGGACGACGCTTCTTACTCGTTTGAAGCATTCTGAGACCCTATGTCACAAGACTGACATTTTGGAAGAGGAAACATTTACTGCTGAATGTTATATTCTTATTTTTTGTAAACCAAAGGAATAGTTTTCATTCTCAAGGCCAAAGAAACAAAAGGGTTGTAACACATAAAACGATGGTCACCATTACAAGACTAAAGAAGAATTTTAAGGCACACAAGCCAAAAAGTCTACTTTGTACAGAAACTGAACTGAAGATCAATGTCTAAATGTCTGAACTAACCGCAACAGCTTGAATCGCTCATGGTCTCACTTGGATTTTTAGTTATTTGTGTTATTACAAATACCAATAAATGAATACGGTTTTCTTACTTACTTCTGGGACAGAAATAGTGAGTTCTGGTCTCACTCCAGCTCGTTATACCACTTGTGACATGAGATAATGATTGCAAGATGAACTTGTGGCTCTCATAACTTGAGATGGGAATTTATCATTATTTTTGACATTTTATAGATAGTCCTACCTTGTCATGCAGCAGTGACTGTAAAAGCATCTATGGTATGAATTTGCTTTTAAAATAGCTGCTGCCTTCATCTGCTCTTCACTGGAGACAAAATGTGGCCTTTTTGGTGTCTTAATGGGGAAACAAGCTATACAGAAATCTAATATGCTTTCTAATATGATATTAGACATTTTGTTACTAAGTGTTCCTCTGTGTGTCAGCCATGCTCAGTCCTATCACATCAAATACCTAGAAACATGCTGTCACAATACAATAAATTCCTTTTCAATGCAGCAGGGGGCAGTAGTTGGACATAGAAACACAGCTGAGCCCTGTTGTTAATCTCTAGTACACTCCAGCTGCAGGAGAGTCAAACCTACACAGCTCTCTCGTCGGAAGGTAAGACGAGATCTCATGATTCAACTACAGCATATTAATATCCACCGCAAACTCGTTATTTTGGCTTGGTGCAAGTGTTCTCACTTGTTTTCATGTCACAGGCTCATAAAGCAATAATTGTCGCGGTGTCATCTCTGTATGGCACCAATTCAGTCCCAGACACCCGTATAAGAAGATTTTTGTGACTGATTGATTGATTTAGACTGTTATAGGATTACAGAACTGCAGGGGGATGATGGTGACGAGAGAAAACTACGATTAGGATGCTGTAGTCATTCTTCCAGACTGTTACTCAGGATCATTTATTTTGAATTAAATTGCATTCAAAAGATGTGTCAATGGGCTGAGGGTCCCTGTAGAGACCCCTCAAAGAACCACTGATTTGATGATTAAATCATTCATCGCAAGGTACCATGGGAACAGGGTTTAAACGTTTTTTTTTTACAGATGGCAGTATAGTATGCTGCAGATACAACTTCAGCAGGTTTTTTAGGAACAATTGTGTCACACTGGCTTGATATTCTGCTGTGAGAAAAAGGCTCACTGACTGAAATAATCTAATTCTTCACACACCAGTATCCACAAGTGACCATCTGCAACCGGTCGAAAATAACACACAAATTGTTGTGTTGGCACGTAGGAAAGGCATCTCTATTTATTTTTCCAGTTCATCGCCTTTGGTTTCCATCTGCACGCTAACGTCCAGTGATCGGCTCGTTCAATATGAATGGACCGGGGGGCTCGGCTCGCTGGGCTTGTCAGAGGATTTTTTGCAACTTTGTGGCCGATCAAACGGCATCTGAATCCTCACAGTCCCTCGGCTGCCTTTGCTCTTTCACCACAGCCGCTGGAGCAGTTTTTTTTATGACTTTTTGTCACCGCTTCCTCCTGTTTCCCCAACTGTTCGCGTTACCGCTTTAATCTTTGTGCCTCCTTTCTGGTGTGGATGAATAAATAAGGAAAAGTTACAGCACTTTATAAAAGTAGCAACAATGTGCTGTAAGTGCGTTGAACTGTGTTTCTATTTCGGGCAGTTGTGAGTATACCTTTTGCACTGAGCTGTACATCAGTGTTGCGCTGCCTCCGCCAGCTAGTCAACACCACCCACTGAGGTGTAACTTGAGTGCTTGAGGGAGCTCATCCTATCAGTCATCTCGCAACCACAGCCCTGCCATCCCATCATGAGACTCTCAGCTCTGCTCCATGCTTGGCTCCCCCATCAATGCAAAGTTGCCCATGTAGAAAAGTCTACTGATAGAGGGGACTTGCAGGGCGACTTCTGATTTATTACCCCGTCCTATAAGAAGTCTACGAGCTGCTGTCAGATATTCTCCAGAAATACAAGCCTGTGTTTTCCCCTCATCTCTGTGCTCCCATTCCATCTCATCTTTTCCCATATACTTGATCGCATTTCAGCTTATTCATTTAATCCTCCCATTATTCCTCCCCTCTGTCCTCTTTTTTCTTTTCATCACATGATGCTCCCTCACAGCTGCCTGATTAGGAAATCTGATCCCACATCCTACACAATATTACTCTTAAGCACACATCTTCTCTCTCCACAGAAATAAGACTGCGTACACACTCTGCATAACCCGCCTTTGACAACGTTGTCTGCTGGATAAGTGCATGCAGGCTGGAGTAACTCGCACTTAGCCTTGTAATTATGCAATGGACAGTAATAATTTACTGTTTGGGAGCAGAGAGAGGGATAGGGGTCACTACACCGGGTGCTTTCACTGGCCTGAGATGAATGTAGTACACCGAACTGTGAGCGCAGATAAAATGTTAAAAAGATTCATGCTTGTATTCAGCTCACCTATTTCACTGCTTTTATTTCGGTCAGCATACCATACAACATACAGGTTGTAGGTACAAGACTCTCTCTCTCTCTCTCTCTCTCTTGCTCTCCTTTACATATATTCATTTTTTATGTGGGTATTGCACATTGCCTAAATGGACAATATGCAGACTTTGGCACCCACTGGTCATAGTTTTAAAATAAACACTGTGGCAGATGGTAGCACTCACTCAGTGATATGGAGATGAATGGTCTGAAAACACTGCTACACACAGACTGCGCTCATTTTCACTTGAATTGTCCTTCTTTTTTTTTAAACAAACATTTTAAAAATAAATTGAAAGATGATATGATCACATAAATCCACACATAGTGGTTTTATTTGAAGCCATCTTTCAATTTAGCATCAATGCAGGTGGTAGTGTGCCTTTATAGAGAAAACAGTTTAGGTGGACAGGTGTGTATCCAGTCTGACTTCCATGTAGGAGATAACAGTTTACCCCACATCACTGACTTTCAGTTGCTTTCCTCATTATTAACAGTAATGGCAATCTGTCCCTTTAACCATAGCTGAAAGTGGCAAATAGATCATTTTGCAACCTGTATATGAAAAGAGTCGCTTGTAGTGATAAACCTATAGAGCACTTCAAACTTTCAGTCCACTGCTTTCCTTTTTAGACCCACAACTTTACTTTTATGGTTCATTCTGACCGATCTCATTAGCATGGGTTTTGGCCACAGCAGGCAAGCTGTTTGAAAACCTCTTATAATCTCACTGCTTGCTACCTGCTCAGCATACTCTAATACTAAAACTGAGACAACTTCTACAAGCACTAATCATGAACATGGAATGTGTCACTGCAATCATCTCTAGTTGTGGGTGTTTTCCAGAGAAAATGAGTAGGGTCTACAGTGATTACAATGAGTATGTAATCAAACATATCATTGTACTTTAGACATTAGCAGATATCTGATTGGGCCACGCTGCAGAGCCAAAAACAGCTCATTTTATTATGTATTGTGCAAGCATGTTTCTGATTTTCACTCTGATTTCTGATTTGATAGCAGAAGTCCAGTATGTGTTGTGTTCAGTTACAGCATATTAACAAACCCGACTGTTCATGAGGATATTTATTATATATTCCTCTGAACACAACTTGTTTTTCCTCACATTATCTTCAATGGACTCTTGCAAACATTCAAAAACAAATTCCGTCTTTGAAGAGCAGCTTACTCAGTTTACGTAACCCACTTGAGGTCTAAGAGTGGATTTTTATTCAGATTTTGAAGCAGCAGGCACCTGTGCTGGTGATCAGGCAGTGCTAATATGTACCAGACAGTGACCAGTGGGCCGAGAGCCGAGGATTAACTTCGCTTTGGAGAGGAGGAGTAACCGTCATTTAAGGATTTGCAGAGGGATATCTCTGTTTCCGCTGCTAAGCTCTCAGTGAAGTGCCAAAGGGAAAAATATTCTACCTTCTTGGATGAGTCTGGGTTGTGTTCATGACGAAGCAAAGTCTATTCCCTCCTATAAAAACAGTGGAGGTCAAACCGAAATCAGTCATTCCGCCCACACAGCGTCCAAGGACAGATCCGCTGTTTTGAGGAGCCCGCACTCTCCCTGCAGCACTCATCCAGCAGCTCGGTGGCAATCGATCACATATGGATCGGACGGCATTTGATTGACACCCTCAATTAATTATTTTTGGTCCGAGTTCAAGCTCACCTTTCGGTGGACATAAGGTGCTAAAACAAAACATTCAGTGCAATGAGGCGCCGTTTATGGCTCTCCTTGACAGTTTTCTTTGGTCATAAAGCGCTGCTTCCAAATTGAAAAGCAGAAAATGATGTTGTTAAGACTGCAGAGCACCGCGAGGCCTATTCTGAATTGACAATTACTTAATGTTTCCTTTGAGGCAAGCAGATGACTTCACAGAATGACAGAGTAGTGGTGTGTCACTTAAGAGTGTCTGCTTTCGATTTATACTTTACCAAAGCTAATGAGGGCTGCCATCGTTTATGTGTGTGTGTATGTGGGTTTGTTGTGGGGAGGTTCGGGGGTAGGTGGGTGGATGGGTATGAAAACAGCATACAGCCATGCAATAACTCCAACAAACCCATATAAACCATCATAACAAATAGTCACTCCCCTTGTCAGGAAAACAATTTCTCCGGGGCTCAACAGATCATTTGCTTGTTCCTCTCTGCGGGCAAACATGTACATATGAAATGGGTCTAATTATAGTCATCAGCGTCATCATCATCATTTGTAGTTCATTAACAGGGTGCTAATGCCTTTGAATGTCTGTCATGCACATCTGTGATAGCAGCTATTTTATGTGGTCCGGTGCGCTCCATCAGGTCCGCTGGCTGCGCTGCCTGCCGCCCGTTGAATACCATAATGAGCTAATCAGAGAGCAAATGCCAACTGACCAGAAAATGAAGTGTGAACAATGGACTCCGCTCCTCTGCCTAGCGTCTCTCTCAGAGCCTCAGCCACAGTGACCTGCGTGACTCTCACTTGGCAGCCTCCAACAGGTTGGTGTGTCCCTTCTATCAGAGGCTCAGCTCTTTTCATGCATGCGGGCTAAAGGTCGTTGATGAATTAGAGTGCAGCGGCAGGTTTTTCATGTTGCATCTTGCTGTGCCGGAGCTGGGTCATGGAGGATATGCGGCGGCTGCCAGCACGCTCAGACGAGCTTGAAAAGCCCCGGCGGTCGCTGTAATCAGTCTCAGCTGTCCTCTGGAGCCTCTCCACGTTTTGAGTACTCTCCGGTGCTTTTCTCACCACCTCATCAAGGGTGTCAAGGGTTCAGGCTGTCTATATCCTCTTAGGTTTTTCTTTGTTGATGAAACTATCCATGAAGTTGTACAGGTGGCAGAGTCATATGCTTTTTCCAGGTCAAAGGTTTTTACTCATTTCCTGCGTAACTCTGGGGGTCAAGACATTGAGGATCAGCAAAGTTTACCATCCAACCAGGGAGCCACATCGTTAAGTCCGTTAAGAGGCCTCACACTTCTAAATGTCCTGTGTTTTCCTGCAACCTTTAGCCTTATAGAGTTTATGGGGCTTGTGTTCAAGTCATAGATCAGTAGATTAATACTGTAGAAAACAGCTTTTCTCCACAGCATGGAGATGATCCCGGGGAGACTTTTCCTGATCCTCGTCTGTGTCATTGCCAGCAAATGAAACCCCCTCAGAGCCAATGGAGCTGTGCGACTGTCAAAACTCTCCCCTGTGCAACACATGATCTTCTCCAGCCGCTGCTCTGCCATATGTTAAAGCAAAATGGAGGCAACACGCTGCTGAGTCTGGCATGATTTGAGCCCTGGGGAAGGGGAGGCAGTGGAGATGGTGTCCTGTTGTCACCAACATATGGCTCCTGTGGCTTTGTCTGATGGCTTCTATTGTTGTGGAGTTTTATTGTACAACACTAGACTCCAAAGGATGCAGCATTGGTTTGTTTTGAGGCCGCGTAGCTTTTTAGTGAAAGTGAAACTGATTAAAAAGACCTAATGATCCCTTCCAGCGTAATCCCTTTATCTCCACTGTGCTTGAAGTAAGTCTCATGTGATCGCTATGGAGATGTGTGTGGTTTTAGACTTCAAACGGACACTATATATCAAAGGATTAGTAAATAACTTCTGCCAGATAACTCGCCATTTTGTGTAATGCAGAAATAGGACATCCAAAGCTGTGATAGAGCGTATAGGCTCGCCGCTTCTGTTTTATTCCTGACAACATGAGGATGATTGTTAGCATGCTAACGCCCGGCTCGCTTTATATTCCTCTGTGCGCCCCATTTTGCAGAGAGGAGTGTTGCTGGGTAATGCGATCCTGGATGGCCACTCCAATTAATCACTTCCTTCTAAGGAGGAGGGTTCATTAGGAAGCGATTCTCTTAATGGAGACTAGAATGGTCCATAGTTTAAGTGGTGCAGAGTCAAGGGCAGGGGGAGCTAAATCCGTCTGCCTGGTGTCAAGCCTGAACAGGATTGGAGAGGTCGCTCTTGGGAGGGGTGGTGGGGGTCTTGTTAAATGACGTTATCTACGGGTGCAGGGACCACTCACATAAATAAGCCCCAGAGGTGGTCCACTCTGCAGAAAGCACTGCAGCTCGGAAGGTGAAGGAAGGCCCCATGCTGCCATACTCTGCTGAGCTGTGCGGATTAGATCAGTTACAGGAAGAGAAAAATATTCAACGGAAGAAATATGACAAATTAATCTCATTGGGTAACGCGGGTATCTCGGTGACAAATGTCGACAGAATACCTGAGCGCGGCAAGTAATTATACCCAAATGAACTTGTCAGAGCTTGTAGGGAGACTATCACTTGAGTTAGTATCAGCTTTACACGGCTCGTCTGGGGTAAGATGACGGCTCCCGGCCTGAAGACAAACGAGTTCCTGGAGTGCTCGTATGCTGACAAAATGATAATATGTTACCTCTGCTGCAGCGTGGCTTTCTGTTGTGCCACTTGGCCCTGACACCACTTCAAATAACACTCAGTGAAGTCTTGTGGAGGTGAAAAAGAAACATTCCGCTGCTTAACGGTGATGGAAAGTTGAGAAAAGTGCAGTTAGAGCTTTGATCCATCTCATTTCAAAGCGAGCGGCGGTAATCGCGGTGGCTTAAGTTGCACCTCTGACTGTTTTTCCTCACAGCTGCCAAATAATCCTTGATTATCAACCTGAGCACTTAATTCTCAGTAAGGGTTACAGCCTTGTGTGCATGCAATGTAATATCAGGCCTTAATTATGATGATACACCTCATTGGACGTGGCAATGTTTGTTTGATAGCTTTAAGCCGTATGTGTTATTAATGTAACCATTTTTATTTGATTGTTTAAACATTTGATCCCTGCCACAACATCCTCTTTTTAAACAGTGATACCATTTCATGGGTACTTTAAGATATTTTAAGATTAGCTACACTTCATTGGCTCCCAGTATATTTTACAATAGATTATTTTTATGTTCTTTTACTTGTTTTTAAAGCTCTAAATGGTTTGGGACGAGGCCTACAACACATACTCTGTTATTTTACAATGCTTCATAAGCTCTCAGATCATCTACTGCTGGCTTTTGAAATTCACACAATTATGGGCACAAGAAAATAGGAAGGGCTCTAAAAGTATGGAAAAAATCTACCTAAAGCTATAAGACTGGGCTCTGAGAACAGCAGCTGAAATCTATTTATTTAATCTGGCTTTTAATTAATGTAATTTCAATTTATTTCTTTTTGTATATTTGCTATGGTTTCGTTGTGTTGTATTTTAATATTTCCCTATAAAGCACTTTGAGCTGCATCGTTTTTATGAAAGGTGATCTATGAATAAAGTTTATCATTATTATTATTACAAATAAGTTCCCAACCCCAGCATACACATATATTACAAATCCTGCACTTCAAATTTTACTTTACTTTTTAAGTATCAGAAGTCAGGCAGTATGGCTCTAATCAGTGTTATACTGTATGTATACAGTTTATATCGTTGCTACAGTAACACATTAGCAACATTTTAATGTTGTATGTTGCTGGTCCAGGGTAAGCTAATTTTCACTAGTATATATACAATGTGTTTGTCCCAGCAAATATGTAGAAGTATAAAATAGAAGAAAGAGAAATATGCAAGTATAGTAACATTTGTACTTAAGTACAGTGCGAGAATAAGTGTCCTTAATTACTTTCTAACAAAGTACTTTCTCATAGAAGACAATTTGATACGTCACTTTAGGAAAATCACAGATGTAAATAATACAATGAATGATGGTTGAATTCCTTAAAGGGGAACTATTATGCTTATTTCAAGCTCTACATTTTTATTCTGTGACTCCACTATACTGGCCCTTTTGTAGCACCTCAGTTCACCGTCTGTCGCTACCTCCAACAGGTTATGTACTTATTTTACTTTGCCCTGCTGTGTAATGGAAAAACACTTACAGCTGTGTGCCAGCTCAACTCGTGTTATGGCTTGGCGTAACTACCCTCAAAACAATGGAAAAATGCTATAATGTTAATGGCGTGGATCAGATGACCATATAAAGAAATCTGTCACGAGCTGATGTCAACTTGGGCTGAAAGTAGAAAAAAACATTAGAGGCAGAGTTCAGAAATATGTATACATACACTTCCCTCTTCATTTGACTCTTTGGCAGTGTTTAATATGAACATCTGACATTGTATCCATGTATTATATATACAGTATGAGTGAAAATAAGGTGAAGCATAACAGTTCCCCTTTAAGCTCCCACAGTTATAGGGTCATGTTACTGTGCATGCTGTGTCACTGTCACGCTGTAATGTAATGGAACTCAGCCTTGGTTAATGTTATTAGTTATACATGTGCTTTTCCTATGACGTGTCCAAATGTTTGCTGTGGAAAAAAAAGCCTACTGCTCTCTACCATGTGCAGGAATCAGTTATCACCGTGGATACTGCCAAGACAGTTTGCACATTCAGTTGAATTAGTGTAAAGCACATAATTACATTATTCAATTGGAAACTAAAAACATCCTCAACACCATCAGCATGTGCTATAAAATAGATGGTTAAATAATTGTGTGAATATATGGGTGCGAGACAAATCAAATACATTTAGCTGGCGACAGAGATAGTTCCCTATATCTTACTTTAGCCTGATAATTAGACTGAATTGCCATTTTGGTGAACTTGATTCGTTTAGCCTGAAACCGTGCTCATGTTGGCCCATTTCTGAGTGCGGAGTGGAGGGGGAGGCGCAGTTAGTGGTCACTAGAAGGAGACTTTTCACAGTGTTTAAAGAAATATACTGCACATAGTTTCTGGCTTAGGGTTAGTTTTCTGTCACTACTTGTTTATGGATGTTGCTAAGTAGTTAGCTACGTTGGTAGATGGTGTCCTCATTCTTAATACCATGTAGCAAAGCTCTGATTGGTTGACTTTTTCTCCATCTGACAGAAGCAGCCATCACTGAGCAGAACATTTGAATAAATCTTTTTCATAGCAGGCATCTGGATTTGTCATAATAGGAAAAACAAGGGTGTTACTAATAACATTGACACTCTCTTCCATTTAGTGCCAGTCATGACAGCGAGTCTGCACTCACTAAACATCCTGAAACTGAAGCAGCTCCAGTATGTGAAGTGTAACACACATTGACATAATAGTTCACACCTGTGCTTCTACTGCAGCATGTCAAAATGTCATCTGTTCAAGACTCAGGAAGTCTTTCAGAGATGTGGAAACAGGCTAATTTACTTTACTGCACATGGTTTAATAATAGTCACTGTGAAAGTTCAATGCTAAGAGACTATAAGTATCTTTATATGCATGATGCTTGTGGTAAACCATGCAGAATATGGTTTTGTTTATTGCATCAGTTTTTCTTTTCAATGAAAAAAATTAATCATCCCTTATCCATCATATGCTGATCTGGTTAGTGGTGTAAAATGTGTTATTGCAGGGTTTATTGTCCACTTCAACACACAGTGTAGCAGCCAGATTGGAAAGGAGCCATAGTGTTGTACAGTATGATGGTCTAAATACCGTTTTATAGGTTTCTCTTGGGAATTAATTTAAATTATAAAATTAAAAGGTTTAATTTTGGGAAAACTGGTATAAAAACTTATAAAATGTATCTTTATCTGATACCAGTATTCATTTCAGAGATACAGAATTCAGACATATGATTCAGAAATCTGATATATTGTTGGAAATACACCCAACTGTGAGTATAGCCACGATAACAAATACAAAACGAACCACTAGATACCTGTGAAGCTTAATGATAAATATTTGTGAAGCTTGTAAATGTTAATATTCTCACTAATTTGTCCACAGGATAAACTAAGCAGAGTTATTCACCTGTGAGAAACACCATCAGCGCTTCTATCCCTCTGTGTGTTAGGTGCTGTTTATGTGCTCAGGTGTGCAATTACACTAGATGGCAACGCCTATTTAGCTCAAATCTTCCCTCAGTCAATACCAACAAATATTAATGATGTTTTTCTCATAGGTGTTCACAGGGAGTTCAGGGGGCTTGTGACAGAATAAACAACACATGCTGGAACAAAACCACTCCCGGGCTGCACGGCACACAAAAGCTCCCTCTGTACTTCCAAAACACTGAAGTCAGGCTTTCCATGTGTCCTCTACTTTGTCCATAACCTCATCAGACTGAATAATTGTTGCAGTGCAAAAGAGAAGATTACCTGGAGGTGAAAGACGTCCTTTCTCCTCCTGTACTCTCCCTTCAGTCTTTCAGTTCTTTTCTGAAAAGGAACGTGACCGGTGCCACGTCCTTTCCCAACTAATAAGACGAGGCTGAAACACAAACTTTCCTATTTGACTGTCCCACAACCCCAGAGGCCTCCTTCTTTTAAACTGACAGAAGCCATTATTACAAATGGAAATGACTGCAGGCCAATAAAAATGGATTAATGCTGGCTGATTTCACTTCGGAATAGCTGCTTTTGGAGCCTAGTTCACTCTATTTCGTCAGATTGCTCTGCCATGATTATTGATGGTGTTTTGCGTCTCTAAAGTAACTGTTATTTTAGTTAATGCAATGAGATTTTCATTGGACTCCCCTTTCAAACCACAGTGATGTTGATTTATTTATGCAGCTTCTATGAATGGCTGGAAGGCTTAATTGTGAGGGGGAAAAAATGAACATATTAAAAAAGGAGAATTTGCCTGTTGCAATTTTCTCATTCAGAATATTGATTAAGATTTAGACATCTGTCTATTAGATTATGAAATATTATGTGTGCATAGTTCATATTTTACCCTGAGGATGGCAGTATGAGAAAACTCAGTGTCCAAAATGGAAATAATGAATTCTCTGTGGAGCATAAATGTCTGCAGTAAATGATATGGAAATCTGCCTGTTTGCCTGTTGGTGGTGTGATGAAGGTCTGGGAGCTAAAGGTCACCAGAAATATAAGGGTTCATCCTCTGGGGACCTTACACAGTCTCTAGATAGTTTGTGAAATAGTCACAAAATCTAATCTATGGATTTGTGTACATCGACACAAATTCTCAATTTTTTCATGACATTCAGCTTTCAAACTGATGTATGTAGATTGGAAGTTTTTTCTATCAGTTGGGATTTCTGGTTAAGTTTAGACACAAAAACCAGTAATGTTATGAAAAAGTTACTAATAGTTCTTCCTTAAAGTTAGGTAACCTTTTTTGCCGTGGCAACAAGCACACACCACAAATGTTACATTTCATTTCATTACATTTTACGACTATTTCACAAACTGTCAATGAGACTTGTTTGGGGGACCACATGGAGGTAAATCACAGCGGTAATAATTTGAATGTATCCAATTGGTATTCTTACTTTTAATGTTTAACCACTACTGAGTATTTTAAGTATAAGACTGGTGATATTCTATGTTTGTATTGTCAGTGAATCTCATGGAAAGACCAAAATCAATAATAAATTGACCCTTCTAACAAATATCTCTTGTGTAATCAAACCTGTATTAATCCGCAGCTGAAAATAGTCCCCAACAAATGTACTATTTACTTTTTTTAAATAATGTTTACAACAGTGCATAGGAGAAACACATTGAAAGTGTGTTGTGTTTTCTGTTTTGAAAGATTTACAGTTTCAGCTTGGGATGTGGAGTGATACTGACAGGGTCAAACATTCAGAATATACTGAGGACTACACGCTGTCAGTTTTAGTCTTTTTAAGTGAATTGTTGACAAGAAAAACTAGAATAAGGCCAGCTTATCCTTTGATGTTTACATTTAACCACTACTGTTTTATTGCAAAAGAAACGTTTGCATTTAAAGAGGGCATTCACATACGTTGTGGTTTAAGTTCTGTGGTATAGCAGAACATCTTCTAAACATATCCATTACATCATCTCATCAAGTCATTATAGCGAATGTGACAGTTGGACACTCTTTACTGAGAGGACCATAATATCCTTTAAAGGACTATTATACACCATACTGAGCAGAATTACATTTTTCAACATATATCTAAATACCATGTATTGTATATTTGCAGCTTTGCTATTATATCACTGTAGAGATTATTGCTGCTTCTATTCTTCTCTCAAGTGTGGATGTGTGTGTGTGTCCTAAGACAATAAAGAAAAGTTTGAACAACAATCATCCTGACACCACAGGGGTTTACCTATCTGTGACAACATGCCCTTTCCCACAAACAGCCAGCAGATAAATTACCAGCATAAAACTTGTTGTCATAGAAACCCCTTAACATGTTTTTGCTTGCCCTTGATGCACCTTGCCTTAATCCACAACAAAGCAAACTCAGAAGAAGTTGAAAATCAATACCACAGACAGACGGCGGGCGTAGCCTCGCTGCATTGGGCGTCTGTGTCTCGGTTGGAATTCACCGGCAGGTTCCCACGTGGCTGTTTGAAAATGCATAGAATAATGGGAATTAAGGAAATGACAATCAGTCCGGCTTAGCGGAGTGCCTAAAAAGAGATTGGGGGAGAGAGAGAAGTGACACGTTGACAATTTTCAAATGCAGCTCTCTCCAGTCAATCAGCCCAGGGCCAAACTTTGATGCGGTTTTACTTTAGGGACGGCATGCCGGCCAAATTTCCGTGTTGCTCAAAAGAGGGATTCAGTCGCTCTTTGTTTCGCCGGCACTAACACCTTTAAAGATCAGCTCTAAAGCATCCATCTCCCTCTCTCTCTCTCTCTCACTATCTCTAACCTTGACATGAGAGGACTTCCTATCTCCCCACATCACACCTGATTGAATCTCAAAGTGAAAGAGTTAGCTAAAGCACAGACTTTGTATCCTGCATGCGGACTCTTGATTGGCTCTCCGGAGGCTCTCGGTGTTTCTCATCCCAAGGGCTCAATCACCGTTTTCTGATTGGTGATCTTAACCTCCTTGACCTTGTGGAGATGGACTGTACCACCGTGGCGCGTGGGCGGCCTCACATTTTCCTTCTTTTTTTTTCCTCCCTCTTGCGTAAAACCACCTTTCCACAAAGTAAAGTTTAAAGGACCTGAAGAGAAAACTGTAAAGAGCCCTATACACTGTGGGACCAGGGGACGAATTTTGATTATCTGCCAGTGGATTGTTGATGCTCTGGGAGTTTTGTAATAAGTCATCTACACAAGACAGAATATGAAGGGTGCTCCTGCAGCCTTTCCTTCATCAGAAGCAGAGGAAAAAGAAGGATAAAACACCGCTCTTCAACAGATCAATCAACTACAATTAAGTGCAACATCTGACGAAAACAAGCAGAGGAATAAGAGACAGGTTCATTTCCTCTGAGATGTGCCCCGACGAAAAAGAAGACGCGGCGTAAAAATCTGAAAGGGCAAAACTCTGTCTTTTATCGTTATGGATTATATGTGCTGGAAAGTACAGTGGGTGAGGCAAGTTTAAGCAATTCACAGCGGGGCTGAAAAATGCCACCTGTGTGGTTTGACAGAGGAGAGAGACGTCACAACAGAGATTTGCAGAGGGAGATAAACAACTTGTTTGAAAGGAGGAAAGACTCGGCAGGAGAGGATGAAAACAGCCCTCAGGTGCTGTTTGACCAGGTGCAGCGGTGCACTGTGTTCAGAAAAAAGCTGCCGTGTTTACTTCTCCGTGGAAGCGTTTTTGAGTCCTTGCCTCCACATACTGTATCCCTTTTTAAAGTGGAGTGCTCATGGAGGTGCATTCAGGTCAGGCACCAAGAAAAAGAAAGAAATACACAAATTTGACTACTGAAAAATATCCATTTACATTTAGACGTTTAGACTGTTGCATACATGGAGATAATCATGACGGTTTAAAAGCTTTAGATAAGTCCAGCGACCCCTTGTCCATGTTGGAAACAAATGCACTAGACTAGAAGAAACTTGTATCTTGTGTAAGATGATTGTTATTAACATTCATGTGTCCCTCTATCACCTATTTAGCTATTAGAGATATTAACAGGCATGTTACATGTTTTGTTGATATGTGTATTTTATACTTCTTGACATTGTAGCAATGAGCATGTTTTTATGAATGGTGTGTTTGGTTGTTTTTCATTTATTGAATGTCGTTTTTCTTACATATTATAATTTCATTGTGTATAGATCATTCCAAAGAGACGATTTATGACATGTTGACTTTACGTCTTTATCAGGTACTATTCACTGTGTCTACAAATATAAGCTTCACCTGATTCAATTCAAGTGCTGGTCCTTAGTGGAGGCCATCATCTATTACCATAAATATTAAAGTCTTAGTTTTTTTTACAGCAGGTTCACAAAACATTCATACATTCAATACCCTTCAGTCCTCTACACAAGTTCCACCATGCAGAGCCTCCACAGTGGTGCAGCATCAACAAGAACATTGAATCAATTGTCCTTTCACTTGTTATCACTGTATCCATTTTCCATACTGCTCCCTAACTCTTTCCATCACAAAACAACAGAGCTCCTGAATTCAACTCAGCCAGAGCTCCAGAGTGCAAATTACTTCACATTGTGACATAAAAATGAGTCAAACCTCGTCTGACTGGTAGTAAAGTTAGCTGGCTGGTACAGTGAATAAGCTGGTACCACATGAATAGAACCACTACAACTACTACTACTTACCTTTTGCATTGTTCTCTTATGAGACTTATTGTATAAAACACATAAGTAAGTCACAAAGAAAACATAAATCTTTAACTTCAGAGATTGAAATGTTTCATTTAACAGAACTTTTCTCAAAAATAGTGATCCACTTGCTTTTTTGTACCATTTTTTTAATGTTTTTAATGAATATATTATCTTGAAATATTGGAAATATAAACAAGATCAAGTTATCATTACTGACAAATGCATCAATAAAAACTTGAAAATGTATTTATATCTGCTTATAACTACATTACAGCGTGTTATTAACCATTTATTAACTGTCTATGCCTTAAAGTGTTACTGAAAAGGGTTATAAAAGTAACTACTTGCTTTTTAATGAAATATAATACAAGTTACAGCCTCCAGTGCCACTCCAATATGTTTTATACATTCCTTAACATAAAGCAATAAAATGTCACTGTATTTTAACCTGCTGTCAAAGTAAAAACTGACATGTCATGAGACGTGTAGCAACTGTACCATGGACATGGAAATGAAGGGAGAGAGTAACAGCCTCTGGTTCAAAAGGTTAATTCAATGACTGTCAGCTGTTGGGGTCGTGACTGCAGCATTGTTCATATGTCATGAAACACCAGCGCTTCCCTTTCTGCTCGAGCTGACGTGACTGCAGGGTTTCGGAGCGGACTAGACGATGTCGTTCTTCATGAACCTTCGTTTCCGGGAGGTGGAAATAAAGGAGACGTCTGACAGAAAACTGTGGCGGAGAGGCCATATATCACATTTCTAAAATTAAAGAGAGGGAGGAGGGGGTGAAATGTGTAATTGCACTCATTAATTGCTGAGTCATTGTTGCTGCAGATACATTATGATGATCATTCATTATATCATTATGAGTATGTAAAGGTCTCATTTGTCATTTTGAATCATATTTAGAGGGTTTTTTTCTCAGCTAACTTCCTCTCATGACTTTTAAGATAATATTATACAACACATTAATCTCATCGTACAATAAATACACATGAAAGCAGGCACTTTACCTGTCAGAAGTGCTGGTCAGAGATGTAAGGTGCGACGACGGAGCGTTTTGCTTGTCTGGACGAATTATTGCGCGTCATTTTCCAGGCAAATCTCTCCCCGGGTATGATTAAATACAATCGCCTTCCCTTCCTCCAAATCTCAAGTATGTGTGGCTAAACACACCACCAGGCAATGAAAGCTGGCAGTATGAATGATGGTCATTACTCTCACTACTGAAGCTGCAAATGCCTCATTCCAGGAAGGAGCCGTATGGTGAGCATCCTTAATGAGTGTTCAGAAGCAGGAATTCATATATTTACTCTTGGTGTGATTAAATTGCAGTGCTGGCAAGATGTCAGACAGAGCGGTTGTTTACCTAACAATGCATTATGCCTTATATATGTACGATCAATCTACCCAATTCTGTAACACAGGAAAAAGCAGGTTTTTTTGGTTGGGTTTCCAAATGCAAAAACACCTTTCTGACTGTTGTGGGTAGCAGAGCAGATGCACCCAAACGCAGGAGAGTGCAGGCAACAAGAACTCGAAGGGTTTATCTTTATTGAGATCCAAGTGCAGGCTGAGCAGAACAGAAGACTGAAATAAAACACAGGAATAAAATACTCACCGGATTCACGAGGAGATGGATGAGGTGCAGGTGGGTGAGATGTGCGGAGAAGCTCAGGTGATGGAGAGGAGGTGAAGAAACAGGAAAAGGAGCTGATTGGCCTTGGGGAAAACAGCGGGAAGTGAGAAGAAGTAATGAGGCTGATGCAGGGCAGGTTTGGGAGGAGTATGGAAGGCTAGGGAAAACAGGAAAAAGGCAATAAATGCTGGGCTGAGGATTTAAAAAAACGTAATCCATGAGTAAAATTAAAACCTTTAATATAATCTGTAACCTCTCTTATCTGTCCAGTCTTCCCTAACAGGGAGGAAAGTCTGAGGACACCTAGTGGACTGTTGGAGAATGGCAACTAAGAACTATGAGGACTAGATGTTCTTAAACACTCGAGTAGAGGCAGAGGGTCTAAGCATGAATATATTTTGCATTTTGGCATTGAGGTGATTTTTAAGCCAGCTATGACTGCAGTTTTTTTCCCTTTTTTTTCTTGTTTTTTTTCTTACATTAAATTGATGCTGAAAAGGCAATAAAAGCTGAGTATTTTTCCCATAGAGTGAATCTGACAGACGTGTGAAAGATTGGAGAATAGTTCGGCTGCTGGCTGTAAAGCTCTGAGCTGCTGCTTTTCTTTTTTTCCCCTCCCCCATGAGATTTAACGGGAAGTTCAATTGTTCTCAACAAATACCACACCATTTGTCATCACTTATCAAACCAATTACCATCAGTGCAGGGGAAAGGCTGCACACACAGCTTGGGGGAATGAAAGTGAAAATGACATGTAGCATTTCTCCTGTTTTTCTTGTTATGGGATTTGTTCTTTAGTTATCTTTTTTAAAGCAGGTTTAGACTTGAAAGACATTTTGACTTAAATTACTTTTATAAATGAGACTTTAAACCAACTTTTCAATAAAAAGTTCAGTAATGGTGGTGTTAAATGTGTAACTTGACATTTGCTTACATTTGAATGACAAGCATCCTCATGCGAAAAATGATCCTTCCTCAGTGGTTCTAATTTGGTCATAACGTTTGAGTTTCGACGCAGATTCTCACAGCCACACAGATGCAGGGAGTTACATTTAAGCTTTATAGGCAAATGTGGAAGTATCAGAATGTTGTTATAATGCCACAAAGTACAGAGTCCGACTACCAGAATTGAGATTATTCCATTATTCCAGTGGTCAGTACTGGGTTTGGCACTTAGCATTAAAAAAGCACTCCAATAACATTGTTGGTCCAGTGATGAACAGTTTTTTAAAAAAAGGTATAAAGATCAATACAGTAGATCTAGAGTTATCGTCTTTGCTATTCCACATATTCTTCTTTCTTGTTAAATTCTAGCAACTACATTACCCACAACAACTCAACCACTGACAGTTCCTTCAGAGTTCCGGCTGTGTTATGCATGAATGTGTGACAATAGCTGGATATGTCTCCGCTGCTCAGCCTATCCGCCAATTTTTTTCCCAGAGGCCACTTGTGGTATTGCAGCGAATTATGACTCTTTCTATTATGACTTTTTGATCCATGGAGGTTTCATATCTGTAGAACTTTCCTTGAGCTGAGAAAAGCGATTTCTAAATCTGTGATGTCATCACAATGCAAAGTCTACGGGCCAGTGATGGAAACACTACTGCACATATTCAGTGGGCTGACTAACATGGAAGCAAACCCAGAAGCTAGAATTTTTTTTTTTGACATACGCGCCAGCCAAGTAATTCTTAAAGGACTGAGTGGGCGCCATTTTCAGTCTGCTATTCTGCTCATATGATACATTCATGGTGTTATGCTAGTAGTGACTAATGTAGCAATTGATCAAATTTCACAGAGCTCTCACTGAAGCTACAAAAGGTTTTATACTTCCTCTGTCATGTATGAAGCAGTGTTCAACACCTGGAAACAGACTATGATGTATAAAATCAATTCACTTTCCTTTAACACTATGACCATAGGTGATGCAAAAGGTTTAGCTCAAAGTTCAAAGCCCGCTTTGCCTCACACATCCCTACAGCTGTGCACCTAAGCGCCCACTGATTCGGCACCTACTACTGTGACAGCTGCAACTCAACTAATTTACTCATAGGATATAATATCATAATTTTCCCATCAATACAAGTAAAGAAGGAAACTCCAGCCCTTGCAATTAGACAATGAGGTCCTCAGAGGAGTTTTCCTTGGAGACTGATTCTTGGCAGCTGATGTCAATTGCAGTTGTGTCAGTGATGGAAAAAGGTCAAGAATTGGTTTTGATGGGGTTTATGACATGTCACATGCTATGAAATTGTTTAAGTTAGTGTCTTTCTGAGAGATTGGATCAGTTTGTGAGACTACAAGATTTATAACTGCAGTCTGTTTTGACTTTAGACCAACAACTTCCGTCCTTCATGTAAGAAGGCCACAAAGACACAAGAAAACATTTGTTGGCTCAGAGTTTTAATTCTTCAAAGATACAGATGCCAATTTTATTCGGGCGTCTCATCAATGCTTATCCTTGCATCTTAAAACAAATATTTTGTACTCGCAGTATGGTCCCGCTGCCTGTGTGTGTGTCTCTGTGCATGTTTGTGCATGTGTTCATTTGGATTTGAGCGCTTAATTGGATTTATGATGCACTGCTGAGCGAGACACAGCCATCTCCATGACTGACGTCCGCCGTCAGTCCTGGGTTTGGACCCAGTTTTTCCTCCCACAGCCCATCTGCACCTCTCATCCTCTCCAAAAGCCATTATAATCCCACCAATCCCACAGCCTCTCACCAAGACTGCCTCCTCTCTGGCAGCCCTGCCCTCCACATTAGGATTTGGAACTGGGCTGAAGGCTCCTTTTCCCCCCCATTACCATCTATGAGAAAGCTGATTCTCTCCTGTCAGCGTGCCTTCTCCTCGTCACTGCCGTTAAATGCATTAGAGGGCCGGCCGGCAGGGCTGAGGGAGACAGCTTTGGGGAAGGTGGGTGGTAATTCAGTAACAGGCAGTACTGGAGGAGGCTGTTTTTATTGGTCCCTTGGGGGCCCCCTTTTTTTGCTTTTGTCCTCACTCATGTGCTATTACAGAAAAAACACTCAAAAGTGAAGAAAAATGACTGACGCTTTTCTCACAGTTCAACCTGGTGGGAAGAAATATATTAAGATGGATAGTACTGTTATCATTTTAAAAATAGATATTTTGGTAGTTTGAGACAACCACAGTTTCTCTTTCTATGGCTTATTCTTGACTGTAGGAGGGTGACAGATTTGATTTGCTCCATGTAAACAACTTTTTGAGCAAATTTTCAACGTTTAATCTACTTTTCACTCTTATTCAGGAACATTTCAGGGGGACAATTGGTTGCACTTGTCTCACTATTTTCATTTATTTAGTATGTTTATGCATTCATTTAGTGCGAGTTCCATAAACAGGCTGACCTTGCGTCGTCACAGTAGAATAATGGATGAGAGGCTGGAGATTCAGATGAAACCAAACATCTCTGAACTCACTTATTTAGTATTCCTCTGTATGAGTACGGCTTTTAAACAGAGCTACAGAGAGTCTGTTTACACTGAGTTTATACCAACAAGTTTAACATTAATTAAGGAAACTGTATACTGCTTTAAGACAGTCATGACCTCAGTTTTCTCTCATAATGTAAATAACAAGTCTGCATCTCTGTGCAACAGTATTAACAGTGAACTAACAGTGCGAAGGCCCTAAGGCATCTGAAGGAATTATCATTCTCGTACTTCCAAAACATGCATTTTTGACAGCCTAAACGTGCCTGAAAAATCATGAAAATTGGCACACGTGGCAGACTTGGCAAAAAATTTGATATTTTATGGTTCGCAGAAATGGTCGTGGCAAAATGGCTCTACGACGCCCTCCTATAGAAATTAAGAAGATTGAGCCCCTCGCTCCAGATTGACGTAGACTTATGAAATTTGGTATGCATATGTACCATGGATAGATGCACAAAAAAGTCACTTGGACCCATACCCTAACTCCAACGGGAAGTTGGCCATTTTGATTAAAATTTTCGACCTGGCGCCATTATCACGATTTCCATGCACCTCCTAGAGATTTAACCCGACCAACTTCAAATTCACTCAGTGTAATATAAAGACCTTGGAGATGAAAAGTTAACAAAATCTTCTGCCTCCGTTATAACTGGTGGGCGCGGCGGTGCTGCGAATTTCAAGGTTTCGCCATAAAACAGGGGGAAGCCCTTATAACTCCAACATACATTGACCAATCTGCTCCAAATTTCTCACGCATGATGAGGGTCCCACCCTCAACACATCTACAGTATGTGTCAGTAGACTGCGCCACAGCCTAAAATGCGCAGGGAAGCAAGGCCCGTACTTCGCTGTATGCAAGCTTTAATTATATATATATATATACACACACACACATATATATATATATATATATATATCACATATTAAATAATAAGATAATCAAATAAATGTGGACATGTTGATACTTATACTGTCTTTTATGACATCATAGTTACATTTTCCGAACTTAACCAACTGTTTCATATTCATATTCACTGTTTCATGGACAGTATTTGAGATGCGGAGCACAGCAAGGCATTTAAAATGTGTTTGTTTATTAGTGTACTTGACTGAATATAATTTATGAGCTGTAATATTCACACAAGAATGTTGTGATCACACTGATTTAGAGTGTGGAAATTGTCCAGTCATTATTCAGGAGATAATGTTACATTAGAAGCTACAGCAAAACTGGTGCATGTTGCCTTATTGAATTTACCTATTTAGGAGCATTTATGGTTGAATCAGTGTCAGTTCAGTCCAGATTAAATAGAAGTCATTCACAACTCAAGTACTTTTTTCTGTTCTTTCATTTAAATCCTAATGTTGATAACTGCTCATACTTCTACTCAGGTACTTTTACTGAAGTATCATTTTTGGCTACTCCACCCACATCTGTTATTGACTTAGCTTTGAATATTCTTTCACCAACCCGGCACAATCTTAATCACCCCCAAGCAAAAAACAAAGTCTTTCATTTTCAGCGCAGCCCCACAGGATTAATCCGGCCCCTTGCAGATAAAAAGGGGGCCGAACAGCAGCGGCGTTATCCTACGGTGCATTCTGGTGTAAACAGTGTTTAGCAGCTGAGGCATCCTGGCCTGTGTGTGTGTGTGTGTGGACATTTCATGCCACACCTGTCTTTTTCCATAATGTCAATCCACAGCAGCGTGGCTCTGCTTGGACGCGTGCTGCTCTCTGACTGATAAGCGGCCAGTTTGCTGTTATCGAGGTGCCGCTCGTCTCTCGGCAACTGTCCTCCTTGTCACAAACTCACTGTCAGCCCAGCGGGGACTTTGATTACATATCATTACTGTGGGCTGAATCCCAGAGACCACTCTGGGTGAGGTTCACAACAACAGTTTGTTTTCTGTGGCGGATTTTTCTCTCTTTTTATTTTTGTTCGGCATCTTGCCTTTCAGTAAATCAGGAGAGGAGTCATTTCATTATAGAAATAACAGAATAATAATGAAATCAGATGTTTCATACCTTTCTTGTAACTCAAATCAGTCTGTGATGTAAGACCCCCCCCCAACCCCTCTCACCTGACTACATCATCATAACTCACCACATCTGATTGCTCAGATAGGAAGCTCTGATGGAAATCAGTGTGATAAATCTCTAGTGTGTCCCCGTCCTCCGTCCTTTTTTATCATTTAGGTTATAATTATTTGTTCTGTTGGCTGAACATACCTGTATACCTTTACTTTTGTAGACTATGGCTATAAAATACAGTACAATTCTACATTTTGTCACTCACATTGTAGCTCTGTCAACAAAATAGTCTCCACTCAAGGTCCACTTACTCCAGGCATGCCCAAACTATTCCATAAAGGGCCGTGTGCCTGCAGGTTTTTCTTCCAACCAATCAACAGCACACAATTTGACCTCAGTTGATTAAATGAGTCAAGCCTGGTGTGCTCCTGATTGGTTGGAATGAAAACCTTCAACCACATGGTCCTTTTATGGAATAGTTTGGACACCTCAGACTTACTTCCTCGTTTTGGAACTTTTAAGTAGTGTCACGTGGTGTTGAAGATTATATAAAGCTTGCTCAGTTGTCATAGAGGACCACGCATTATTCAGAGTGAAGACCATGTGATATGGTCAGAAGCGATACGCATTGTATTTATATGTATTGAGGTGTATATGATGCAATTAATGCTATCAGTTAGTCAATAGAACATGTTCAATGGAGAACTATGAATACAAAATATTAAAAAACATATGAGCAACACAATTACAAGTCACAGTGAATAACAGCAGGACAACCAAAGAGCTGAACACCAACAGAAAAAGAAAGAAAAATATGATATGATAAAATATGCAAATGATGCAATCTGTGCAGATAAAAAAAAGAGAGACAAATAACAAAAATATTGAGATCTAAAGCACACGCTGTTAATTTTTAAACTCTTTTAACTGCAAAACGAGCAGAACGTTCCAGCAGCTTGTTTGGACGTTCATAGCTCTGACATATTCCACTAATTTAGGACCAAGTATGAGAAATATTTCGGTAGCAGAAGTAGCAATAGCTCTGTGTCTGAGAGAAATAAGGCTCCAGTTAAATTCATGTAATCCTCTAACTCGTTTAAATAAAAGGTTGCGTAAATGAAATTTTAATCATAGATGCGTGGGTAAATACTAAACTATGAAAGAGCATATGTTTAGATATTAATGAGGATTAGTTACATGATTAAAAAAACAACTTAATGTTCAGAGATGCTTTGAATTTTTAGAGGAAATAGAAATGTTTAAATTCTGAGATAAAAGAATTATGATATTTAAATTTGATGTTTGATGTAGAATTTCAGCTCAGATTTTCTGACTTTAAAGACACAGTGAGATAAAAAGGGAAAAAAAAAACAACATTTATCCAGTTGTAATCCTGTGACCCTGGGTTAATTATTCAGTTATCTCTTATTATATGCCAATTAAACGACAAAGTCAACATCTTTTCTCTTCCTGTGAAAAGGTTTCAAATGTCTGACGACTTATCTTGAAGTCAGGAGCATAAACAAAGAATGTATACAATCAAATGTGACTTTGAGCGACGAGTTAAATGCACACATCATGTAAAACTGCACTTGACTGATTGTGTGTTGTAGTAGCTGGCAGAGCAGCATCATAGGAGATAACAGTCCTTTCTTGTTGGAATTACATTCAATTACAGGCTTACAATTATTGGCTTAAAAAGAAAAAAAATATATAATAGATACAGAAATCTACATTTATTTCATTTAGACTTGATGTTGACTGTTTCTAAATTGGAGCATGCGTGAACCTATAGAAGTTATGGCTATTCTGAAGGTTAATGTTTTGGCATAGAACTGATTAGATTCATTTAATTCCAATAAGTGACCAGCATCATGTGCAATTTATCACATTTATAACAAATCAAATTGAATGAAAATCAGTTTAGACGTGAGTCGCGGTCTGCATCTCTTAATACAAAATGTATTTATTTTATAGAAGGGCTGCTTGTACTGAACTGATCCACTGAACAAAGAGCGCCACATATCTCCAAATGTTGTTGTAGAAAGTGTCATCTGAATGTGTTTCCTTTAATGTGGATAAAAAGGCTTTCTTCATAGGCATGAATACAAATAATATAATATAACTAGATATAATTAAATTGAATAATAATATCTTTCACACATATGACAGTTCATGTATAAATAATAAAGTACAGTCATCAACACAACTATTAGAACTCATTTGTTCTAATTAACTGTAAATAGAATTCATTACAAGGTAAATGGAGTGTAATGTACCCCGAGCATATAGACTACATATATTCATATCAGTTTAAAGGCTAGGAAATAAAATATTAACAACAATTCTTGATATAGTCATATCAGAGTAAGCTGCTGCTATATGTGTAATTATATAAAGTTGGCTAAAACACACCAGTCCAGTTCATTTAAGCAAATCATTACCGGACCATTATCCATCAATCCGACACAGTTTAAGGTGTAATATGTGTGTTTTGTTTTTCAAATAAAAGTAAATTGAAAAACATATGTGTTTATAAATGAATAGCTACTGGTGCATTCAAATAAACCAGTCTTATAAAAAAGAGTTTTCCCCGCATGACATCCCTCAAAATAGACTGACTGATACACCAGTTGTTACGGTAATAGGGAGTTCAATTCTAACCAAAAATCTATGGTTATACGATACAAACTAATGAGAAGAATATACCACGCTAGAGAGAAGTTCATCAGTTTGATCCTGATGCCTCTGATCAATGTGTTCCATCTGGTTATGTATAAATGTTGTTGTGTTGACTGGTTTTTAGCAACCGCTAACAAAGATCTGCTAACATGTTTCATTTCCTGTAAATTCTTCACGATAAAGATAAGAAGAGAAGATAGGAGGTACTTTAATAATCCCCAAGAGGGGAAATTGAATGTCACCCTAACACGAGACAATACACAGCAAAGTAAAAAAGACACATACACCAAGATAAACACATAGGTGACTAGTCTCAGAACAGAGCTGGCACCATGAAGAATCAAGTACAGGAAGTCCTCCATTAGTCATTTATAAGCTTTTTATGAAATATTAGGTTTTTATCAGCGGTAACGTAACACCACTCTAACACAGCTGCCTCTCAACAGGCTTTTGGCAGACTGGCCAATCAGAACAGAGCGGGCTAAAGAGACAGGAGCTAAAACTGCCTGTTATGAGACAGAGGCTGAACTGAGGGGTTGTATAAAAGGGCCAGTATAAGATAAATACGTTTTTTGAACTGTAAATCATGCAAAGCTACTCTAGTGGAGTTCCAGAATAAAAAAATCAGCATGAAAATGAGCATAATAGGCCCCCTTTAAGGGTGATTAGTGCTGATGAATGCTAAGGGAGCTATAATCCTGGATTTTATGCAGCTGTTACAAATGTTTTATTAACATGGTGAGTGCGTTACTTGCTCTCTGTTTTAACCTTAATCCTATTGACAGGGGTACCTGCAGACCCCAGAGCTTTACTTTTTGTCATATCTCATAGGTGCTTTATGCTATTGTTCCAATTTTTCCTATTGACCTTGTCAATCAACGTGTTCCTAATGACTTCTGTTTCTGTTTTAATTTGTGCATGTATTGAGATCTTAGGGGACCCCCAGTCAAAAGCAGCTAATTCAGCCTATGCAAGTTTTAATAGATGGAACTCTTTATTGAGTTCATGTTTGCCATGGGTCCTAATTTAAAGTATCACACACTATCGGGGGTGGGGGTGGGGGGGGGGGGGGGTGGTCTTTTAGGAAGGATCATGCAGTTGCAATTTTATTATAAGAAAATGATGTATTTTCATTTTACACAACATGCCAATTAACTGTAATATTCCTAAAATTACATAACTAATATCAATTATTAGTTATGTATATATAACAGTTCTGAGAATAAATAAGTTATTATTTTGCTATGATGGTTGTTTCTTGCAGCCTTGATGGTTTGCTGATGCACTTTCAGTGAAATGTTTTGTCTCTGATCGACCTTTGCCTCCATCATCTGGAACAGACCACTCAACACCTGAGGCCAAATTCATTTAACACTAACTCCGATCCTCCATTTATTTTTTCCAATTGAAAACGCTCACGTTGAAGTCATATCAATCATTCAGATGTGTCAACTCCGTACACACACACCCCTCGGGCGTGATAGAAAACATTCTGCGATGTAATATTCTGTTAGCTTAACCGGCAGGATGGAGGTGGGGATGGAGGGGCGGATGAATAAAAAAAACAACCAAAGTCAGGCACTGTCAAAAAAAAATTATTCATGAATATCAACATCCTGGTCTTTGCACAGCTTTGAAGTGCCCTTTGAATGTGAAATGTTTGTCTCAGGCTTCTATTGCAATCTCAGCAAACCACACGGTGCTCACCTTCATCCGTCCCTCTAATGCACCGTCATGCCGGAACGACTGCAGGGGGAAAAAAACTAAAACTTGCACAAGAATTAATACCTAAAGGGCCTCTCACAGTGTTTCCCTCCCCTGCAATTACTGCACAGTGTGCTCAGACTGCAACGTTGTCTACCTGCAGACAGGTTCCTCTTGAGTATACTGATTGTCTGTTTCACCACACTTTGTGAATGGGCTTCTGATCTGCAGGTGGCAGATGTAATTAATTTGCATTAGTGTGTTCAAGTGTACTAAATCCCGTATACTTTACAATCAGTTAGTTGAAGAAGTTTTAAACTTGAAACAAAACAGCTTGTAGAAAGTCTCATCTGAATGTGTTTCCTTTAATGTGGATAAAAAGGCTTTCTTCATAAGCACAGGCAAAAAAATATAATAGAATAGAATAGAATTAAATTGAATAATATATCTTGCACATATGACAGTTTATGTATAAATAATAAAGTACAGTCATCAACACAAGTATTAAAACTAATTTGTTCTAATTAACTTTAACTAGAATTCATTATAAGGTAAAAGGAGTGTAATGTACCCCGAGCATATAGACTACATATATTAATATCAGTTTAAAGGCTAGGCAATAAAATATTATCAACAATTCTTGATATAGTCATATCAGAGTAAGCTGCTGCTACATGTGTAATTATATAAAGTTGGCTAAAATTGTGGCTAATTCTTAGACATTGATCCTTTAAATCTGTCATGTATTATAATGACAGATGTTTAACATAGATTGTATAATCAATAATACCGCTAAAGAATCCTGGATAAATATTGACAGCAAATAATTCAAGTTTCACAGCCTACACACTCTGTCTACAAAACACAATGTAAAAAAGTCTAACTTTGTTATAAATCACACATTAAAATCACAATTGGAAAAATATATTAGGACTGCAATTTAGTATCCCGAGCTCAAAGGGGAGTTAAACATTTATCAGATATAATTATGCATAATAGGCTCCAATTATTAACAGAACTTCAGAATGAATTCATACTGACAAAAACACAATTATTACTAAGTTATTTACAGTGATAAATCTGAATTACTGAACATTTCTATTTAGACTATGATTTGATGTCAGGAGCCTTTAAACACGTTCTGTTTATAGACGGGAAAAAGAAACAATGAATTGGCAGAATATAAAACATGCTGATGAAGGAACAATCTACACTTGAGTCACTGCAAAAGTTGTTATATAAATGTAATGAGGAGCTCAATTTATCAAAAATCTATGGTTATACAATACAAACTGATGACAAGAATATACAACGCTAGAGGGAAAGTTCATGAGTTTTATCCTGATCAGTGCTTTCGTTCTGATTTTGTACAAAAGTGGAACAAATATGAAGTGATATCTATTACTTGTGAAAGAAAAACTCAAATCTCAGCTGTGCTGTGTATTTTTCATCCTACGGGATGACACATTAGGTTTTTCTTCTGATTTTAAAACACCCGAAAAAAATAAAACTTTACAGATTTGTATACATACATCATAGTTTCTCACCCACACACATCTGTGTCAGTGTGTGATGAGAATGTTCTGAAATCTCGTGAGAGTGAGTGAGAGTTGAGTTATTGTTAAAAACAGCTAAATATTCATCCATGACATGTTGGAGAGAAGAGTGCCTGGAGGAGTTCTGTTGTGTTGGAGTACAGAAAGTGTAGTTTAGTGTTATTTTAAAAAAACTTTCCAAGTTATGACTGAATATTTATCTGATTTCAACAACAACTCAACTCTCTAGGATTTCAGAGTAACACTTCTCCTTAAGCAATAATTGGTTCAACACAATAACAAACAGAGTGAATCAAGTGAAAGTGAAATAAAAACTACTATTCCTCTTTCTATAATGTTGTCAGACACTTATAATAATAATAATAATGGACGTACATTGACGGGACACTATAACCCCAAAGGATTACATTATAGCCAATTTGGCAGCGGTCTGCTGCAGCGCTCTCATTCAGTGCTGGACTAATTTTCCCTTTGAGTCACTTAGACACAAAAAGATGGGAAAATAGGGTCCAGGTTGACAAACTTAAGTTTCCCTTTAAGTGGGGACTTATATTTTTATATTTATCACATCTAGTAGCAACAGAATCTGTCCCTCTCATCCAACCTGGAGCTGTCCATGGTTCTGACTTTTTTTTTTTATGACAGAGCTTTCTCGAAGAAGCTGTTTTTCGGGTTTATATATAAAGGGGACATATCATGTTCAACAAGTTTGACATAGATAACGTCAACCAATCACAAAAACTATATTTACCCTAGGGCTGCTCGGTTATGGAAAAAATCATAATCATGATTATTTGGGTCAAAATTGAAATCACGATCATTAAAATTATTATTTTTTAAACTTTAGAAACATGCTGCATTTATTGTCCATTCGGCTTAATTAATTTTCTCTCCAATCTACCGCTTAACGCAACACACAGCAGAACATGTGTGGAGATATTAGTGCCGAGCGGGTTAAGATGACGATAGTTCACACAACACATCCTGGTTTTTAATAATTAGTCAGTAAACTCAGCCTTGTCTGACGCAGGCTGGAAAATGTGGACTTTTATTTACAGTTAAAACATTTCAACGTGTGTTTCAGCTTCTGTCATACTAATGGAGCTGCGGCGGCTTCCTGTCTGAGCTTTTCAAAATAAAACCTTTGTTATTGTGCGCTATCTCATTATTATTAAAAATCGCTTCCCCCCGATTTTATTAGTTTTGAGATCGTTTGGCCCCTAAATCGTAATCACGATCAAATTTCGATTAATTGAGCAGCCTTAATGTACCCTTTAAAAAAAACGGGAGGTGGAACTGATTATAGTTGTCAACAGCTTTCCAATTCTCTACCATATAAGTTTAATGAGCTACCAGGACATGAATAGGAAAACTGAAAGCTACAAGGTAAACAACATAAAGTTATTTTGAGATTCATCCTCAACTAAAGAAAGAAATCTCTGCACACCTGACTAGTGGCAGGTGCGTAGGAGGAATATGCAACCAAAAATAGAGTTTTGTTTTTTTCAATTTTTGGAGATACATCATCGAACAAAAAAAGGAAAGGAATGCACTCTATGAACATAGTCAATCATCTCAGATGAGAACATAGACACCATCATTCACACCAACACTGAAAACTACAGTGGAGCATTTGAACTCTGTGTATTGTTGATGTTTATTGTGTTTTTCATCAGTTCTGATCCACCTTAACCAAGCACAAGGCACACACAGCACCATGTCATTTAAAGTTATATCTCCCAAATGATGAAAAAAACCCAAAAACAAACCACAATTTATTCTGCTTTTTGATCAGAGAACAGTCCTCTCAATCCACTAGCAGCAGTTCATTTTCCAAGTTGGAATTCTCTCTATAAACTAAACGTGTGTATCACATGCCAATCTCCAGGCCTGTGGGCTGGATCATGCCTGCTGTGAATTCTTATCTACCAGAAGTGAATCTGTTGAAGCTGTTGCTTCGAGCTATCTGGGAATGAATAAAAAGAAAAGGAAATCTCTGCTCAAGACAGGCAACACCAAAAGAGGTGGAAGACTAAGTGCTTAAAGACTAGCCGGTGTGCCTCATTTACCATTAGACCCTTCTGAATTTGATAATCTGCCAGTTCACACAGCGTCACAGGCTAAGCAGATTCGATGAAACGCGAGAGAGGAAATTGCCATTCGAGGGGGAAATCTGTTACGCAACCACGCTTTTATGCTTCCCGATTTTACTACACGTGAAAACTGCACGGATGCAACAGACATCATGATTATGCATGATGTCTTGGAAAGCCTCGCATGTGAAAACAGTTTGCCCCGGAAAAGCCAAATGCGACGTGAAAACTTTATTTGGCTTCTCATTTTGTCAAATGCACGCTGTCACAACTCCTCCCCCCTCAAGGTTCAGAAACTCAATTTTTTAAAATTTTTTACACATTCATTTGCTGCTGATGTGGAAAGCCTGCCAGGGTTCAGGCAGGAAGTACTGAATGAATTACATATCAGAGCCGGAGTTTTCTTCTTTCATTCCCTGCGTGGTGCCACAGCTTCTCTCGTGCACTGAGCCTACTTGCGAGCACTTACTTATGGGAACTAATGTTCTCCGTGAAAAGGATCAAAAGATCTTTTTATAAATCCAGCTGTAAAAGACAAAACTGAATTTGTACTTTAAGAAAAAGGGTGAGGTAAAAAGAAAGAAAGAAGTGGAGCAGGTTAAGATAAAAGGTGGGAGTGTCATTGAAATTGTGGGAGAGGGTATCTTAGTTCTTAAGGCGGGAATCTCAATCAATCATCATTTAATAGAAGGTATATGTAAAAGAAAAGTGGAATCCTTTCTGTTGTTGTTCTACAACACAAGGTTTCCACCAAGCTGCTACTGTTTTAAATCTGCATCCATGACCACCGAAGTCCCACTGACACCGTGTGAAGCTTTCTCATATCTCCTCTCGTCTCTCCGATTTGTCTTGCAGCACAGCAGCGTTCAATAAACCGTAACCTCTTCATTTGTTTTCTCTGATCTTGTTGATCCATAACAAGTGAAAAGTTATAAGTGTCTTCTCAGCCGAGCAGTGATGACTTGCCACGCTGTGCAAGGAATGTCAGGAGCAAAACAAAAAGTGAAAATGAAGCTTGTTGCATGCAGTTTGAGATGCTGTGTGTGCATCTTGATATATAGAACTGCACAGACTATGTATAACATGTTCTCTAACACTTTGAGAACTTGAATACTCTCTATGTAATGTTACTGTGTTAATGTCTATACATCTATTACCAACTGTTTTTAATTTTTGGCATCAGTATTTGTGTCTTTCCTTCAAGGATAAAGACATTTCTTAAAGTTAAAGCCATTTTTTAGGCCATATACTAGATTATGACCGAGTCTTGTTGGCTGGAAACTATATTGATGATGGTGTTGAAAGGGAACCAAAACAGTAAAGTTGTGGACTGTAAAATCAGTACGAAAAAAAAGGGGGAAGACATAAAGCTCCATAGAGTTGAACAGCAAAGTGATTATTTACTGTTGTCACCATGAGTGACCCCCTTTTACTCTACACATAGTAATTTGATCTATTCATATAAAAATATCGATTTGCGCAGTTTTAAGATTTTAGTTTATTCGATTTTTTTTTTGTTAAACTGCTTTCCCAATAATGAATTTTCACACTCAACATCTATCATCCGTGAAAGATTTTCAGTGCTGGCACAGCAGAATGGATCAAAGGTACCCAATCATATGGTCAGTTTTGCTGAAATATTGTGGAAAGACCACATTTTCTCAGGGTTGTTTTGCACCTGGAGTATGGTTCACTTACTGGCTGTCCACAGTCACAGAGTCTGCCTTCAAATAAACAAGTATAAATGGATGTCAGTTCTATGAATGAACCAGACATCACTTTTTGAAATCAGTGACAAAATGCGTCATCCTCTATGGTTCTTTTAAAAGCTGGTGGTATGACCTGTGAAAGTTTGAAATGATGGTTATGGGTCAGATCACATGAGATATTAGAGTGTCTGCCCTTTTCTATCATCCCAATGTGCTCTTCACCCCTTTTCAGACCTTTTGAATGTACCATAAGCTGCTAATGTGTTGTATAACTTTTTCCTTTTTTGTATCCAAAATGAACTCTTTCATCTGGACGCATTATAGAAGCAGAAAAAGTCTCATTAGCCACGTCTCTACTTCACCTTTCACTTTGTTTTATTTGTTCTCTTGTTCTACGTTTGATACTACGAGTTGTAATCCTAACCTCAGTTTTAATTGGCAAAGTAGAAAATGTTTGACCAATGCAAGTCCCCCTTATTCTCATCAGTGCTAGTTAGTGTAGGAACAGAGTAAGAACTTGAGATCATATGTATGACACTAGTAAATTAAAACAACTTCATTGGGAAGGTCATGCTGTTCAGTTTGTTTTTCTGCCATAGGCATTATTTTGGGTCATTCACTCTTTCATTCATTTACGCAAGCAGGGCACACCATTAATAATCATATATGTTCACATGTCAGTTTATTAGGCACACCTAGCTAAAACTAATGCAGTCTAATACAACAAACCTGCAATAAGTGCTATCCCTATGAAGGTTATAATATTGTAGAGTTGTTCAAACAGTTCCTGTTTATCCAAATGTATGGTCATTTTGGAGTGTTAAGTTTGTGGTGGCCAATGAGGTGACCAGGCTTTTGTACAAACATGCAGTGCATATGATGAAATTCTATAAAAATCTGGTGAGAGTTGTCCAAGATACCATGCATGGTACATTATCATTGGATTGAACAAATTAATTAAAGAAGTGAATGTCGATCGACGCACAACATCCTCCAATGATTCCCTACCAGAGGTACTTGTGCAGTTGCCAGGGGGTATGTGGAAAGATTGTAGAATAGCTAAATAATTCAAGTATTGCGACTGAGAGTGCACGAAAACCAGGATAGATAAATTGTTAAAATAGATAGTTAAAAGGAATGGATAAAAAAGAGTGCCTAAAGTAATGGATAATCAGTTCAAATAGTTAGCTAAAAGTAAAGGATGAATGGTGAAAAGACTAAAATGAGTGCTTACATTAGCTAAATAGTTTGAATAAGGAAAGAAAATAGATGAATGTTTGAAACTTCCAAAGGCACAAATTCTATAAACTGAACTAAATGGTGACAGTAATTGTATTGTAACAATGTGCACTTAGATAATTGACAGAAACTAATTCATAACTAACTAAATAACATTTATGGTCCAACCCTCAACTAAAGTCAAGAACTTTGGGTAATGACTGAAAGAATGAGGTCACAGTTACAAGCGGCCAAAAACAATATCCTCTGGAGAGTGTATGGGCTTACCCTTAGAGAAAGGGTGAGGGGCTTTGACATGGAGCTTGGAGTAGAGTTACTGCTCCTTGGCATCAAAAGGAGCCAATTAAAGTGGTTTGGCCACTTGGTTAGGATGCCTCCTGGACACCTGGCACGTCCAACGTGTAGTGGACACCGGGGCAGACCCAGAACATGATGGAGGGATTACATATCTCTTCTGTCCTGGGAATGCCTTTGGATCCCTGAGAAGGATGTGAAGAGCTTGCTGGGGAGAATGATGTCTGGGTTTCCTTGTGCAGTTCCTTACCAACCACAACCTAATCCCAGATAAACGGTGGAAATTGGATGGATGAATGGATGGATTCATAACAGGCTGTCATATATAAAATCATGAACATGACAGGTGGTAGCTACTTGAGGTTATCTGAAAGGGCTTTGGGGTACATCAGACAAAAAAGGTTGGGAATGACTGCTTTAGGATCTTTTGGTATTTATATATATGAGCTACTACTACTAGCCAGAAAATTGAGTTTCACATATATTTTTCCACCAATTCTATGATGTGACACCATATAACACTACTTGTAAGAGATGAAAGTGGTAGAACACATCCAAGAACACCATGAGGCTCTAGGGATGGGTGGCAGCACCATCACCGAATCAGAACTGATTGCTCTCATGCATAATGAAACTCATGTGGATGTAAAATTTCAAACAAAACGTTGTAGAAAACCAGAACGCCAGGCTTTCATTCAGTGGAGCAGCTCCAGGCAGTAAATCAGTATGACATTTTTTATATAAGTGCCTTGCTTCTCTACAGTATTTGAAGGAGAGTGGTTTGTGTTCTTGTTCTTTCTGTGGACTGTGGTAGTCCGTCTTTTATTACTTATTGTAACATAATGTATTTGATTTCTTTCCCCTCTAAAAGACACTTGAAACCTTTCATAGAGCTCAACAAGGGTTTTTCACAAAAGTGCTATAAAGACATCCCACATCATGTTTTACACTAAATGCTGACTGCCTTCGTGTGCAAATAAAAACTCTCAAACAGTTGGTACACTCATTTATCTTTAAACACCAGCAGTGTAAGCTTTCTGCTTCTTTCTGTTGTTGAAATATAAGAAAAAACCCTTTTCTTAAAAGCAAAGAATATGTTAAAGACTTCTCTAACCTTGCATTTAAGGCAACACAGTATCAGTGATTGTGGGAATGACCTTTAGAGATACACAAATCATATTACAACTTCAAAGACTTGATCAAGCTTCATGAATGATTTATAAGTCCTTGCCACGCTACATAAACGATGCCAGAAGTTGTGCAGCAGTCGTTTGAGTCTGCCAGACTTAAATTCAGTCATATTCTACAATACACATGCATAGCTTACCCAAAAAAAAATTGTTAATGGATGCAAACTGCCTACAGCTCTTTTGCTGGAGTCATAAAGCTTTAGGCATTACAGCATCAAATATTTCCTTCAAGGTGAGATCTAATTATCTTTGGTGTCAGTGTCCCATTCATTGAATTTAAAATTCCACCAGCTCACCAAATATTGACGGTAGCATGCAGGGGCATTTCATCTAATTAAATAGCAGTTGTGAAACTTTGCTAACCTATGTAGATTCTGTACATTTATATCCCTTTGAGGAATGAAAGCAGATTGAAGCAAGTAAGCTAATTTGACTGACCTTTGAGTGTTTTTATCGATTGTTGAATAGATTTCAGGTAAATTAACATTCAGCTCTTGTCTTGTTTTTTAATGACAAAGGATATGTTTGTGTTTATCCGCCTCCAGTATTGGGTCTGTAATAAAGAGTGTATTTTCATGACACTTTCCTTTCTGCTGCAGTGAGAGAATTTGTTTGTATTCCATGGTCTAACACAGCATTAATCAGAGGCAAACTGAAAGGATACAAGGCTAGAGCAAAGCAGGGTTCTGTGTCTCTGTCTGGGGCAGCATATTCACCTTTAAACTCAATTACTGTAACAAAATGCTTATTGAGATTCATCTGAGTTGAAGTATCTATCAGTAATGATACAGGGAAATTGTAATTGCACGATAGAGAAGAGCAAGGCTACAAGACTGTCAATTCTCTACTTGATGAAAGCAAACTTTAAACAGACCTGGAACATAATACAGGGGAAATAGTCTTTATGTGAATCTTTATTCTTCACTAATGCATGAAAATTCAGGATTTGATCAAGACGAATCATAATGCCCCAAGAATACGAGCTTCCTTGTGCCCAATTGTTCCCCTAGATTCATGGGCTGGATCACTGCTGTTATCAAGCACTTAGTTTTTAGCCACACTACTCTCATGGCTTTATGGCAATGTTGGTCTGTTGGTCAGTCTATCACTTTGGCCCAGACTGAAATATCTCAGCAACTGTTGGATGGATACTATGAAATTCTTTATTTACATTTAAAGTTCCCAGAGTATGAATCTTATAACTTAAATATCTCAACATCTACTCAAAATGTTTTGTGCAAATAATAATGGATTAATCGTAATTACTGATCCCCTGAATCTTCTATCACCACCACAAGGTTGACATTTGTTGTTTTGGGTGAAATGCCTTAACAACTATTGGACAGATTGCCATGAAATGTAGTGCAGATGTTCGTGTTGCCCTGGGGATGAACTGTAATAACTTTGGTGATCTCTTTACTTTTCATTCAGCACCATCATTAGGTTTTGTCCTACTTTGGTTTATGACTAAATGCTAAAAAAAAAAACGTAATGACATTCTGATCAACAAAAGCTATACACTGTGTTTGGAGCTAATTAGAAAATGCTAAAACTAAAGGTGTATTCACATCTGGCTCATTTGGAGCAGTTGTGTCAAAACCGGTAGGAACCACATATCGGTTGGTTTGGGCATATGAGAACACAGACCCATCGGATGTGGGACAAAATAAGCAGGCCAAGACTTACAGTAAAGGGTGGTATTAGCTTGCTTCCAGTCAAACCCTGGAATGGTTTGTTTTAATGAGAATTCAAAGAACTCACTCATGCTTTGCTTGTTTACAGAAGCCTTCATAGAAATCCATGAAGCTAGTAAATTAGTATTAAGATACAATACATCCTCAAAATTTGCAGGCTGGAGATTGCGATTGGTGTCGGTCCAGGGGAGTGCGATTGGTCTAATAGGCACCAACACACAGCTATGAGGACGCTTTGCTCTCACACACGCTGCATTGACAGTCACACAGACTAACACGCTCGCAGTCACTCTCTAGCGCGTACTCTTGCTCGCTCGCTGCAGATTCCGTGAGATTGTATCTCATTTGCAACGTCAGGGAGCCGCTATCAATATGCGAGAGACTCACGGAACTTCCGGGGGAGAGTTGGGATGTCTGTATAGAGGTATACAAACCTGTGAAAAAGCATGGAGTGAGAGGGGTTTTAGACACTTTGTTAGGGCGTGTTGCATAAAAGTAAGAAACTGAAAAGTGGAAGTTCTGGGACTGAGGACAATTTGTCCTGGTTCCCTGGTAACCTGGTTTAGCATGCTAACATTTATATCTATATTGTTAGACTCTATGTTACTTATACTAAAACGCTAGCTAAGTGATTGTTACTTATACTAATGGGTTTTTAAAATGATCTATCTTTAGACTAAGTTCCATAGAAAACCTTGCCAGTCCCAGTCACTGGCCAGGGACCAGAAATAGAAAACCTTTATCTGGGCCTAAAATGACAAATATCGTTTCCACCTGTGGTCATTGAACTATCTCACATTCCAACTGGATGAAAAATATAGTTTCTATTGCTGTTTATTCATTTTGCTCCCGCCTCCTTTACATGCATCTGTGTGAGCGGCTGTTGCTTGCCTAACACTAGTATAACATTAACATAGTGTAGAAAGAAATTACATTGGATGATGTGTGTGATTGTAATCTGTATTTTAGTATTAGGAGTTAGCTTACACTAGCATCTGGCTTGTCTCTGAACACAAATGTGTGAGTAACATTAAAGCCTGCTGGAAACAGACAGGCTGTACAAGATAGTATGTTACTGACAGTAATGCCTAAATAAACAACAGCCTGCATATTTAGATATACTTTATTAACCGGCACCAGACTAAACTTCACTGACTGCATACTGTGACAGTATAACTTTACAGGCAATGAACGCTGGGGAAAAGATGGTTACATGAATCTTTCATTTTAAGCTGATGATAAAACTTTCACCTTTTTATACCTGCTGCAGTGGGATACTTTAGAGTTGCCTTTAGCTGTACACATTTAGGACCTGAAACCCTCAGTGAGCTGATTACCAAAGCTTGTTCTGTGTTGTATTTAGAGAAAGCTACAAGGAGCTGATGGGTGTTTGCTGTCATCTGATCTGGGTTAGGGGGTTGAAGACGGCCAGCTCCAAAGATTCCCTGATCTGCACATATGCAATTATGTCATCTGAGAATTAAATATGGTGATAATTTCCTATAGATGTAAAATCACACCCATGTTTATAATGCTAGCAACTGAACAAACCGTTACTACCTTGTCCCTTTTCAATGTGGGTTATAGCGTCTTCTGGGACTAGAAATTGTTATATAACATTGTAGATTAGGAAGAACAACATTAGTATAGCTAACAATCACTTAGCTAGCATTTTAGTCTAAGTTACATTGAAGCTAACTATTAGGGATGTGCATGAGCCCATTTTTTCATGGTCGGTTAACTGGTGGGTATAATCAACGAATATTTGCTGCATGCCAACATTCACAGGAGCACATTACAACAGCACAAAGGTCGACGTTAGACAAAAGATAGTTGCTAGTTACCAAAGCTGTAATGTTATGTTAGTGAACTAATGCTAACATATTGAAGAACTTACCATAAATGACTTTTGTAATGTGACGAATGATGATATTTTGATAGTCGTTCCGGGCGAGTGTTAACACTATTTTGCTCGTGTTTTGGCCAGAAGTGCCAGAAGTATCATCGGAAAAAGAAAAAATCATTCATCTTTTCTTTTTTCCCCCCCAATCCATCTATTTTTTTTCTCCCCCATGTCCCTCAGGGGGTCCATACTCAGACAACACTGGCTCAAACCATGAAAATAGTAACATGCATTTTGTGTTTGCACAGGCACGTCTGCTTTATGCATGTTCCACAGTGCAGTGGGCACACATGCTGTGCTTCTCTTTTCACTGTGGCCATGAATAAAACAGACAGCACTCCGCCACCAGATGTTCAGGCTGATGGCTGTGGCAAGATGGAGTGTTATGTGTGCAATATTAATAAAAAATACAGAGTAAACCAAACATGATTAATACCAATTAGCCGACTCTGTTCAAGTAAGCTCTTTAAGTAATCATTAATCAGAGGAAGGCTCTGTTTACGCTCATAAATAAGAATGTCAGGGTGAAGACTGCCCATAGGGGTTTCATTTTGCTGCTGAAGATGCTAACAACATGTTCTCTATATGTGTAGCTGGTTTACTTTGTTTGTTTGACATTGTAATTAGGTCAGGTCTAGCAGCATTTCTATATATTGGGGCATCACTGGCATTTTAATACGGAAAATAATGATAACTCTATTAGTTCTAGTAGATTAAGGCAGGTTAGGAAGAGATTGGAAGGTGAGCAATGACATCAGACAGGGGAAACAGGTGTAACTCATTAGCCACTGATGCAAAACACCTGCAAGATCACTGGAGAGTAACAGTAGATGTATTGATGCTAATTATAATTACAATATGTGTAACTCTTATTGTAATATTTCAGCTTCACCAGCTTTAAAGAGATCCTACGTAACTTCTGAATGCAGAGATAACACATTTTTAGGTACAAATCTAATGTCGAATTTATAACTCAAATGATATTAATATGTCACTTTACTAGGTTTTAATATTTTTCCATTTAGACTCCCAATATGTGGTCTGTTAATCCAAGTAATGCACATTTGGAAAGCTGCACCAGCATTGTGGGGAGGGCATGAAATGCTGCCCCTTATTTTGTTTGGATCTGATGGACAATTCTTACATATTACACCATTAAAGACATTGGCTGTGCTTTCATGATTCAGCTACATTTACATGTAAAATGATCACTCAGAGAGAAAGTTAAAAGCAACAGAATATTTTTTTTATTTTTCCTCTCACACTGTGCACATCCTCTATCTGGATAACAAACCACAAGGAGGATGTTCCATTTTCAGTCAGGGATGATTAGACTTTTTAATCCTGCAGATACAAAGATTTTTCTTTTAAAGATTTAAAAGTACGGCCAATATTTGAATGAGTTTGACATCACAACGGTTGGTGAACGCATTGCAGTGATGAAAAGCAAATCTGGCAATCAATCTTAACAGGCAACTAAGGGTATGAATACAGGCCAGGTGTTGTGTTGCCACTCAGAATAAAACCATGCAAGCAAACTATGTGCATATTTACAAAAGTTTAATTAATTAACAGATTGAAACTGTCACAGAATTACTTAACTAAGTCACTTAGCACACATACTACAATAATATAATAATTTAACAGAATAGAGTTAATTACCTATACTATATGTGATAATTTGGTAGCCAGAAGTGCCACAATTAAGTACATAGCAATTAAAAAGAAATGCTAAAGGATGGACATTTTACAAGTATTCAATTTAGGAAGAAAAATAATGCTTTGTAAAAACCAGACGGTGTGCTGCCACACAGGATATGTCCATATTTACAAAAGAACAACAGTATGTGTGTATTGATCAACAGATTAGAGTCAAATTGCGTGTAACTAATGTGCAAATTCTACTATAATTTAGCAGAATGGAGTTAATGAACCATAATTATATGTGATAATTTGTCAGACAAATATGTAGCAAATTGCAAAGACAGAAAAGGTTGGAAATGTACTCATACTGTCTTGATAGCCTCTATTTTTGTGGTATTTTTATTTTTTTATAGCCTACCTCACAACACCAAAGCAAATTCACTGTATGTGGGGGGGAGACTGTTTGTGATTCTGATCTGATTAGAGATCACTCCATGAGGGGGCTCAGACAGAATTCATCATCATCCACAAGATCCATCCCGGCAGTGCTCTCCCACTGTGGGGCCATGTCAAGTGCAGAGGAAGAGCTAGAACCTGCTGCAGGACATGGCTTAAATGAATAGGCAGATAAAGTGCCTAAGAGCTGCAGCACCTTAATTGGACGTTTGTACTCATAGCTCTCATTAGACTGAACAGTCTCTCTATAACACAGCATTTGAGTGTGTGAGAGAGAAAACTGCAGATTCTTCATATTAATTTATGTCTGTTGTGTTTATGCCCAGAATGGTTGTTGTTTCATCCCATTTCTGAGGGTGAATAGACTGAATAGATGATGATGAATAATTGTGTCGGTTGTGACCGGGTTATGTTTTACCTCACACATCTCCTTCGCAAACAGCCCTCCTCCTCAGTAGAAAGGTTCAGCTGTGCAGCCTTGTCCTCAAATGTATAGCAAAGGTATGGCTTGGTAGAGCTGTGTCCGTCTATTGGCTCTCTAAGCTCTTTAAGCGTGTCAATTTTATAAGCCTCATTAAGCAGCCAAGCAGCTCCGTCTGTTCCCCCTCAAAAACCCTAACAGCAGAGTGTAACTCACTAATTGTATATATTTAAAAAGTGAGGTATAGGAGGGTCTGTGGGTCACTGTACATGGAATGTAGAACATCTGCTATGTAGCAGTAGCTCACTTCACATGGTAAAGCTGTAATGCAATTTTAATTCCTCCCACTGATCTAGGATTCTGGACACTGCAGGCTCTATTGAAAGCCAGTGTGTGGCACAGACCTTATCAGTAAAGACTTGTCCCCACAGTTTATTGTCTCACAGGCAGCCTGGTATGCCTCTGCACGCTGGTGATATAGAGAACCAATTAAAAGGTTTCTCTAACAAGGCAGAGGCAGAGCTTACCGCTAACTGTAGTGAGTGACACACACAGCGGATGAGAACCTCTCCTCCCTCAGAACTGTGTGTACACCACTGTACGCTACTGTCATCACAGATGTATTATCTACAGTATATATATATATATATAGAGAGAGAGGAGAGGAGCAGCCTTTTCACCACCCAGGGGTTTTTGTGATAATGGTCAAAACTATTAAATTCAATTCAACAGTTTAAACCAAAGGAGAAGTGGTGTGTGTTGCTTGAATGTGCTTCTCCACCTGTCCACCATTCACTGAAGAGAGTAGGTGCATAGAGAGAGATGTGCCTCTTTGAAAGCGGTGTTAAAGGTCACCAGATATAGCAACAAAGTCACTAAGTTGTTGACAGTGCTCAACACAATCTTGGGAAACAGGGTAATTCAATGTGATTATCCACTTTGTAGTACTTTTGACTACAGTGGCCACTGTTCAGTGAACGTTACATAGGTTCACATATTGGTCAGCCTATGTATTCAACAAACAAAACATAGTATTGCTCTTTGATGCAAAAAATGACTGATTGACTTACTCAATGAGTAAAGAGCAGGTTGTGGTTGCCTGGTGATGGACAAGCTGGTTGATTTAACTGAAGACACTGGCTACCAATTTACAAACTCTTTCACTTATTGTGTCCCTATTTATTGTTAAATAAATAAAATTGTTAAATCAATAACTACATTTAAATATAAGGTTCACATATAATAACTGGCCTTCGAAAACCTTTAATACTTCAAATATATGTTTAACTATACAAATGGTACTCATACCACATATGGCACTTTAACACTTTATATGACTTTACATGTGGATCTGCATTTTTATTTGCCTAATTATTTCATGCTTCTATTGAAATGTCTCCATTCTTCTGGTTGATGGTGTCAAAATACAAACTTTGAACGATTAAGTTGATCTGAATACTTATGCTCTGTAGTCTGTACACCTTGACGACAGGTGAAGTTGTGCCTGCAACTTGACTTCAACAACTTTATATCAGGGCAGAGAAATCTGTGTCACTGGGAATCAAATAGGGGACATCAGAGCCAGTCATCAGTTCAGATGATAATACCTTGTGTGTATCCATGCATGAAATGGCCCGCTCGTCCGTGCATTACAGGTTTATACCTGACAGTGACAGTGTGTACTTAGACAAGGGCTTAGTGCCTGTGCATGATAATGTAGTCACGGATGGGATCAGTGTCTGAGTCACTCATGATATTCAGTGCTCATAATATGTGAGGAGGAGAGGTCTGTAGATCATCCATATGTGGCGCTACGACACTGAGAAGAAGAGTTGCTTGGAGATTCTTTTTCTCCATATGGTCACAGTTATCCAATAGCAGCAAACTTGGTTATAGTGCTTGCCTTTTCTCCAGTGTATCACACCCATGGATGTATAAAGATAACTGGATACAGCATTGGAGGTGGGGCCCCGTTCATTCCTATGAAAGGTGCTCAGAGGCACATGAAGCCAAAAAAAAGTTGTTCTTGTTCTACATCATTGGGCCCATAGCTAGCCAATCTGTCTACTTCTAGTTTAGCCCTCCAGCTAACTTGAATGAGGATAAAATAATTTAACTGTGCGACTCTTTTTGAATTTCGAAACCTAACTGATCAAATTCTGATAGAACAAGTCATTTTGCAAGGGTTGCAATGCTAAGAAAAATCAATCCATTGATTTACATTCGTCTCTTTCATAATGTACATCTGTGGGAAAAAGTCTTTTTGGGCCCAATAGCATCACATGACGTAATTACAGTTTGGCCGCTATGTCAAATTAGCTTCAAAGCTCTGTGTTTGTCCTGGGGGCTTGATCACACCACAAAATAGAACCAAAGGTTCATCAATTGAACATTTTTTATAGAATCAATGTAGATGCAGTTAAAATTTGGGTTTTCAGTTTGGCAGTGATCTGTAAACCCAAACTCTACAACCCCATTTAAACCTGCCATTAAGTGTGACCTGTACAGATAGAGATCTATAGATACCTTATCTGGACAATGAATGGTCCACCCAGTTAATTGGCATATTGGGATGAATTGACACAATGGGCACAATTGAGAAAACAGAAACACATTTTAATACTAAGTGTAAATGCAAAAACCTGTGGATCAGATGTCCTTATCCAAAGAATGTATCCAAACACAGATCAGATGTTTAAACAAAGTGTAAATGTTGCAAGAAACCAAATGCTACACCCATGTTCCTCTATAATCTCGAGTTGTAAGAGGCAAGTTGTATTATCCAGCAGAGTGTCATAATATCCAGCAGAGTGTTTCAGCTGTGCTGTTAAAATTATTTTGGAGTGGGGAAATGTAAAATCAGGAAGCAGAAAACCGTTATGCATAAATGTCCTCCCCTGTCTCATTTCATTCTCCCCCACATGTGCACATTAATATGAAACAGTGACTCCCAACTTATTTTACAAATCCATTATGATTTTAGCATCCTGATTCAACTTTGCATAGAGTATATTTCTTGTTCGCTGGTAGACGCTTGGGACTGTTTTACAAGTCTCCAGAGTTGTTGTGGAGTGAATGAGCCTGAGAGATTCGGTAAAAATGGTTTAAAAATATCTTCAGTCTGCTTGCACGCATGTAAAAACGGTCCCAATTAACTTAAAAAGGATGCAAAATGTAAAAACCATGGGAAAAATAGAAAATCAGAGAGGAACTGCCCTCGTCAAAGCTTGAAATGTTTGGCTGAGTTAAGAAGGCCATAATGATCAACTTGGCAGATTGCCTGGTTTATACTTAGTAGTTTTTACTTTATAGATTCCAATATGATCTTTACAGTAATGGAGGACGTTTTTTCCCCTTTCAAAAAGAAGCAAGGCTCTATTTTGTTTTAAATATTTTGTTGCTCTATAACATATGAGTCAAATGAAGAGATGAGAAGCCTGAGGGAGATTTTTGACAGAGTAGAGCTAATGACCCATTAAGTGGAAAAGGCTGCATTTGATGTGACTGAAAGAGGAAAAGAAAGAAACATGCAAGTGCTGTTGAGAACAGAGGCATAAGAGAGAAAGAGAGAGAGGGGGAGGGAGGGAGGGAAGGTGAAAACAATACCACAGAGCGATCATTTCCTCAACATCATCTACTTACGGATCAGGCTCGCAGTACAAAGAGCGGCGAGGATCGGCGCAGACGCTCGGTGGATTTTTGAAATCTTGTTATCTGCTCTGTAGTTTTGATGTGTTGATGAGCTTTTTTTGACTAAGGCGGGAACGCGGCTTCCAATCCTGACGTCTTACCCCCCCCCCTCCTCTTCTAACCGACGGCGTTTAAAACAGTGTCTAACATCAAACAATGCTCACAGCTTGTGGTAATTATCACAGCTGTGTTAACACTCCAGTGTAGTCACGTGTCACACTTGCGGTTCAGTAGAGCACCACTCGCAACAGATGAGAGAAGTCGCAGGCTCCCTGTATGGTGCTTGTGTCCACATGTGGCGATAAGCTAGCCCATGCATAAGAAATGCTGGCATGTAAAGACATTGTATGAAACTGAGAAGCTGGATTTTAATGTTTCATATTAGCATCGTTTTCGTGCCATTGCAGTTTGGATCTCTTTCAATTGTGCGATCACCCATCCATTCTGATATTATTAACTGCAGAGTCTCAACAACCTATCAAAGCTTTCAGATAAACTAATCAAACGTTTGATGAATAATTGAATTTGTCATTGTTATCAAATGTGCAGTGGTAAAATGTAGCAGATTTATTGAAATGGAAATTTTTCAATCACATTTTGCTCATGTGAATGATATCAGTAGGTTCCGCCACTGTATCATAGAGCTGTGTTTAAAGATTGATGATGATAATGAGTTTAACATGTTTTAATTGTAATTCAGACCGCGCCTGTCTATTTAGATTCACCCGTCTTCACAGCGTACAGACAGACTGAGCAGCTGAGCGCTCATCCTTTGGATGCATTAGAAGTGTTATTGAAGCTAACTAACTAAAGGAAATGAAGACAAAACCTTGCTGCCCTTTTTGGTTAAGCCAAAAAAATAAATAAATCACAATTCATCTCATTTCAGAAATCATTTCATTTGAGGCTGCGGCTCGTGATCGTTTTCATTTTCTATTCATCTGTCAATTATTTTTTCCATTTTCCATTAATCTTCTAGTTTATTAAACGTAATGAATGTGAAGAAAGGGCTCAGATCCAGAACTCAAATGTCTGCTTTCATAAAACCCACTGTCTATTATCCAAAGATATTCAGTTTACTCTACATACTATACTTTAAAACAGGGAGATCACCTTGACGTATCTTGGAATATCAATGGAATATATCAATGGTAGAGATAAAACCAGATAATATATTGTATTCTTGATAAACGACTGAAATGAATGATGATTATTGAAATGGTTGGTAAAAAAACAAGCATGTATGACTGCATGACATATCGACATATGGGTATGTTGCTCAAATGGAAATCTCCATTGGTTGATCTGGACATGGTTCGGTAATACAGATCTATTGGTTGATCTATTGGTCTAAGAATTATAGCATTCTCAATAAAAATGTGCTCTAAACAGTGTACTAGACAAATTTAAGGGGAGTAAGATATTTACCAGGTAGGTCTGAAAGCGCAGTGATTAGCCAGTATTTATGCCTGGGGGGGGAAAAAACAACATTATCTTGTAAAATATGAGAACCTCGCTCACCCCTATTACCGAGGTATTTAACAAGACTAAAATATACGACAAAAACGTGCTTGTTTTGTAACCTTGTCCCCAATCAGTGCCTTTTTTTCTGTGCAATACTGTCACATTGTTATGTTTTAACTCTTTTAGCCTATAAACATTGTAAAGCATAATGGAAATCACTGCTAACAATTCAGTGAAATACACCTTTGATGAAAGGTCGGAACTGGGTTGATTTGTATTAAAGTGTGACAAGCGAAAAAAAAATAAAAAAAACACTGCTTTAATAGTCCAACTGAAATTATACATAATTGTGTTGGGCCTTCATGCCATGGCCCAAAGCACATGGCTTTTCTTTTTCTGCTGAAAGACAAGCTGCGGCCTAGCAGGGAAGATCAAGGCCTGATTTGAGTGACCTGTAACCCTTAGTATTATTTTGTTTTGCTGTTGCTTTGACTCTATGAGTCTTTGTTAACAGTTGCCATAGTGATATGCTGAACTGTTTCCGTTAGCCCGCCTGGGCTCGTGTACTGTGTTTTGCAAGGGAAAGAGACGTGAGTCCGTCAGTTTGAACCCCCCACGCTCCTGAGCACCCCACTCACACGCACACCCTTTTCTCCATTTGCACACACACACACACACACACACACACACACACACACACACACACACACACACACACACACACACACACACACACACACACACACACCTATCTATTTGTACAGTCATACACATCTGTTGTTGCTTGTCTATTAGTTATAGTGGTCGCACAATTTACAACTATTCATTGATTAACTTGTTAATTAATCATTTGTTAATAAATTGTTTTAGCTTTAAAGAGAAGTGTTTTTGTGATCACCAACATTATATTTTTCCCTATGAAAGGACTAGTTAAAACATAATGGTTTCACTGTAGTGAGACCATTATTAGTACCAGTTCCAACATTTGTTAATGTCACCATGGTTTTTCTTTTTTGTCAAAGTATTGATAAAAATTAAGGAAAAGTGTGCAGGACTGTACGCTACAGGAAGTCTTTCCTGCCATCTGCCATCAGACTGTTTAATGTGCTGAAGTAATGACTGGTTTAATTTTAGACTGTGTGCTGTGTACAAAGGTTTTTTTTCATGTGTTATATCTTTTATCACTGCAGTGCAACTTTATTGGGGTATTTTATTGTTATTTTTTTACAACTTTTGGGTATTTGTAGTAGTTAGTTTTTTGGTTTTTCCTTTGAATAGTTGAAGATGTGTTTCTATGTGAGTGTAAGTGTGGATGTAGCTGTTATAAACCAAGCAATTTCCTGTGAAGGATCACTAAAGTATCTCAGACATGCGTCTTTCTGTCTCTGCTGTGTCTTGTGTGATTGAAATTAGCTGGCAAACTAACAATGTTTCATCACCAGAACAGAGACAATAATGGGAATAAATATATCTGCATACAACAGTACCTGCTTATCTTGTTCATGGTTTGAAGCCATGGATATCGCAGCTGTTATACGAGGGTGGGGCAAGTTTGCTGACGCTAGCTTGACATTGATGCTCAGACACCAGGTAGCTGAGTTAAGGTGGGTCACACCCTGTCACATCAAGATGTTCAGGACAATACTAACTCACTGAAAATAAAAGCTTTGCGTTTAACTAAATGTGTGTATTTTGTTCTCGTGTTGCTCATAGTCTATTTGTTTGTTTGTGTCACAAAGGCTCTATACCAGTGATCGCAAACCCTGCTTTTGGAGATCTCCTGCCTGGCATGTTTTAGGTATCTCCCCACTCTAACATACCTGATTCTAATTATTAACTCATTATCAAGCAGCTGAAGCTTGTTAAGGTCTAGGTAACAAGTTCATTATTAGAATCAAGTGTGTTAGAGAGCGGCAGGAGTTGTCCAGAAGCAGATTTGGTGACCACTGTTTTGATTACTGACCAACAGCAGCCTCGCTGTTCCATCAGCTAACTGTTAAAAGGATGCTAAGTGGGACGCCCTCTTAGCCCGGTGGTTAGTACGCAGACATTATAATTGCAAGGTCCCTGTTTAGAGTCCAGCATCAGACCTTTGTTGCATGTACTGTTCCTGTCTTCTGTATACAATTGCCCTTTCCAAACAGCTCTTGTCATTCATTTGCATTTCTTGCTCGTCTTTTATGTGAATGTGATGCATTCAGAACTTTTGATGAGTTCCTGACCACACACATCTGACCTTTACCTGATTCTCCTATTCAGAATCCCAAAGATTCAGTAATAAATCCTGCGTTATTTCTACAGCTTTTTTTAAAAAAAAGCGACTTTCCTGTGTGCCTTTTAAACCAAAAAAAACCTCATTATGTTACAACAAAGCAAAGACGTAAAAGGTGCGATACTGCAGAAGGCATCGGTGTTTAAAAGCATCAGCTGAAATGTCATTAACGCATACTGGTGGCTCAGACTTGTCGGAGGATTTCCGTCTTCTCCTTAAGCCTGAATAGATAGCATTTCACAGAGGCAAAGGTAATCATGTGGAATGGAATCACATGTGGGACTAAAATAAAAAGAAGGGGAAAAAAGGACTGATGAGAGGAAGATATTTTGGGCAGAGAGAAGGGGAGAAGAGCAAAGGGGTGCATCACAGAGAGAAAAAGGGGAAGACGATGGATTGAACATGAGAAGATAATGAGGAATGAAATACTGTTCAACAAAATGTCATCTCTCAGACAGTGGTCTGGGGAGCGTTGCTGCCATTTCAGTGAGATTGTTACTAGAGATGAATTTCACCTACAAAGACATCAATTCCTCCGGTGCAGCATTTCCTGGATTTTGCTGCGATAGAAGCAGGCTTTGAAAACCTGCCTTTGAAAGCGGACAGAGTGTCAGCCCCAATGAGGCTGCTCTGGCATTGAGATGAAGGTTGAATAGGAAGAGGGTGCACATATCTTTAGATCAAGACTGCTTGCTATGAACATTTCTTATTAGTACAGATATTCAGATCTCAAAGGAGAGAAAGAGGGGGAAAAATGCCACTGTGGCTTTGCTATGTTCCATCACAGCTGCCTGTGGTAAAACTGATCAACCAAAACACACAGATAATTTGCTTCAGCTATAAGGAAAAGGTTATCTGTGACTGGTTAACCAGGATTATTGAAGCTGTGTTTTTCTACAGGCTCATGTTTTTGAGGCGATACCTTAAAGAGTTTTTTAGCACAGATGTTATTTCCTGAGTGGTTTGGCAGTATTAGTTTTGAAGGTAGAAAGGTCAATAGATGTTAGAGGTCTGAGAGAAACCATCAATTAAAGGTAGCAAAGTACTATTCCTTCTGTGACTTTGAAAGTAGGACAAAACTTTGTACAAACAAAGCAAAGTCAGCAAAAGGTCCAGGAAGGCACACAGACTGTCAGATTTTAAAAGCTGAGATATTCCAGTTTAAAAGCGGAGGTCAAATAACTGTGGTTTGTCTTCACTAGCGGTAAGTAGGAAGAGATTACAAGCAAAAATGACAGGCTGACTTCGGAGAGAAACAGGGTCTTCCACCAACACAGCGGGGGAATTGGAGAACACCTCATAGGCGCCATCATGTCACGTCCCTGTAATATCGCTTATATGCTTTTCTGTAAAACTCTGTGACCTTCTATTAGCAGGTAATCTTCTGAAAATATGAAAAGTGTGGCAAAATGTAATGCAGGGTCACATCTTAGCAGGGTGCAATTATTTTCACACTACTTGAATTTGCAATAAAACATTGTGAAGGACACTTCAATGACACCTTTGCTTTTACATTGACACAGAGAGGGACTCAACCATAGAAGAAGAGGAAGTTATTCCTCCGCTATATTTGAGAGGCCAGAGAGAGATCAAAATACAAAAAAAAAGGTAATTAGTTAAAATTAAGCATCATCAAATCTCTGTATCATTTATAAAATCATTTTTCTCTCTTCCATCCATAATTTAAATTCTAATTAAAATGCTTCAACAGTGACACCTGCAGGGCAGAAAGGGCAGTTTGTGTGAAGCGGTGAGAGAAAAGCCGGGCTCCTACTATCCTCGTCTCATATCGATTTAATGTACTTCATTTTTTTCATTCTAATCTTTTATTGGCCAAAACACCTAAAATGACCCCCAACAGAGGACGTCCTCCCTAACCAATCAATAACCAGATTACAACACACATGTTGATCAAATGAAAGTTTCCAAATGTTATCTTCAGTTCTCTACCACTGTATTGTACATTAGTGTGACAAACTGGTGGTAAAGCAATTGATTTGTATCTCAGAGTAGCATATGAGAAATTCAATTATAACGTGCAAATTGCAAATCTTTTTAACAGTAGAAATGTGCGATACTGTGCGATAAGTTTGTGTGTATGTATCTGTTTGAATGTTGAGATGCCCTCTCCTGAAACTGCAACCAAATCTACCTTCGGGTATTAATGAAGTTACCTTGACCTGAGAAATGTTGTTTCCAGATTTACGTTTGCCTTTTTTAATTGAGTAGTAGATATCAATCGAACAATAGCTACCATGTAAGGAAACAAAACTGTTAGCTTGTTGTAGCAGCCCTGAAAGTTGTTGAGGACTGTTGTTAAGCTAATGAATGATTTGCACTGTCCTCGGGCCTTGCTGCCTCAGCTGTTTGGGCTGGACTCACAGCAGGAGTAAGGTGGCGTGCGGCTGTCTGATGTGCTGCTGCTCTTAAGTGAACTCCTCTCAACAATGTAAAGTTAACAACAACCAGGAATATTATACTTTAACGTCCTCTGAGAGGCAATTTACGGTACAGCACAGAACATATAGACACATTAAAAGCACATCAGATGAACAAAAACATTAATAGTCCAAGATCATCTACAGCAGCCATTATAAATACCAGGCAGGCATTATAATACACTCCAGCCAGGCATTCCAAGTGCAATAACTGTACAAACAATTCTAATAAAAATAATAGATAGATGGTAAGTATACTGCACTTCCCCCTATATATCAATGTATTCCATATCCCCACATTCCATCCATGTATTTCCCCAGACTCCCCATGGCTACCACATCTTGTTTAATTGAGTTTTTGCTCTGTTGGTTCTGATCTCGAGCTCTCTATAGACCCTTTCATGGCCTAAGTCACTGTGACGTCACAACGTTAGCTGGAGGCAAAACAAAGGTAAGCTTGAGGCGAACACCTGCGAAAATGTCGTCTTGCTGTGTTTTTGGGTGCCAAAACCGCAAAAGCAAAAACACAAACTTAACGTTTTATCGCATACCAGAAACTGCCAGTCGTAGACTACTTTGGTTGAACGTGATTAGACGGAAGGATTGGACTGAAAGTATAATCAACAACGCTCGTGTTTGCAGCGCACACTTCATATCAGGTAAGATTAATATGTAATGCATCATCAGTTTCAGCCTGGATAACGTCATGGGTTAGACTAAATTGTGACTGAAATTACGTTAAGTTAATCATTATTTGGGGCTGCAGTAGTTGTGGTGACAGTAATAATATGTCAAGGAGTAGCAATTGTAGCAGCAGTTGTATAACTTGAGTAGCAGTAAGTTAGTAGTCGTAGTCGTAGAAGTAGTAGCAGCAGCAGGCAGGTGTAATAACAATAGCAGAAAGTCAGTATTAGTGGTAAAAGTAAAAGTCACTGTAGAAGAAGTAGTATCGACTTAGTAGTAGTAACGTGAGTAGTGGCAGGCAGCAGTAAGTTAGTAGTAGTCATGGTAACATTAGCGAGAGTAACTTAGCTCTCGTACTTTTGCAGTGGGAGCAAATCTTTAACATGTCCATTCACGACAACTGCTATTTCAGTCTGTCAGACAGGATTGATGAGCGGATGGTATTAAATGCAGACAAGAAATCTGCCAAGAGGACTCATGCATGTTCTTTCAACTGTATCCAGAACGTTTATCAGTGTTTTCAATGGTGTCCCCTGTCCCCCTTGCAGAATGATAAGCAAATTGTAGTGGGTCCAGGACCTGCTTACATGATAATTTTGTCAATCCTGTCAAGTGATTTAACTACCAACGAGGTGAGGGAAATGGGCCTGTAGTCATTAGGAGTGGATGGATGAGGGACTTTGGGAAGGGGGACCACGATGGATGTTTTTCACAATGACGAGACCACCTGGGTATCCATTGAGTGTTGAAAGAGGGAGCAAAAAATCCAACTCAATTGGGCTGAGCAGTGTTTCAAAACCCTGCCTTCAGTGTTATCAGCCTCGGGGCTCTTTTGTGTGTTAATGCTCAAACAAACACTGCACCACCTCCATTGTCTTGTCTCTTTCAAGCAGGAATGTTGTCACCCCTCCTTTCTCGAAGTGGATGAAAAATGCATTCACTTTGCTGTCTAAGGAGATTCAGTGACTGGCATATGGCCTGCATTTGAACATAAGAGCACAACATAACTTGGACATAAGAAAGTACAGTTAGCAGCCAGGCAATGTAAAAGAACATAACAATGTGGATTTATTTTCCTTCTGCCCTACCCAGTGTCACCAGCCACCATTGACCAATAAGTATCCATTAACTGGGAAAAGTATTAGTCTATTCATTCTATTTAAGAAATTTGGAGTAACAGCGACTTACATTGTAAATTGCTTGTGGGTGTGAATATGTGATAGATCCAATGGTTATCTGTGCAGGGTATAGCCACCCTTTGTTCCACTGCATGCTAGGATACTTAATAGATGTTCAACTGTGACAATTGTTTAATCAAATAGCCGATCATCCGAAAATTCATCTGCAATCTATTTTGATAATCAATACTCATTTTGAGTAATTTTTTAAAGAAAGAAATGGTACAACTCTCTGGATGGATGGATAAACATTTGGATGGATGGATGGATGATTGAGTAGACATTTGGATGGATGGATGGATGGATGATCCGATAGCCATTTGGATGGATGGATGAATCGATGGATGGATGATTGAGTAGACATTTGGATAGATGGATTGATGATTGAATAAACATTTGGATGGATGGATGGATGGATAGATGGATAGTTGGATGGATGATCCCATAGACATTTGGATTGATGGATGGATGGATGGACGGATTGATGGATGATTGAGTAGACATTTGGATGGATGGATGGATGGATTATTAAATGAGTAGGTGGATGGATACTATCGCTGTATCCCCTGATCAAAACACTAACATCATTTAAAAGGCAATACAAAACCATCAAAGCACCCTGGATCTTCACTAGAGCTAACTGTGTGTGTGTTGTTAGTGACACTTCATATTTGATCATGCGTGTATAATCACAAATTTGCACGTCTTTCAGTCAAACTTTTCATTCAAAGCATCCTTCCGTGCATATTTAACATTCTCCAGACGTCTTAATAGAAATGAGCCACTGATCAATTTGTTCCCCAAACCCTCACTTCAGCCTAATACAAAATGCAAATGAGCAGCGAACAGTTCATTATTTTTAATCCTTCATCTTATTTTGGGGGAAATCATGTTTGCTGAACAATGAAATACTTATTAGCACCCCAGACAAAGGACGTTGTGATTGACAGGATTATATTTAAACAAAGCCAGTGGTTAATCACTTCTCTCCGCGCGAGGGCACACAGCCTGGTATTTGTTCTCTATCTCTAATTAAACAGAATTACATTCCATAGCACACTGTAAAAGCTGGGGCATGTTTCAGACCTCAAAACAAACTAGTGCGGAACATTTTCAAGGAAATGAGGGGTTCACAGAGGTAAAACACAGCAAAATACTGGGAGAAAGAGAGTCATCCAGACAGGGTGTAAGACACTGGCATGACTCTGTGTGTGGTGGCCCTTAAATGCTGCTGGCCACTAAAAACAGTGTTTTTTATTATGAGGCTTTGCAATAACAAACTAAAATGTTCACTCACTATCTGTAAAGTGCCTACCTTTATAGTCATTTCTGTGCTATCTTCAGTGTCACAGATGAGTTCAGTTTTTCATTTACCATCATCAATGACTGTACTTCTGAGCTATTTTCTTTTTCAAGACCATACAATCAATCAGATGTCATTTGTAAAAGATTGCCTTCCAACATACTGTAGCCTTAGCAATTCAACACTTGATAAAGCACTCTAATATCATATCATATCTAATTCTTTATTCACATACAGACCCATTCAAGTTCCCTTTAAGCCTTTGGTTTAATGGTAAGTTTGGTAACTGCATCCAATTATTAATCACAATGACTGCACAATTTCATTTTGTCAGTCATCAGTCACTGCTCCTTTTTTTCATCAGTAACAATGAGGTTAAAAAAATGTGGATGATTTTGTGGTTGATGCTTCTTTTATTTTTAAGCATTATTTTTTGGGCTTTTTTGCCTTTTATTGGACAGTTGGTGGCACAGAGGCCAACAGGAAATAAGGGGAGAGAGAGAAAGGGGTATGACATGTAACAAAGGTCCCTTGTCGGACTCGAACCAGGGACATTGCGGGTATATGACATGCGCTACACAAATCATCAGGATTTTAAAAATACTAAGGTTAGTGCCCGACAATACTGGATTTTTGGGGCTGATGCCGATACCAATATTAAGGAGTAAAAAAATTCGGTATGTCAACCGATAATTTTATATATAATGAATATATACATACATACATGTTTTTGCTATGATCCCTTAAAAACACTTGTGACAAAGATATGTAATGAAGGAATGATATTTTACCATTTGACAATAAACGTTATTGTACAGAATGACGTCAGTGCACTTAAACAGTAAACTTCACTGGGAATTTAATGCAAATAATTATAACTAACTAAACTAATTATAACTAACTCAATAACAAAAACACATTTAACAAAAAAAAAGTATATATTAAACTTGAATTAAGAAAAAAGGATCACATATACATTAAAAGCTGCCTATATACATTTTTTAAAAATTCGACACATATCGGACAACCTAAAGGCCGATACGGATATATCTATGATAGGTCAATATCAGCCGATAATAAGACTGCACTGTCTAGTTTGTAATATATTTATTTGAACTATTAAATAATTGTAGGTATTACCCAGTAAAGCTCTTTTGGCGCACAGAAAAGGATATCTTTACTCATTTGGTATCAGCATGAGAAGCTCCAAAGCACAGGATAAATACAAATACCACAACACGGGTCTTATTTTGATAGTTTAGATCATTTCCATCAGCAATCATGACATTTTATTTGTCAAGTTAACTACTAAGACAAATATGACGGCCGGCATGCTATAAAGAAGTTTGACAGCACAAGAAACACAAACAGGCAGATGATCAATTTTCTGCCCCATTGGACATCACTGTGGTGATGTTACCATGTTCCCAGATGTCTGTTTTTACTTTGGTGAGAAAGATGCTGTTGTAACTGCTGGAAACAATGGTTAAGTCTTTGAAAATAAGGCCAGATTATGCTTTATTTAAAGGGTTTATCATCACCATCAGACATATTGAAAAAAATAAAAAATAAAAAGTGGATCACCAGTATTGAAATACAGGTTTGATTTGAACAGCAAATGTTCATCTTACATTTCTTGAGCAGAGTTTTCACTGCTCAGATTTGTACCATCTATTAGCATCAATACTGACAAACCACACTGGGTCTTAATGAGTATGGATAACCTGGTAGTCTTGTTAGCAATAAAACTGTCATAAAGTATTAAGACAATAAAATTGTCCACAAAAACAAATAGCAATACAGTAGTAAAATTGCAAATGTAGTTTGGGTAGGAATGATGATAATGGGTAAATAAGCAAATCTGCTCTTTATACCTGTCATACAGGAAGCTTAATGTATACAATGACTATTACTAGTCAGGAGGATAAGAGGGTGATGGGCAGGTCACTGAGAGAGCTCCTTCACCATGGTGGAACCTGAAGTGATAGAAACACTTCAGATCAAACAGAATAATATTCATGTTGGCACGTAGAGGGCCGACACAGGTTCACATCACTCACTGGGCTATTGTCAGCAATTCATCCCCAGATGTACATGGAATGACTCACTTCCCACATAAGCAAACACTTGGGCTTTGAATATGACAATTTGGAGGAAAATGTAAGGTAAAAAAAGGGCTAAACTCCCAGATGATATGCTCAACAGGTTCAGAACATTATTGCTTTGTGGGGAATCAGCCTCTTGGTGATTTTAATGCCATGGCCACTGATGTGCTCTCTTTACTTTTCTGGAATGATCAGCAGGGAGGTTGCCTCCAATCATTTTGTCTCTGCTGAACACAAGGATTCATGACACGCTCAATTGAAACTTTCCATCTGTGAATATTCTGCTCGATGCTGCTCGCAGGGGAGTCTGGAGAAAAAAAAAATCTACACCTGTCTCTCTTCCTGTTTTACACTGAATGAGCCCATTCACAAAGTGTATGCATACTGAGATACTGACGGTCTGTGCCCCAGGTTAGCTCAGTGCTAAATAAACTTAATATTCAACGGAAATGTCTTACATCAGAGATTCTCAGAGGCTACTGCATCTTTAAATAGACACATAGACATCAGATTCACATGATTTGATAAGATTTTATCCCTCGGACCAATTTGGGAAATAGTATCTCCTAATGATTCACAGTCTACACTGTATGTGAGAAACCAATTAGAGAAGGATTAGATAATGACCAGGCTCGGATTGGCAATCTGGCAACTCTGACAAATGCCAGTTGAGTCAGACCACCTAGTGGGCCACAAGACCACCAGCAATGTGGGGAAAGAATTGTGTGTGTGTGTGTGTGTGTGTGTGTGTGTGTGTGTGTGTGTGTGTGTGTGTGTGTGTGTGTGTGTGTGTGTGTGTGTGTGTGTGTGTGAGTGGAACAGCCCACCCGACTGGTGTAGGACGTACTACTGTCGTCCTCTCCCAACCCCTTCAAATAGATCCATCCATGTAAAGTCAGAGGTCAAGCGGGAAATAATCAAATCAAGACAGAAGTTAGAATCAAAAATAAAGCTAGCCCATAGGAATGGATAAAGGTCCCAAAAAAAAAAAAAGTAAAAAGTTGGATCGGTAAAGGTCATTGAGAAAAATAATTTATTCAAAATATCAACGCCGCTGCCACACAAAACTCTGTTAGCCTTCGCATGCCTCACTGCAGTGATAACATTAACCTTCCACAGCCAAATGAAAAGGAGGAGGAAAGAGTCTGGACAGATGAGCAGTGGAAAGCAGGAGGCCGCTGCTGAGGACGAGCGAAACGTGCATGACTATCTCTTGATACTGCTAATGTTAGCTCATGTAGTGACAGTGTTAACAACGGAACCGGACCAGAGGGGCTTCATCATACTGAAGAACCTGCCATTAATTATTATCTTCTAACCACCTACGGTATGCTATTTTATTCTGTTTGCTGCTTCAGGCTGCTGTGCTCTGCTGATTTTTTTTATTTTTATGATGTCCAGGCAAGAGTGTTATTATGGCTTAGCTGATTAGTCACTGTGTCCACTCCAATAGGGTGCAAGCATGCTGCATGTCAGAGTCTGACAATACCAATGAATGAACGTTTAAATAGTGTTAGTAGCATGAAATCCTGACCGATAAGCCTGATGTGTAAATTGCATCAGATCAGCTGCAAACACAATGTTGAATGATTGACTATGAATAGAGCGCTGTTAATTAATGTCCAATTTCAGACACATTTCCAGATCATCATTAGGCTTGGCCTATAGGAAAGCTTTTGTCCAGTGTGAAAATTAAGTTTCTGCCATTTTATTTCATGATGACAGCGCTGCATTTTGCCATAGATTACATTAATGATATACGATTATGTCATATTTGTTTTATTTATTTATTAAAGTTATAGACTATAGTATAAGTCAGCTGGAAGTTGGATTGCCATCAACCGTCAAACGAATGAAATCCTTAGTGGGCCTCTCGAAGTGCCAAATTTTCCTCTATTTATTGGCTATTTATTTATTACATTATTTTATTAAACCTTGTAAGTACATCAGTTGTTTGGGTGCTTGATATCGATTGTTTAGCCTACATGTTATAAATATCCTGAAGTTGCTTTTTCAGTGCGTATGTTTAGGGGTACGTGTCAACTGATTAAAATTCCTACAATTCCCTAGAGCTCCTTTAGGAGACATTCTTATGATATTCTTTGTCTTTTTGTGGTTCTATTCTTTCAGATTTGAATAGTAGAACATAAATGTTCATATATGTCATTTTTTGTTCAATACCAGCTGGTTCATTAGTACCAGGTGTGGTCTGAACCATTTGCAAAACAGGTCAGGAGGAGTCCTATGAGGTGCAGGTCTTGATGAGTACAACATTTTAGACTCAATCTGAAACAGATGAGTGAAAAACCATGCAGAACTCCATACACATGAATTAGTTCCTGCAAAAAAGAAACTTGACAGTCACATATGTCTCAGAATAGATCTGAGGTAATTATACTGGATCCAAATTGCGGTCAACCCAAACAGACCTAAATAGAAAGAGAACACCAACACTGGCAGCAGTATGATGAACCACCATTTAATGAGCAGGCTTGGTAGAAAAGAGTGACATTAAAAGAATGCCCTTCATAGTTCACACTGTCAATCTCACCTAAATGAACATGTTTTTTCATATGACTAATGCACCCCACGGTCAAAGCTGATGGTGAGTCTAGTCAGCTCCACTTGGGTAGTAGACATATTGACAACCGTAACAGTACCCTGCCCAAATTCAAGTAGACTGAAAATAATTTGGACACAGGCCTGCCTGCTCAGTCACTAAGAAACAAGTGGACCTAAGAAAACCTTTCTCATCGGTTGGCCAATTCTAGCTAATGCATGTTCAACCTGTCACTGTATCTTGATACGGGCTTGGTGTAAAATGAATCACTTATCAAGCACTTGCTTCAAATTTTATCAAAGCCTTTTTTGGTCCCAGTAGCAGTCTGGAAAGCCTCACATGGCCTTTCCAAACTGCCTCTGTTCCAGGACCATCTTCTTAATTACAAGCTAAAGTTTGATATTGGAGTCCTCTGTCCATATTCAAAGATAAACCTCAGCCTAACCCTGTGTGCTATAATACTGGAAGGTAAAAATTATAAATCTACTTCTAACTATAGCTAAGATGAAACACAAATTATTGCATTTCAAGTCAAGTCATGTAGAACAAGTTATTACAATGTAGAATATATGTAAAGTAGATATGACATTTGTCACTCACTATAAAGGATAAACCAATCACTGCATGATAATGATAAATTTCCCCCTTAAGGAACATAGACAAAGAGTCTACAGGTGAATGCTGCAGTTGATGTGTTGCTTAAAATGTTATATAACCTGCAGCAAACACAGCGAGCAGTGGTAGCAATTGATTGAGCTCACATAATGCTTTCCAATACCAGAAAAGCTCAGTATTATGTTAAGCTGTTCACAAAGATTAATTAAATAAATATTACAAAAACCAAAAGCTAGTGTAACAAAGGCTTACTAGGAAGTTTTGCAGGACTTCTGCTCACTATATATTGTAATGCAATGCCAGGAGGAATAATCCCTATTAGTATGAATACACTTCTCTATTTCTGCTAAAAGAAAAAGGGAATAATCAGACCTGCATGAGTAAATTATACATAATTACGAAATAGTATGTGCTCATGGAATAATTCTGTAGAATATAATTCTGTTTGGCTCGTGTGAGCAGCATAACAACAGTACACGGTACACACATTACAGTATGTGTTTTGTGTGTTTGGGGTGCAACACTCATTTCAGCTTTTTCACATTTTCTTTCATCTTGTTATGTTCCCCACAGCTCATATTCACGAATCCCGTAATGTGTAATAGGAGCCATGACTTCTGGTTGATCAGCAGAATCAGCAAAGGCTGGAGCCTTCAAACCGGCGATTCTATGCTGAAGTACGCCGCTAACGATAAGGTATGAGTTCCAATAAGAGTGCAATATATGAGAAGTACAGCAGCTAATGGGCTGAAACAAAAAGCAATGCAGTCACTTTAGATGCGAACAGAAGGAAAATAGAGTGAGAGCGAACGGTTGATGGGGACAACAAACAATCTGATGAGACACAATTCTTGCTATAACTGTGTCCATGAAACCTAGCATACCCAACAATTTGCCACAACATTAGTTCCATTACAATAGAGTGGAGATAATGGCATTGATAATTAGATTGTTTAGATGTATTAAAGTAGTGGCCAGAGGGTGCATGGTTAAATTTCCTGGGATTTTTATAGGTGGAGTGGAAGGGGTGAAAACAGGTGTGATGATGATGATGAAGAGTAATCCACAAAAAAGCTACTAAATATGTACGTGGAGTAATATATTCACATTCCCAGCATGTCTCCCCTTCTTCAGGCTGCATTCGAGTTCTTTCCATTTTCCAGCGATTCTACTGATGCTGCGAGGTTGACATTTTCTGTGGTACAAAACAACAAATAATTTTTTCTGCAGTGCTGTTTAATGTTCTGGATGATTACCTCTGTTCCAGCAGTCGGTGCTGACATGTTTAGCCAATGCATCTATTTTCCCCTGCTGAGAGTGGAAAGACTTAGAGGGTTTGGAGGACTGGATTAATTGAGAGGCAAATGGGCTGTGATGGGATGTGATGAGCCAACGACAATAGCAAGTGCTTGAGGAGGCAGCGACCGTCGGATAGAAGCTCCTCCGGGACTGACTGTGCATTAGTGCATCCCTTGTGGTAAATGTGTCCTTCTGTCTGCATAGGTAGCAAGTAAAGCTCTGCGTTGATGCAGAAGTCTCATCTTTGTTCTGGATAAGTTGTTAAGCCCCCAACATATGCATTACCCCGGGGAGGCGTACACTTGTTCACTCCTCCAGACAGACAGAGCCGTGAATAAACAAAGCATAATACATGCAGACAGGGACAATAGGTTCAGTCCCTGTTGGCGGAGAGTTGGAACAGGTAAGATGAGTTATTTAAGTGGCTTTGAATATTATGTTTTTGCTAAATGCACTGGTTTAAGCATCAAAGAAATAGAAGGCATCATGGGAATCGGCATTAATAGTTAGCGGTTGGTGAGGAATAGAAAGACTAAGACGCAATCCTCCGGCATTCAAATAAGAAAGGGATGTTGGGGTAACGCAGTGATAGATAATTGTAAGGAAGAAGCCAGGCTCTACGGACACCTCCCACGCTAAGCATACTGTAGCTCAGTATTAGAGCTGTGACTGAATGAAGTCCCATGTCAGCAGTGAAAGAATGGGCTGTAATTTACATTTACTGTACAATAAATCTTAGGTGTGACAGATTTTTCCCACTTTTACTCTCCATGCCACCCACGTATCCCTTGCTGCCTTTCCCGATTCTGCAGTTTAACAATTCAAGTCCAATGCCGTTGTTTGGTGTCAAAGCAGGAAGTAATTAGCCTTTCGTGTAGCATGGCGGAAACTAAGGTGGTGGCATGTCAGAAAGATAAGACTTAGCAAGTGTTTTAGTTGCCCAACCCTTAACCATAATCATGACCCTTCTCTAACCTTAACCATATCCAGGGTTTTGTTTGTTGTTGTTTTCTTACAGTTGTCCAATATGAATGTTCCTTATCATGCAATAGGTTTGCTTATTTCTTAGAATTCTCTGGGGCCTGAGCTTCAATTATTCAACTGAAGTTACAAAAAGCACAATCAAACAATTGACTGAAATGTTGCCAATGCGTTTGTAAGTATTTGTGAATTTGCATGTCAGTAAATATTATTGGTTGATTTAAGTTAGCTGAGCAGGTTTGTTGAGCCGTCACAGTGGTAAGCTGTCAAATGTGCATGTCTGTGACACTAATCTCAATGCAGCAGCTGTACATTTGTTGACACAGAGTGCATATTCCTGTCCTGTTGGCTGTGGCAACTGCTGATTCACTAGTTGTCATTGTGTGGTTATCGGTCTCCTGCCAATTTATTTATTATAGACACTGTGCTCATGTAGTGCTGCGTCACTGTTGCTGATTCTGCAAGACAATACCTGTTCATTATTACAGTGGTGGTGATGGGGATTTTCACAATGTTACAATTTTCTGAGCCCATATGTTTATTGTAGCATTTTTAAAATCCATTTATGATTAGTCATGCCGGAGGGTGACAATGATCTCTCTCTTGCATGGTTTGGAATTGAACACCCAAGGAAAGAGTTATCTAATAATAATATATGAATCATTACTGCCACAGGCAATGAAACTGGCTGGATTTATTAAGATGGAGGATGCTGACTTAGCAAGCAGTCATGGGTTGCCTCCATCTGGTGTAACTGCATCACCTCGGAAACAAAGGTCAAAGCCCAAAAGAAGATTTGACACCTTCTCCAAATTTTATTTGATCAGTATTCTTGAGATTAATTTCTAATCTGGCAACAGTGCATCAGCCCAGAAGATAGCATTGCCAGTAGACACTCCTCTTCCTAGCACTGTTTTGTGTAGCTTGTTTCTGGAATACTTTGGGACTGTATGAAGCCTCAGTTCTGCAAAAGCAAGTCAATTATTTATGCACACAATAACCTTTGACCGTTGTACATTATTTAATGCCCTGTCACATTACTCTAAGATGAACTGCTGCTTTCTGCTATGCAGGTTGCAAATACCTTCTATTGCCTGTCTCATAATTTCACCAGATCAGACTCTTAGGGCCTGATTTACTAAGATCCCAAATAGTGGGTACTAAATTGCGTGCACGGTGCAATAGATTGCGTGTGCCGTTTGTGTGCGTTTTGTGGGTGATCTACTAAGAATAACTGCGTGAATGAAAACAGGTGCAACAGGGTGGAGACAGCAGTATTTAAATGAGGGTTTTGTGTCTTTATGGAGAGTTTGGACGAGCAGAAAGCTGCAAGCGCAAAATGAAATGTGATCAGGTTCTAGTGGAAGAGGTTAACTAATATATTGAGTTATAACAAAAACAAATATTACCAGAAAAACCCACATATGGGAGAGTATTTGTGACAAAGTCACTAAAAGCTCACTATGTGGTGTCTCACTGCAAATGTTTGCAAACTTTTGAACACAACTAATATCACACCCAAGTTCACCATGTGGTCTGATACTTATAGACATGTGATCCAGGTTCTGACCTTTTGGTATAACTAGGTAAGGTTTTAAAAGGACATTCAGCTTAAGTTGGTTGTTCCATTTTGGTGGCAGATACTTACTACATAGGGTTATTTTTTCACGTGGCAGTATAGAGAGAGAAAAGCAACCCAAAACTCAACTGGGGAAATCCAAATAAAAGGATCATTGGTTGGGTAATGATTTACATACAGAGACATCTGTCTGGGATGCAGAGCAGAAGTTCCTTAAAAACCAATGATGATTATGATTATGCTCGTATTTAAATAAAGTTGCTCTGCTACAACAATAATTACGGTAGCCACACTCATTGGGATAAAGCCTTAACTGATGAAAAAACATTCTCTGAACCATTGGAAATATTTAACTTGAATGCATGAGAATGGTTTGAAAATGATTCAAGTCCATGTGGATACAAAAATAGACGAATGAAGTCACATCAACATCAATAGTTTTTTGTGTCTTTTTTAAAATGCTAAAATGTCTTCCTGTCTAGCATCAACAGGCAGTTTGGTGGTGACACTGTGAATCTTTTTTGTCCTCCCACTGAGCCCCAAAGGGCCAGATGTACACTGATTTTAACACCAGTGTGCGCCTTAACATTGTTGCTGACTGGAAGGATCCCCTCCAGGCCACAGTCTAGCCTTTGTCAAATGATGTTTCCAGCAGGATAATACTCCACCATGTCAGAATGATTCCCGGAACAGGACGGTGACTTTACAATCACAGACCTTTGGGGAAAAGATGTTTGTCGCTTGAATATGCTGTCAAAAACTCTGCAGGAGCTGAGTGACATTATTGCACCAGCATGTATTAATAGAACAATTCAAACGGCCTTGATGAACCCAGGTCTGAACTGAAGACATTTTTGAAGGCAAACAGGAATAATACCTCTTTCTGCTGCTAGATGTGCCTTAATAAAGTAGACACAGGAACTCTCACTGCCTGTGTGGATATTGTCTGTCTGTCCATCCTTGTATAAAGACTGAGGCAAGCACCCACTTCAAAGATCCTTGTAAGCCTTTTATTGATAAGATACAAAAAAATTCTCGTCTGTTCAGTGTCCCAGATAAATTTTCATGTTGACATTAGAAGTGCAATATGAATCATTTATATTCTAATACATTCAAACTATGCAGTTAATTCAAAGGCTTTTAGAGTCAACTCATAACGTCTGGAATGCCTTACGGAAGTGAGATAACACATGAAATAAACACCTTTGGTATGATCAGGGCGAGAGATTTATGTTTTGAAGTGTGAAGGCCTGCGAAACCACTCCCACTCAAAGAGAGCCAACAATACGGCATTAAAGAAATTCTCCAGGGGTATTGCGCCCTATAAAGAACGGATATGTTAACAGTTTTTTTGCCTGAAATGGTTATTGATTTTATGCTCTCATGAAATAAGTACTGACTCTTTTAATAATTTCGATGCACAACCGCTAGATTTTATCTGGCTGACAGGCAAAACAATCAATACGTTTTCATCTCTGTCAGCTCACGATTGTGTAATGTCTGGAGTCTTCATTTCACCAAAGCCCACGTTTTAGGAGATCCTCTCTGCTTCTGACTATATTAAGGTTATTGGGTTAGAAAGATAAGGAAACACCTCTACATGTGTTATGAGTAGATTTAGGACTGATATTGTGATAAGGATTAAGCTCAATTTTAATAATGGTTCAAATCTGTGAGTATTTAACAGTTTGGCAGCTTAAGAACTAAATATTATATGGGTAAATATTGAATATATATATTGAATATTCATGAGGTGACCAGACAAACAATTTCAAATGACTGCTAATATTACTTACAATTGTATGTTTACAGCCTGTTGTTCTAACACATAGTGGCTATAAAATCAATTATTGCAGGATTAATGTTCATAGTGAATCAACCTAGCACAGAACAAAGGTGTTCATTCTGTCTGTGTGGGGAAACATGCACAACTATGTGTCTGTTTTTGATAGATAAAGCATAACAATTAATGTTATCCAGATAAACTTTATTTATTTAGTCTTTATTTCCTGTCAGACTGTTTGAAACGTTTCTGTACAGCAGGGTATTCTGTTGACTACAGGCAGGGTTGGGAAGGTTACTTTGGAAATGTAATAAGTTACAGATTACTAGTTACTGTATTTAAAATGCAATAAGTAATGTAAGTATTTGAATAACTTAATCAATGTAATGTAACATGAGAATTTTCTAACCAATGTTTTTAGCTGTTAGGGTAAATGTTCTCATTAAGCACCAAAATCTAAGTTCAGCTGTTTTTCATGGATACTGACATGATTTATAAGGGAGATCATTTCTTATAAAGCAACATTTATCTCTCATTTGAAAATGTATTCATTAGTTCATGTAGATTTTGGAAAATAAAATGAATATATTTGATGACAAAAGTCAAAAGTCTGGAATGAGCTTAATTGGTTCTGTGACACCATTTAATCCCATGTGTGCTCCAAATAATACCCACATAATGATTTATTTACAATATAAAAAAATATTTTCAAAGAATTAAAAACAGCAATATATGTATTCAGTAACCTATTTAAATATTAGAAATTTGGGAGAAAACCCTCCCGAGCAAAATTCAGATGTAACCTCCTTTGTAATCATCATCATTTTCATAAGTAACTGTAATTCAATGACACATTTTTTCTGCCAGAACACGCGTAGCCACGGGTGTGCCTATGCCACCTAAATTTCAAACTAGCACACCCAGCATAATCATTAAAAACACAGCTTGACCAAACTGTGCCTGCTCATGTGTGTGTGAGTTGCACCGCCTGCCCCGCCCTGATTGATGTCATTTTTGACCTGTGACAAGCTGTCACAGCCTGTCTGACAGCCTGTTGTGATGCTCAAGTGACCACTGTTGTGAGGTGTCACACTTGGCGGACTCAAGGCCAAAATGGACATCAGAAATTGTTTTTCAAAAAGCAGCAGGAGAGGGGGTAAGTTAATGATACTTCATTTCAGTCAAAGACGAAAGCATGGACTTCAAATACACCATCTCTGTGTGTCTGTGTGTATCTTTGTCTTCGCCACGGTTTATTTCCTGCTGGTTAAATGTCCCACTGTGCCTCTCTGTCTGTGACATTATTTAACTCTCTGCTGTGTTGTTGTTGATGAATTGTAGCTCTTATTTTGCACTGTTTGTCATTTGTCTGGACGCTGAAGCTGTTGCGTCGTGGCTGCTGTCTGTGGAACCCACAGAGACTTTGAATAGGTGTGTTTGCTGGTTGTTAAATCACCTGTTGCTGCTGCTTGTCTGTGATTGGTTATTGTTTTGGGCCCTTGTAGAAGCTCAGCTGATTGGTCCTAAAAATGTCTTCATTCACAACCTGTTTTCTAGCTGGGTTGTATACATTTTAGTCACTAAGTACTATATTGTATGCTGTGAGGGAAACATTTTTTGCATGTCAAGCAAATAAATGAGGGTGTGTAAATCATGAATGTCATACATTTTGATGTGAACATAGGGTTTTAGATTAGAGTTCAAACTTGTATCCGAGTGTAAGCTTTATTTAGATTGCTCACTCAGTTGGAGTGATTTCCTAGATGAATTCGATGTTGCTCCCTAACTAATGACCCACTCCACAAAATTATATATGTGTCTGTAAGCACATCCCATCTCTCAGAGACATAACTCTAACAAGCAATGAGGTGTTGTTGAGATGAAACTTCAGCTCTGCAGAAAGAGAAAAATAACAGATTCATTTACATTCTAAGCTCAGTTAAATATAGTATCCTCCCTATCTGGGGACATTTCTATTACGTTTGTGATAAATATGCATGTCTTTGGATTTAAGGCAATGTGGAACCTACAGTAAGTAGTTGTTCCTGTGTGTACTTTGATGTGCACATATCGCTGGACTTTATTTCACTAAAATCCTGCAGCTATATTTTGTGACTCCTCTCTGGTTTCCATTTAATTCTGCTAAAGTCTGGAAGCATTGAAAATGACACATCACAGCTCAGTGGATGTTTCTTAATGTTTAAAAACCTTGAAGATGTGCTGACACGTGTAAGTTACAATGAGACTTTTGTATAAATTATGCTTTTTGATGGTCATAGTAATTTTAGAATTGAGACCTTCTGATGCAGCCTGTTGTGTTCTTGGCTGATGAAGGGATTGTGACTGTAAGAAGAGCTTTTAAAATAAACTACAATTAGTAATATCACAGTTTTCTATAATTGCTATAACGTTGTGCTTTAATGTTATTGCACAACTTTGTTTTTGCTTTTATATTTTTATGGTCTTTTTAATCGTTTTAATCTGTTTTTTTGTTTTTGTTTCCTGTTTCAACCCCATTGGTCGTATTTTTATTGCCTTTATTTTTCTATTTTTGCATGTTTTTATGGTCAAGTTTTATTCTTGTGAAGGACTTTGTGAATGTTATGTCTGTGAAAGGTGTTATACTAAATAAATGTATTATTACTATTATTATTATTGTTATCATTGGGGAAATCATTGCAGCACTACATGAAGAAATAATGTTGCAGCTAGACTTCACCAGCTTGTTTCTTGAAATTATCATATGTTGCTAGGCAACAGCAGATAAAACACTTACCCTGCTATTGATACAATGAATGGTAAAAGCAAATAATACTAATGAGATCTTAAGACAAGAGTAAAAAAACTGTTATGGTGATCTACAGATCACTTTGGTTCTTGTACGCCTTTTATGACACATGCACACTACTGTTCACCAGGTAATGATCAACACTGATATTTCACCTAGTGCCACCATAAGGTCAAAATCCCCCCCATGACTAACATAAACAGGGTTCAACATAACCCATAACCTGATGCCTCAGGGTCAGTAAAGTTAATTGGCCAGCCACTGTCTGTGCAAGTGATGGTTTTAGGAGATGTCATCATTTTTAAGACATGTGGCCGATGGAATGCATCATGATACATGAATAAACATGGAGAAGGCTGTGTTAGCCCGTTAGCCTCTTACTGGTAAATCTGATGGGTCACCAATTACAGTGTTACACCAGCACTCAGAAAAACATGTTTATGTCTCCTGTGTGACTGCAGGAGACACATGGCTCTCTGTTTAAGCGTTAATTTACAAGTGACAACATTCACAGTAGAGATGGGCAATTAATCGAAAAATGATCGAAACCAACATTAGGGCTGCTCGATTATGGAAACAATCATAATCACGATTATTTGGGTCAAAATTGAAATCATGATTATTACATTAATTAATTTTCTCTCTAAGCAGCAGCCTTTTATCTGCCACTTAACACAACACAAAGCAGAACATGTGCAGAGATATTAGTGCCGAGCGGGTTAAGATGACGATAGTTCACACAACACATCCTGGTTTTTAATAATTAGTCAGTAAACTCAGCCTTGTCTGACGCAGGCTGGAAACTCTGCACTTTTATTTACAGTTAAAACATTTCGCTGTGTGTTTCAGCTTCTGTCAAACTAACAGAGCTGCGGCGGCTTCCGGTCTGAGCTTTCAAAATAAAAAAATTGTTATTGTGCGCTTCTCATTATTATTAACAAACAAAGTTGGGGCTTGTAAAATTACGGGAGATTCCCGGAAGAAAAGACAAAACGGGAGAGCGGTGGGAGATGGGTGTAAAATACGGGAGAAACCTGGGAAAAACGGGAGTGTTGGCAGCTGTACAGTGCTGCACGCTGTGGAGGAGGGACAGAAATACGCATGCGTGGCTTTTTGCAGACTGTTTCTAAACAACGTTTGCACAGCAGAAAATGACAAAAAATCGTAATCACGATCAAATTTCGATTAATTGAGCAGCCTTAACCGACATTTAGAAACTCTAATCGACTTAATCTTGCTCATGTCAATTAATCGTGGTGTTCACTGTTGCCATGACAGTAGAATTGCATATCTTTAAGGAATTTGAAAACTTGTCTCCAGTGATCATTTTAACCCAAAACATGATATTTACATTGTTCTAATCAAGTAAACTAGACAATAACCACAGTGTCACACCTTAAAACATCATTACTCAACAACATCACTCCCTAAAGATACTCATGTGCGAAAATATCACAAAATATGGTGTGAGGGCAACAGTGTAAAATACAAAACAAAAGAAACTGTGAAAATACAGAATTGTTCATCAAGGGTGGAGATAATCGTTCATTAATCGTAATCGAGGTTAAAAGTTCAATTAATCGTGATTTAGATTTTTGCCATAAACGCCCAGCCCTTATTCACAGTTAAGTTAAATGTAGCATATGTATCACCAATACACACTATTTACACTACTGGACCAGTTCTAGGTTCTAATGGAGTTGGGTAACAAATACAATTGAGCCAGATACCAGGTGATTTAAATTCAAAAGCCGGCACTTTACTGGAAGTAAATAAAAATAACACACATAACATCTGAATCAGTCAATAACCTGCAGATACCAAAAATAAGTTTCTTTCACTTCACCTCTTTTTTCTCACCTCAGTTTTTTCCAAGGTTAGAGATCATTATCACTATATTATATGAGGTGAAGTTATTTTGGCTCAATTATCTTCCTGAGTTAATCCTTTTTTTGTTTTCTCACAGGTAAGAGAATAAAAGGTTTCCCACAGCACTTTTCAGCTTAGGCGGCCGCCTAAGCAACACACGCCTGCCACCTTAACTAACGTCTTAAAAAAAAAATATATATATATATATATATATATATATATATATGCAGGGCCTGAATTTCAGAGCGGGATTGTGGGTAGTGCACACAATTTAATTGATTACCGCAAATCCAACACTATTCCCGCACACATTTACAGCGATGTATATTGTACAGCGATGTTCAAGCAACGACTGCAGCGATGCTTACTGCAGGACGACTGGCCGGAACCGCTGTGTCCGACTGTCTGACTTCGACCCTGAACACACCTGTAGCTCTCTGCACCTCCTGATAGCATAACACAAACAAGCTAACAGTGATATTAAGTTTAAGGAAACAAACACAGACAAGCTAACAGTGATATTAAGTTTAAGGAATCAATCACAGACCGCTGGTTAAAACATAAATCTACATCATCTGAGGCAGAACCTGCTCAGAAAAAAACAGCAGAGCCCGAAAAACTAATGCAAACATCGCCATGTGATGTCAACATTAACAACGTTAATCCTCAAACAGGTAACTGTGACGTTACTATAGTAACAAGTTTCAGGCTAACCGGCTCAGAGTATATGAACGGCTCCAACTTAACAGGTGATATTAACAGCGCAATGTAAAAAGTAAAATGCTGCGGTGCTTCGCGTTTTATCAGCTGATGTTACAAAACGTCAATTTTAAGTCACTCAGATGTTTCTCATTCAACAGACCTGAAGAGAGAGCGAGGCATTCAACAAAAACGTGATGCTACTGAAGCTGAATATCACTACTTAACTGTATAATACTATATAACTTGTAATTACTATAAAATATAGTTCAGAGAATAAGTTAACTATATAAGATACTCAATGGCTTATCCCGTGCAATCTAATTCAATCCAATACAGCAGCTCTGCTATAAATTCTACATTTATGAAGCTTATACTACATTTTTTGACAATAAGGTGAAAATTCTGCTTTATGTTCAATATTGAGTGATTGTGGTGTATTAGGGTGCATTATATTGAAAGGTGTTCCTAATATTTTGTCAACTCCATTAACATAGATGAGGAGGGCAAAATATTAAGAACACCATTCAATGTAATGCACCCGAGTACACCACCACCACTTAGTACAACCTCAGTAATAAACAAAGTAGAATTATCACTTTTTTTGACAATGTCAACAAAAACTGAAAATGTATAAACTTCAAAAAAGCAGAATTTATAACAGAGCTGTTGTATCGGATTGAATTATATTGCACATGTGTTCCTAATGAAGTTGCAGGTGACTGTAGTTCAGAGAATAAAACTACTAAAGTGTATACTAAATAACTAACTATTATATAATATGGTTCAGAGAATAGTGGAAAGTGACTAAATACAATCTGCGGTAACAATAGGACGTTTTAGGAGGGCATTCCCTATTTTAAAAAATGAATTTCAGGCCTAAATTCTATAAATACTAGAATAACCTGTCAACTGTTCGCGCGTAGTAGGCTATCTGAAATTATTATGATAGGCGTAAAGTTTTATTGTCAAGGCTAGTTGCGTTTACACGTGGCTGTCTTATAGCCTACTTTTGACAAGACCGCCCCCCCACCCCCTGGTCTCACTGCTCCTCACCTTAACTAACACATTTTCTGCGGGAAACCCTGATAACACCTTTATAAATCAAAATGAAGTGTGACACTTATACCTCTAATCACAACAATGACAATTATGAAGAACAAAATACAAACACCCAGAGTTGAAAGTTCAATTTCTGTGTACTTCAGTTCAGATTTCAGTTTCTATGTACTCCAGATCAGTTCAGTTTGAAAAGAAGAAATGTAATCCAATACTCCTACCTCTCTGGCAGAGAGTTCACAAACAGTCCATCCTTGCGCAGCGGATCCTCTCACTAGCACGATGAAGATGAACTCTTGCTCGCCATCTCGTGTCCTGGGCGTGTGTGTAGTCTCCGCGCACATACACACTCCACAGAAGAAACTCCTCTTCAAGTTCAAACTTCAAACTGGAACAACAACACACACAAAAAACCTGACCTGTATGACAGGTCATAAAAAAAAAATGTTGTCAATATAATTAAAATCAATAAAGTTTTACAATTACTGTGCATCATAACATTACTGCATTTGTTTGACCAGACCGAAAATGGCGACGACGGGAGCGGCATCTTTCATCTCGCATCTTTTACACATAATAAAACGTAACTTCTCTCCTCCTAACACAATATAACCCTCTTTTCCATTAACAACACAACACGTACTCTCATTTGGTTCCCTTAATAAACTGAAAATATTAGCAGCTAAATAGCTTGTGTTAATAGCTTTCTCCACACAGTTGCAACGTTAGCATTGAGCTAGCATCCACAAGTGTAAACATTACGAACGGTATTACAAAAAAGTTGAAACTCACCAAAACCGTTGTTGTTTGATTAGATATGGCTCTTGTGAATCACCAAACACGTAGTTATTATTTTTCAGGTCTTAAATCACTCTCTGGAGAAATATTCATTTGTTCGTTTCTCTGCTCTTCTCTTCTCTTCTCATCTCATCTCATCTCATCTCATCTCATCTGCTCTCTGGTCCGTTTTTTAATTTATGCTATGTCATGCCAGGGTCATAGGTCAACGGGCCATGAATCTCTTAAAGGGACAGTACCGTTAAAGCATTTTATATAGGCCTATGAAATTATTATCACGTTTTTTAATGACTCTTATTTAACCAAATGTGACATTTTAACTTATTTATGCATTTTAATGAATTGTTTGTATTTGTTCATATTTTACTGTGGGTTACATAAATCCAACAAAATGCTTACTGCTCATCTCCAGTTGTGTTTTTATGACATTATTGAAGTGTAGCTTCACCTCTGTGGCTCCTGACAGCTTTGTCAACATGTACTGCAGAAATCTCTCCTGTAGTACAAATATTACAGCTGTTGCTTTCTCTGTTTGTTTAACTGCGGTTAAAATAGATTTAATATAGGTTTAAGCTAAAGTAACTGACCTGAGGTTTAACCCACAGTGAACACAAACAAATGTCATTATATTCGTTCAACACTGTTCCCTGTTTGGACACTTATGCAGATCTCTCCGCATTTATTTAGTAATGTTGATGTTAATTTCTTTAATTGAGTTGATTATCAAGGTCATCCATATTCATTGAAATATCATAAATTCTGTTCTCTTTATTTATACTGTCTGGCTTTACACAAAATATGGAGAATCCTACATCTATATGCCACTAATCTACTGATTCCAATATGTGTGTAACAGAGTCAAATATACATTAGTAATATGTAATATTATAATGATATAATTAAAATCTGAGGGTAGGTTATAACCTGACATGCCACTTCAATATGTAGAGTATTTGAGTCTCAGTTTCTGTACCCCAATGCTCCTGCCTTTACATTTTGTTACAGTAGTCCAAGGAAGAGGTACGGGACATTGTGGTCCTTCTGTTAAATTACAGTTTACCATTTACCATTTTGAATTTTTGGCTGCCATTAAAGCTTTGATCTAGTGATCTATTAGGCAAATGGTGAACAAATGTTACATTGAAGCCTGACTTCAGTCCAAAACAATGTAGTATTTTCAACACTAATGCTCAGATATGAGTGAAATCTGCTTTGGATATTCATGATCCCCAGATGAAGAAACCTGATCATTTGCATTCACTTCTACACAGCCATGCACTTAACTTTCTACTTGCAGGTTGTGTAGTATTACAAGTGTTTAATGTAGTAAAGTTAATTGTTAGACATACATGACTCAAAGAGGATGATTGGTCCATATGGGGGCAATGCCACATAACATTTTGAAAAGCTTGATATATGAACACTGAGCAGGCCACACAGAATTGAGTCAGGGACAAAACTGTGGGACCAATCACAATCAACAAACCCTGCACCTCAGCCCACTTTCTGCCTGAAAGGGCAAGTACAAACCTGTTTTCTAGATCTCTGTCATCTCATGTTATCAGCAACTGACTGTCACTCAGTCACCTTCCACATGAGTGATAATATACTTGTCTTTTCAGGATGGTTACTGCGGTTACTAAAGCATCTGTGCAGACATATATCTAGTTTTATACACATGGAATGGATTGTGCCCACTAATTGTTCTGTGAATTGCTGATAACGTTTTGCAGCTGAGAGAAATCTGCACTTGTTTTGCATCTATTTGAGTGATCTGAGCAGTTTCCAGTGTTGCAGGCTTTTCTACACATTTTAGCACACAGATAGAATAGAATATATTAGAAAGTCTTTATTGTCATTGTACAAAGCACAAAGAAATTGAGATGCCGTCTTTAAAATCCATAACGTCTAATAATGTCCACAATGTCTTTAATTAGCAGAGATGTGAACACAAACCAACTTTCTGTATTTTGCTCTTTTTTACTTCTCTAGTAAATCACATCTGTAACATAATCTATTGTCACATGTCAGACAACAGCTGAAACATATTAATATTAATGTAGCAATCTTACTATAATGTTCAGGCATCACTGATTGTATCCCTGATTTCACAGAAACATTCAGTACTGATGTTCTGTTTGTTGTCCACAGATGGCTGCAGCAGCTGAAACAATAAGTCTCCAAACTGAGAAAGAGGATGTGCACAATTACGTATGCAGTACAACAGCAGTAACTTCATTAACAGCGGATTGGTCAGGATTTAATGGTGATTAATGTTCTGTATTCTGCTACACATCTATACAGGTCAGCTGTTACACTCAGATTCAGGTTGATATGGTAGGGTTAGTTATTTTAAGTAGATGATGGTCCAAATTAAACATACCACCCATGTCCACCTGACCCTTACGTAGATATCATTCAAGCCTCACACGCTTGAAGATATGAAGAGAGAGAGAAGGAGAGAGTAAATTAACACCAACTCTCTAAAGACGCTCATAACGCCATCCTAATTGTGTGTGGCAATTAGCACTGGACTTTGTGAATTAGACTGTTTTTGCAATGGGGATTATTTGCATAGGAAGTGGCGAATCTTGCGCCGAATGTATGAATGTTACCTAATTTACATACATGCAAATAGAACAGGTGAACCGTGACGCTATTTTCTCAGCAGTGCAGTCAGTGGTGCATTTCAACCCTTGTAGTGCTTTATGAATTACATGCTATCTTTTTGTCTAATTTGCATAGGTTTATTTGCCATATGTGTAAATTTAGCCTCATAGTGAGCTCAAATCTTTCCTCCAGCTTGCCTGCACTGAGAGCTGACATTAACGCCTTGGGAACAGCCTGAGACGGATGTTGAAGTGACTTGTACAGCAGCAGCTTCTTGATAGATATTAGTGGAGATAGACTGACATTTTCACTTTGACAGAAGACCTCAAACAAAAGAGATGCGAGGTCCTGAGCTCCCTTCACCTCACCTCAGCCAGCCAAGGCCTCTTTCCATTACTGTGCTGATAAATAGCATCCATCTAGCATTAGGATCCCGGCTCCCCTGCTCTTGTAACTTGGCCACTTGTCAATTACAGTTATTAATCTGTTAAACCCCTCCCCACCACCACCACCACGCCACTACTCCACCTGCCACTACAAACCCACCCCATTCCTCCTCCCCGGACTCAATACAGCCTGCTTGTCTGTCACTAAATCAAATTACTTGTGAATAAGTGATGGCGTGTTCGGATCCATCGCTCTGATAGCCGCGACCGTGCTTCCTAACCCCCCACGCTGTTGGCTCAGCTGAAAACCGGGCCGGATATTTAAATTGATGAGGACTCATATTGGTTCTGACAGGCTTGGCTTTTGTTAGGTGGGGCCGAGATGACAACTCCTTATCGACTGCCGGGGTGTTCTGGGATGCACTGAAAATTTTCTTTTCTTTTCAGACGCCATGTGCTTCCTCCCTGCTGAGAGACCCAGACACAGACTCCCAAAGAAAACCAAACAACTCCAGATTTGAGTGGCTAATTCCATGGCAAAAAAAAAAAAAAAGATTTCAAGCTTTTTTGCTGCCCTGCATGAAAAACAGATGTGTTCCAAAAGTAATTTAAAAGGATGTCAGGGTGAAAAGAAAATCTGGGAATCAAATGTTAAGAATAGTTGTGCCGAGGCTTAGCAGTGCTAATTATCGAGGGTCAGCATAGTAAAGCGCGTCTCCTTCCAGACACATGCATAATGAAGACATCTCTGTAACCTCAAGCATGAAGCACTTCGTCTCTAGCTTCAGTCTCTCGGTATTTCCAACTTCGCCTCCCTCCTAACACATCCTCTCTCAGATGTGCATTTTGTAACTGTCACTCAGCTGGTTCCCCTTCTCCTTCAAACGTTCCTCCTGGTCCCATGAGCTCTCCGTCCCGGCGTCGCCCTCTTCCCCAGCCGCCTCATTAATGAACTGTAAATACACTTCGCTATGCGGTGAAATTGATTGATTGGAGAAGCCGACGACACCGGGAGGCTAAAGGAAAACTAGGATAACAAGATGTATAAGCTGGGAAACAAGGATTTATTTTAGTTGGTTTAATTTGCTACTTGCTTAACAAGTAGCTTCATTGCAGGGTAGAACATAGAAATGATGAACATAAAATATGTCTGTCCTTTATGTCAGTATAGAGGATGTCGTAACCCTGCCTCAGGGTGTTTGTCTGGTGTTAGCTTTCCTCTGTCGCCTCGTCCCTGTGTGCTCAAGTCTGCAAACCCAATCAATCGAACTGAAAACTTGTGTCTGCATGTCTCTGAAAGCGTGTCATATTTACAACGGGCAGGCTGTCTGAAGAGTAATGTCTCCACAGCTAAGTAGAGGCCAGCCAAGTCCCTGTCAGGACTCCATACATATGGTACTTCAAAGGAAGCTTGATGAGGATCACCTCGAGGCAAAAAGTCTCCTTCTTTAACATGTTCATTGTATTTCTGAATGGCCAAGATCATTTATTCCATGAGAAAACACATAAAGATTTGTATTCATCAGGCTTTTGGCCAAAATGGCATTTCAGTTTCTTGTGTACTGAGACATGGATACTGTTATTTCCTAGCAGGCAGTGACATTATTGAACAAATAAATTGAATTGGTGATCCACAGATTTCACCTTTCATTTTCATTTTATCTGCTGTTACACAGAGACACTCAGCTGCTGAACTGAATCAGTTATCATCTGCCTTGGTAATAATATATTTAGGGGAATTTTCCTTATTGATTAACCTGCTTTTCTTCTTGAATGTCATAAAATGGTAAAAAAAAAAAAAAAGTCAATCGCTTTGTCTTTGAACCGACAATCTACAGTTCTCACATTTGAGTAGCTGGAGTCAGACAGTGTTTGATATTTCAACGGTTCAATGATTAAGCCATTTATGAATAGTTAACTGTCTGTTAATTAATACATGGATTAATTGATTATTTTTTCAACTCTAATTATGTTAAGGGATGAAAGGAGGAAGAGAAATTGTTGGCATTGTGGTACTTTGTTGTTGCAACTGGGAACAAACACTGAGCCAACATGAAGAAAACTCCATCTGCTGAGGAAGAGTGTGAGATGTGGTTGTAAGCTGTGAAAGAAAGCTACCAAGTGAGCTTTTTTTTATTTTTTATGTCACACTGAGCCATGGTTTGTTGTGTGGGGCTGAAACAAAGATATGATAAGAATAATGCTTTTGTTTTTGAAGGCTGGGGAAAGGGAATGTAGGCCTTGGGAAACTGGGGCTGAACCTTGGGCTGGAAGCTGGGAAGAGTGGGGGTCAAGGGCAGGGGAGCGGGGCTGACGAGATGAGACGAGAGGGCTGGAGATAGAACAGACCAGACTGCTGAGAAACAGGAGTCAGAGTTAGGCAAGGGGAAAAAAAGAGGCAACGAAAAGAAAAACTGGTAATGCATAAAAATGGCTGGAAGTGTCGACTGACTGGTTCAGAAGCTCCAATCTGGCAGATTGGAAGTGGCACGACTGAGTATCTGTAGTGGTCTTGATTATTGACATGAGGTGCTGCTAGTGGTGCAGCTAGTGTGGCTCAGTTCTGACTCCACCTGTCTCTACTCACACAATCAAACACATAGAAAGAAAGAGAGGAAGATAGCCGCAAAGATTGGGAACAGGTCAGAGATGGAGGATCATGGCCTAGTTAATGAATCCATCTAAGATTTACCCAGAATGTAAAACTCTAATGGCTTAAATTGCTGAATGTGAGCATAAACGCTACCTTCCACTAGCTTTTTGTTTTTGAAGCCCCTCCAACACTGTGTCCTGACTGAATGTGACGTGAGCGAGCATCAGTGACACAATCAGTTTGATGAATGTGTTTTCTATTGGAGTGTCCTTACTGACCATGAGTTACACAATGCAGCGTTTTGAGCTGAACTTTTGTTAGACGTCCTGTTTCTATTTATTTACTGTTGCTGGCATTGAAAGCGCACCATGGACGAGGAACAGCTAATTCATTTAGTTAAAATTCTTCCTCATTTCATTACAAAAACCTAAATAAAGCAACAGCTGGCTGGAAGGAGATCGTCATCTAAATGTCACAATATAAAATGTGTGTTTTCTGTTTAAAAAGTACAAATGTAGGATAGCAAGTACTCTCTCTTTAACTTGATGTGGTTACATCTCCAGTCTGACCTTAAGTGTACAGCTGATAGGTACATGGTTTGTAACATATTGTAACAGATCCAGTGTGGACAGAGCAACCGATGTTATGCGATGTGACACGATAGTTGGACGCTCACTTGCTGTTAGGACACGGTGTAAGCAAAATGTTTATATCAAAACAATAATTACCACCTGGCTTTGCCTCAGCTACACAGAGCATTTTAGCATCTTTCAGCTCATTGTTTTGGTTTTACAATCTGAAACTTTACTGTTTTGACCTCATTTCCAGCAGCAGCAGGCAGCTTTTTCAGCAAAAACTCAACTCAACCCTGCTGCGCACTACCTGTTCAGCACTGAATGACAGACAGACATGAAACACAAGTGAGCAGCTGGTAAACATAGTGGAGCATTTAGCAGCCAACTAGACAACTATTCCAAATGAATGCTAATGTCTGATGGGCTAAAAGCTCCCAAACACACCGGCTCAGCAACACACACGTGGGGAATGAATGAGGCTAGGATGTAGCTTAGCTTGTATCCTATGCTGCCTCATTAACATCTGAGTGGTGTGGGATGTGAATGTGTATGTGTGTGCGTGGTTAGTAAGAGGAAGAGAGAAAGAAAGCAGACAGCGATCAAAAGGGAGAGAAAGTAGCAAAGCTTGGTGCACACATAACCTGTGCACAGCGCAGAGGCTATGGACACGTAGCGGGGCCTGTGGCGGCTTTATCCGGTCTTTCTTTTCCACTTATTTCCCTTGCAAAAC